>NC_035445.2:160251569-160570917 GCF_002127325.2 Helianthus annuus | reverse complement strand
ATATGAGAGATGCGGGACCAATAGGAGCCTCTTCTACTGCACCTTCCTTCTAGCTTTCGGCATTCATCTATGTTTAAACTCAAAAGTGAAGGCAGCAGATTGTCTGGTAGATGCTTCATCTTTGGGCAACGCCATAAAAACAGATGTTGGAGGGAGGTGAGGTGTTGGAGTCCCAATGAAACTGCTTTCAGTTTCTTAAATCCACCTATCTCAAGAGAAGTAAGAGATGAAGGAAGAAGATGAGACAACTGACTACACCTACTCACATCATCTGAATCTGACTCTCCACAGTATAACCCTAGTGTGACAAGTGAGGTTGGGAAATTCTGTGCTCCCCACTCTAAGATGGGCTTCTTCAACCCCCCTATGTAAAGGTATTGCAGATTGGGAGGCCAATTCCCACGAGGAAAGGAAGCATCTGTACCTGGGCAATTGTATATATACAGAGATGTTAAGGAGGTGAGACAAGGCAGCTCGTGGTCAGGAAATGACTCCATATTTGGACAAGCAAGTATTATCAGCCGGGTAAGGTGAATCAACTGACTCAATTCAATGATCTTTGTCAGATTTGGCCATCTGATTATATCTACAGTTTGAAGCATTGGCATGCTTGTGTTGTTGACAAGCACCCTAGTGTTATCTCCTCCAAATATTAGCTCCTTTTCTAACAGTTTGTCACAACCATTAATGGTAAGAAACTTGAGCTTCTGCCCTCCAGCTGTTGTAAGAAATGAAACAGATGTAATGGAAGGACAATCTGAGATGTACAACTCCTCAATGTTATTTGGACACCTACAATGCTCCATACTCTCACATTTTTCTATCATTAATTTCCTAAGAGTTGTTAAGACGTTGCTCCCACAACTATCCCCTTCCTCTTTCTCTCCTAATCTCACCAAATTTTGACATTCCTGTACTTCCAAATACATTAAACGTATAAGAAGAGCCTTACTAGCCATCGACTCCCACAAGTATCTTATTTCGTTACAGTTTTTTATGATCAAATCTTCGACTGCTCCAAGATACTCTATAACACCTCTCCACACCACATCATCAAGCCCTGAAATACTTTCTATTTTCAACTTTAAGACTCCTGAAGCTACTTGAACCAGGCTTCTCAACACAGCACTTTCACATTCAGATACTTTGAAAATATTCAAAGAAGGTAGAGCTTCAGGTGACACTTGAACCAAATTAGGACAATTTCTTACAACAAGCTTTTGAAGGCATGGAAACGACACCATCCCAATATCGGTTGACCATACTTCCAACCTCTTCATATTTTTTAATTTAAGAACTTCAAGTGAAGGGAATGGAAGACCAGTCCCTACTAACTCTGAACCCATAGCTTTCACCTCATCCATGCCTTCAATAAACAACTTCTTGAGTGATGGTAACTGACCAAGTGGTGGTAAAGATGTACAGTTTTTACAGCCACGTACAGACACCTCAGTCAACTGAAGAAAGGATGGATCCCCAACCCAAATAGGAAATTCTATACCCCCATATGAAACTATGTGAAGTAATGTCAAACTAGCACTATTAGGCTTCAACCCACAGAGGACCTCCTTTTCAAGAGACTCCTTTCGAGAACCATCAAACACATTACTCCATTCAAGTTCTAAGAGAGCAAACCTCTTTTGCAATAAGTTTGCCTCTTGTGCATGCATTGCCATTTCCATTTTGTCCAGCCCTTTGATGTGAATCGACCCATCAAAATCTGTAAGGTCTTTAATCTTGGCTAATGGAAGGTCATTATCTCCTCCAACAATGATCTTGGTGAGAGTCTGTAGGCTTTTCAATTGGCCAATCCACAGAGGTAACTTATTCAAAAGCGGAGTATCTTCAATGTCCAAATGCCGCAAGTTTTTAAGCTGTGAGAAGTTGTTGGGCAACTTAATTAAGTCACTACAACCAGAAAGGAGTAATGTTTGCAAATTGTAGAGATTGCCAACACTTGCTGGTAAAAACGTGATTGGGTTGTTAGATAAATTAAGATATCGGAGATGCTTCAAAGTGCCAATGGTCTCTGGCACCTCGCTGATGCATAAATTATTCAAACGTAGAACCCTTAACATTGGTAATTTGGGAAGTAAGTCATCTAGAATCTTACGAGATAAGTAGCACTTTTCAAAATTATCGTTTCCTTTTAAGGATAAGAATGTTCTCAAACTTTTAGCTCTTTTAAATGGTTCGAACTTCAAGTAAGCTACATATTGGTAACGAACAAATGACATATGGCGGTTTCTTTCCAAGGCTTCCTTCCTAACATCCGGTACCATCTCAATGTCCAATCTTGAAAAGAATTCTCCAGCAACAGATGTAGCCAAGTCATTCAGCAAGTCATGCATAACAAACGAAGATTTGTCATTAGGTGCATGTTGCAACAATGACCTTGACAACAACTCTTCCAAATATTCAAGACCTAAGCGTTCCATTGACTTGTTTAAAGATGAGGGGTTCAAAAAACCTTCCGCCATCCAAAGTAAAATCAACTGGTCTTTGTAAAACACATAGTTCTTTGGGAACAAGGAGAAATACGCAAACAACTGTTTCAAACATGCAGAAAGATCATTGTAACTTAGTCTAAGAGCCGGGACAATCTCATCCCCCTTTCCTAACCTCCAAATCTCACTGTTCAACAGCTCCTTCCACTCTTCTTCTTCAGTCTTTGTCCTTAATAACGTACCGAGTACTGATAAAGCCAAAGGCAAACCATCACATTTTACCACAATGCCTTCACCATATTGTTTTAAAACTGGATGTGAATCAAAGTTATTTGCTCCCAACGCATGTTGAGCAAATAAGGTAACAGCATCGTCATGTGAGAGAGTCTGCACATGGTTTAGATGATCATAACCCAACTTTGTGAGCAATTGCACCTTTCGGGTTGTCATTATAATTTTACTACCAGGAGCACATGCATGAAACGGGCTCACTAGGGTCTGCCAGTCGTCATAATTCTCACTCCAAACATCATCTAATACCACTAAAAATCTTTTATCCCTAAGTTGCTTTTTAAGAGCTACTTGAAGCAGATTCAAATCTGCAAATTCCTTGTCCTCACCCTTCACAGATTGTAAGATAACTTTGCTTATATGAAAGATATCAAACTGATCAGAAACACAAACCCAAGCCATGAGTTCAAAGTGCTTCTTAACTTCCTCATCATCATACAAGAGTCTAGCTAGAGTGGTTTTCCCTAACCCACCCATACCAACAATAGGCACGATGCTAAAGTTCTTATCACATGGCTCGTCCCCTAAAAGCTTCACGAGCAATTCCTTTTTTTCCTCTTGTCTTCCAACAATACCAGTTGTATCAAACAAAGAGGTCTGATAAGTTCTTTTAGACCTTTCATCTTTTACAATTAAACCAAGAGTAACCTTCTCCTTTTCTAGATCTTGTAATTTGGTGGTAATATCATCTAACTTGTGATGCATCCTCTGACTTAGTGATAAGTTTGTGTACCAAGTTGGGACTAGACTTTTTACCTTGCTGGTGATGCCTCCAGATTCCTGGGAGAGCTCACGATGCATAGCTTCTGTTGCCAGTTCATCAAGTACGTCATCAATGTCGTAAGCCAGATGTTGGAGACCATTGAGCCAGTTTTGAACAGCTTCATCAGTTATTTCCTTCTGAGAAGCATCGTTAAGGAGAGACTGGATCTGGGTCAGGGTCCTCTCTAGTTTCTTCAGCTCTGACTGGATTCCTTGGGACCGTCCAATTTTCTTCAAGGCTTCAGAAGACAGCTTCTCAAACACAGCTTTCAGGAGTTCAGAGGCAATGATTTCAGCCATTGTTAATTAGTTTATGGTGATGATGGAAATTCTGTATAACAAGGATATATGTGAATGTAATTGTAAGGGTGTGGAAAGAAAGGAAACTGATTTCTGTTGTGTTGTTATATAGTTCCTTCGGCCATTGATTGGGGTACCAACCATGCTATTGTCCTGTTGTAAATAAGAAATAAACTATATTTAAGTATTAGAATTATTAAAGTAATAAAAAAGACAGGTGGCCCGCCCACTTTCCTGGACCCACCCGTATCTTTGAAAAATCAGAATTATTCTTGAAAATGCGCCTGCATTGTCGGCCAGTTATGAAAAGGAAAACAAAAAGGAAAAGAAAGTTAATCATCGGAAAGAGAAAAGCTATTTTCTATTATTATAATGATCATCTATAAAAATAATAAAATACATAAGTAATCTTTCTCTTTCTATACTAATAAACAAAAATCCTTTTTGAACACGTGTTATTCTCTGATTATTTTTTCACCCTTATTTTTTTTATTTATCTCTTTTATTAAATAATAATAATAAACATCAATTTAACTAAATCTATTTATCTCTTTTGTTTTCATAATCTGAAATTGATTTCTTTTTTAACTCTAAAGTTTCGATCTTTGCCAATTTAAGTCTAAAGTTTCAATCTTTAATATTTTAACCCCTTTGATTAATTTGATTTTTCACTTTTAATTCAAAATTTTTCATCATTTGCAATTTAACCCTTTAATTTTTTTTTACTTTCAATCCAAAGCTTTTCATCTTTTGCAATTTAATCTCAACACTTTTTTTGCTTTCAATTTTAGTCTCTTATATACTTTTCATAAGTTCTCCGTTTAACGTGTCGTTCTAAATTTCTGAGTTAACACACCGCACCGTGCGTGTGGGGTTCAACGTTTTTCATCTATTTTTTTCCTGTTTGATATGTCCGTTGCATCGCGTCTATTTTTCCCCGTTTGATAGGTCTTTCGCAACGTGCGAGTCAGAGATCGACTTAGTTATTTTTTTCTCAGTTTTACACACAGACTCGTGGTCATGTGAGAAACATTTGCCTTTCATCTAACATGGTATATAACTAATGAATCCCCGCCGCAGGAAAGGTACGCTGATATACAAATATATTAATTACGCGTTATAATAAAAACGCCGGAGTGAATTTTTTTGAAAAATAACGCCCGGTCACGCCCCCTGTAATGGTGACCGGGGCGTTATCAAGCGTTATTTTTGAAAAAATTTTAAAAAAACGCCCCACTACGGACGGTCTAATGGTCATCTATAAAAATAATAAAATACATAAGTAATTAACTGATATATAAAATGCACACACAAGGGTACACTGATATCTATACTACTTTAATAAACATATATCAAGGACAAGATGGTAATTGAACAAGGTGTTGAAAAAACACTTAATGCACTATGTACAACTGTTAAGGCACAAGAAAACACAAAACCATTTACCCTTTACACGGATCTACATCTGCCGTCCATTTTTTTAACTTTATCACACGGATCTGGATCTGGACCGTCCATTTGACTTCACACGGATCACCAATTGCTTTCTCTCTCAATGCTCACACATCTCACAAAACAACATCAGATCTTCTTTCTCTCTTCTCTCTCTCTTCTCGGCGATCTAGGGTTTCATGAGATCTATCACCAGATCCGTTTGAATCTATCACCAGATCCGTTTGATGAGCAGATCTAGGGTTTCATGAGATCTATCACAAGCTTTATCTGGCAAGGGATCCACAGATTTGAACAAGGGATCCGTTTGATGTTCTGATAAGTTGCAATGAGTGTTATATATCTTACCATGTTCTTTTGTGATTCTTACTTTTCAGGTGAAGCGGTTAATGGACATATTTAGAGCTAAAATTGTTGATATCTAAGAGAAAGCTACAACCATTGAAGTGATAGGAAGAGCTTGACGGATGTTCGAAGGACGAAATCTAAGGTTTACGAAGGATTTTCGCATGTGTTTTGTGATGAATCGACTCAGGTTAGGTTCTAAATGTTGATTTATCTTTAATCTTGATGTGGATTTGTTAGTAGATGCGGTTATTTCAAATTAGGTTGAAAGTTTTGTGATATTTGAATTTGTATTTTTGGTGATGATAGTTAGGTTAATTTCAGATATGACATAGTGAAAGGATAAATTGTTTTTGTAGTTTTGATTTTACTTTGTTCTGTTATATTTTGATCTTTTCCTTCATTTTTGGGACTGATAAGTGTCATGGTTTTGTGATAATTATGATATTTAGGTCATTTTTGGGGATGATAAGTGTTGTAGTTCAATGAAAATTATGATAGTTAGGTCAATTTTAGATATGGAATAGTGAAAAGATAGATTGTTATGTACTTTTGATTTTAGTTTGTTCTGTGGGATGTTTTGATATACTTTTTCATTTTTCGGGATGATAAGTCTTGTGGTTATATGATACTTATGATAGGTAGGTCAATTTTAGACATGGAATAGTGAAAAGGATAAATTGATTTTGCAGTTTTGATTTTAGTTTGTTTTGTGATATTTTGGATATTTCATCATTATTGGGACTGATAAGTGTCATGGTTATATGATAATCATGATATTTAGGTTAGTTTTGGATATGTAATAGTGAGAAGATAAGATGTTCTTACTGGTGAGTGTCATGGTTATATGATAATTATGATAATTACTTTTGTATGATAGATTATATTTATGTGAGGTGTAACATTTGACCTTAATTAAACACTCACAAAGCTGATTGTTATAGTTTTTATATGTATGTGTTCATGTATTGGCAGGATAGAAGGATGTGCTAGCATAATTGGGTTAAATTTATTTATGATGGTGGGGCTAGAGGAATTAAAAAAACTCATACCGCTATCAAGAGGCTTCTGGAGAAAGCTGGACTTGAAGGCTATCAGGTAAGACGGGCTGCAATGCATTCTGTTGAAAGCTTTCCTACATCCGATGTTTTAGTTAGGATTTACTTTTTTAATTTTTTTTATGTTTACTTGTTTGTTTATATGTCACATGCAGATTAGTAAGACAAAGGTGTTTCTAAGGGCCGGACAGATGGCAGAGTTTGATGGTTGTCGGACTAAGGTCCTAAGTTATACGACCTAGATGGCTTGGATGTTTCCCAAGTGTTCTATGATGCATAAGCTGAGCCTGTGAGGCTATGATGCATAAGCTGAGCCTGTGAGGCTATGATGCATAAGCTGAGCCTGTGAGGCTATGATGCATAAGCTGAGCCTGTCGACTCTATGATGCATAAGCTGAGCTTGTGTTCTTAATATGTCTGAACTGAAACTGTTAAGGCTATGATGCATAAGTTGAGCCTGTGAGGTTACATATGTGTTTCTTGTGCTTAAAACACTTGTACATCATGCTTTAAAGGTTGTTTAAGTTTAGTGGAAAATTACTCTTGTACATCATGCTTTAAAGCGGGGTTACATAACACAATAGACTGTGATGATGATTGTATTTTGAGGGTACATAGAAGATCCGAGTAGCATCTTGGCGGGGCAATATCCAGGTTGCATAGTTCTCACTTTGCAACCGTGTGTTGCAGCCATGGCTTTACCCGTAGTTGTGTTCATCTCTCAATTACATGTCTGAGTCTTCCACTTGAGTGTAGTTGAGAGTTTGTAAAGTGTGAGTAGAGTGTAGATATCTCTGAATTATTTATAGAGACTGAAGCAAGCATGCTGTCTTTCAAGCATGCTGTCTTTCAAGCATGCTGTCTTTCAAACAGTGCTGTCTTTCAAACAGTGTATGGAAGAGTGTTGATATATTATAGAGACTGCAGCAAGCAAGCTGTCTTTCACACAAAAGTAAAGTGTTGCTTTTTCCTGTAGATTGTACTTCCCTGCTTTTGGCATCCCTTTTTGTGAGATGTGATGTTGTACTCCGCAAATGTTTTGATCTGTCTGAAGTAAAAGTGTTTTGAGGCTGTGATGCAAAAACTGAGCCTGTGTAATCTATCTGAACTGAAAGTGTTTGAGGCTGTGATGCAAAAACTGAGCCTGTGCAAGGTTCGCTCGGTCCAACAACTCAAGCAAATGTTTTCTTTGCATTTTAGGGGGACCATGTGTGCTTCTCTCCCAGGGCATACAAAACATAGGTTATTGGCGGCAGCTCGCCATATTTAACATATAAAAAAACTTTATATGTTAAATTTGGCGGACTGCCGCCAATAACCTGTGTCTTGTATGCCCTGTGGAGAGATCCACCGATTCGAGGCAAACGGCTCACTTATAAAAAGAGTTAAAGCCTGATTTGCCAAATGATATCCTTAAAAGGGACCTGGCAGTTTATGTAACACCCATGCTATGACAGGTCATCATTCCAACGAGCTATCTTAGAAACCCAGTGTTAAAGGTCTTCCTTTTAAAAGGTCGAAGAACAGTTCAGGCTTGACCATAGATGCGGATTTTGTTGTTCTTAATCTGTCTGAACTGAAAGTGTTTGAGGCTGTGATGCGAAAGCTGAGCTTGTGTTCTTAATCTGTCTGAACTAAAAGTGTTGAGTCTATGATGCATAAGCTGACCTTGTGTTCTAAATCTGTCTGAACTAAAAGTGTTTTGAGGCTGTGATGCAAAAACTGAGCCTGTGTAATCTATCTGAACTGAAAGTGTTTGAGGCTGTGATGCAAAAACTGAGCCTGTGTAATCTATCCAACAACTCAAGCAAATGTTTTCTTTGCATTTTAGGGGGAACATGGGTGCTTCTCTCCCAGGGCATACAAAACATAGGTTATTGGCGGCAGCTCGCCATATTTAACATATAAAAAAACTTTATATGTTAAATTTGGCGGGCTTCCGCCAATGACCTGTGTCTTGTATGCCCTGTGGAGAGATGCACCCATCTTCCCCCTAAAAAACATAGAAAACATTTGGTTGAGTTGTTGGACCGAGCGAACCTTGCATAATGCGTCAAGGGAAACTATTGGTCGAGCGAGACATTTGTTCAGGTATCTTTATTTCATGATAAAATGATTATGAATAGCTGTGCATAAACTAATCGCAAGTTTGTTTGGTATATGCAGGGTAATAGGGAACATAGGTTGAACCTGTGGTTTGACGCAACAAAGAACTTCCGTACTTACTCTATTCTATGACTACTGCAGTGACACCGGTCGGCTTGAATCGAGCCCAAATCAGTTTTCTGGATTTGAAATGATAGCCATTCAAGTTTATAATAAAAAGCAATCATGCTGTAGTGAACTACTTTAAAAAAAAAAACAACAGATGTATGTATGTATGCATGTTCTGATTATATATTAGAAACCACCTACATATTTCTGATGCTTGAATGGGAACAACTATTGGACCAACAAAAACAAGATAATTTCATATTTATGATGCTAGCTACCAATATGTATTCATAATTGATTATCTTGTATACACTTGTACGAAGTGTCATGCACAGCAAAAGGTAAAGTTATTCTTTGTGTGCATTGCCATTCAAGTTCATTGTTTGGGTCAACTAACGGGTCAAAATAGGCTTTCAAACTCTAAAAATGGATCTTCGGAATCAGTTAGTTGTAGCAAGAAAATGGTTGGTTGGGTTATGTGGTTAACTTTACTAGATATGCCATCACTTCATCTGTTATAAAACACAATATTGACCCATCGGTTGGCAGGTTTCAAATCTTGACTTGACCTTTAGAGCATATGTATTGGTAAATATCTGCCAACGTGCAGTAAGTAATCAGACAGCGTTACCTTTTCAACACTTAACATTTTAATGTTGTTTTTGTAGTTATGTTTAATACAAGTATAAATAGTTGGACAAAGGAGTGTTGTTGTGTTGGTCCAAACCGACATGTTATAGGTTGTATTTTTTTTAATAAAGATGGTCACTTTATTATATTCGGCAATGTATATGATTTGAATTACACTTTTTTTTTAGATTATATTCGGCAATGTATATGATTTATAATCATTAACTTATGAGTTTTTAAGAGATTACAATTTAAATTACATAAGGTACTAATAGATCCTACTTGACCCGGATTACATCTCTAAACAATGAAACCCTAAAATCTTGAGCCATTTTTCTCTCTAAATTCACTTGCTACAATTTATCGCGCCATATTGAAATCGAAGAACAACAAACCTATAGGTGATAAACTAACGGTAAACGAGTATCCTATGGTAAATCGTCACTCCCGCCAAACCTATAGGTGATAAACTAACGGTAAACGAGTATTCTATTGTAAATCGTCACTCCCGCCGCATCGCGCGGGTAAATGGCTAGTAGAAATATATTAACTAAGTAGTTTATTCAGTCGTAAAAAGAAGTTTAAATTAAAGATAGAACTTGAGATTGTTAGAAATAATAGTCATAGCAAGCAAACGTACCTAATAGGCTAATATAATCTCATTCATATTAGATATTAATAGACTGAGAGGGTGTGACGGGGTAAACTTATCTTTATCCCCACTGTGGATGAAGAGGATGCACCCCACAAAGATCCCTAGCTCCAAAAACCTTATAAGTTTAGACATAATAATTGTAAATATTAAAAATAAAAAGTTGTTAATTAAGTTAATAGATAAGAGGTTAGTTTAGATTTATTATTTATATATGTTAAAGTAATACCAAAAAATTATAAAATGATGTAATTTATAGTCATTAGTTTTAGTTTTAGTTTGGAAGAGTGTATATGTTGTCGGGGACTAATGCGTAATTTCTAAAAACATATGTATCAACTTGGTAATATTGATAAATCACAGGGACCACATGTGTAATTAATTAAAACTAAAACAAATTATAAAATTATTTTGCATGTTTTGTGAATATACTTTATTCTGGAAGAAAAATATAGAGAATCAAATAAAAAGTAGATCATTGTAAAAAGTATGAAAAGCGATCCAAACGCTTAAGTAGAGGTTGAGATGATGAGATATGTATACTGATTAACTGGAAGCTTTAAATGGTTGGGATACACATAATGAGAAATGCCACAATTGTTAATTTTTAATTTAATTCAATCATTTTTTTTAACTCGGATAACTTTTACATAGTTCACTATTCTTTAAACCTTCAATTTACTATGTGTGTAATTATAAACATAGGTTGTGTCATCATGGATAATGCTAGATAAAAAACCCTAAAATTCTTAGAAAACTCTGGAAACCCAAATGGGAAGCCATTTTTACCCAACCTCCCGACATTTTTTTTTTTGAAAAAAATTACACATGTAATATACATGTTTTAGAGTGTTTTGGGCCAAAAAAAACAAAAAAGCGCCGAAGGGATTTTTTTAAAAAAAATAAACAAATTTCAGCTCCTAACACGTGTTAAGCAAAAAAGACATAATTTCGCTGAAAATTGCTGAAACTTGTTTTTTTCTTTTAAAAATATCCCTTCGGCGCTTTTTTGATTTTTTTGGCCCAAAAGTCTTAAAAACATGTATATTACATGTGTTATTTTTTTCAAAAAAAAAAATGTCGGGAGCTTGGGTTTTCTCGGGTTTTTTATATATATAGGGTTTTCTATCTAGCCCTACCCGTGTCATCATCATATACATTGTATTTGCATAAGTATTTATATGTCACGTAATTATTGTGAGTAGTTTTTTATATGTGTTGCATAATTTGTGTTCAATTATTTAACTATCTGCACAATTATGATGCGGACGCATATACCCTCACCTTAAGCTTGAAATCAAGACAAAAGTTACAACTAATGTGTTGGTGCACTTGTGTCTGTACTTTGTCTGTATTCGGTCATGATATAAAACGATGTCTTTGTTAGTCATGTAAGTTTGACCAAGTCAACCATCCTCCTGGTTTGACTTGGCCAAACAGTTAGAAAATGGTTGACATGTCTGTGTCGAAGGATGACACATCGAAGGATAGTTTAGATCCTTCGATGAGCTCGAAAGATGAACCTTCGATGGATGTTGATGGACCTCGATAGATCATCCTTCGAGGTATATGTAGATCCTTCGACAGGTTTCAGGTCGATAGATGATCCTTCGATCAATCTATCTGATCCTTCGACCAGACGACCAGTGTTGGGTATATATACCCATGTAGTGTGTTCACTTCATTTATGAGACAGAAGGATAGACAGACACGAGAGATAGACAGTAAATTGGAGAGACACTTCTGTCAAGAACACACACACACTTAGAGAGTTTGCAAAATAGATTTGTAGACATTGAGCTTGTAACCGAACCTTTCATTCGTATTAATACAAGTGGTGTTAATCGGTGAACAGTGTGTGTCTTGTGTTTGTGCTTGTTTCATCTTGGTTTGCACTCTAGCTTGGATTCCGCACTTGCTAGTGTGTTTAACATAACAAGGTTAAGGTTTGACCTCATCCTCCGAGGGACATACAAGTGGTATCAGAGTCGTGGCTATTACTACGTCTGCACAAGCAACATGTTTCGTTTCTAAAGCCACAGAAAAAGACTCTATCTCTTGGCACATACGAATGGGTCACATTCACTTGCGTAAAATGAATCATTTGGTCTCAAATGAATTAGTGAATGGTGTTCCTCTCAAAAATTTCCATCTTCAAGACGTCTGTGTTTCGTGCCAAAAAGGTAAACAAACGAAGAAGAAGCACCCTACAAAGAAAATCAACACGGTGGCAGTTCCTCTTGAACGTTTGCACATGGATTTGTTCGGTCCTGTCAAGCACAAAAGTATTCGGAATGATCAATATTGCCTCGTGATTACTGATGATTATTCAAGATTTTCTTGGGTGGCGTTCATGGCACACAAGAGTGAAACCTTTGGTATTATCAAAAACTTGATCATTCAGATTGAGAATTTGTATAAATTGAAGGTTAGGCGGATACGTAGCGACAACGGTACTGAATTCAAAAATCATTCCATGACGGAGTTTTGCACTTCAAAAGGTATTCTTCACGAATTTAGTGCAGCTTATACTCCTCAACAAAATGGCGTCGCTGAACGTAAGAACCGCACATTGATCGAGACTGCTAGGACAATGTTGGTAGAGTCGCAGTTGCCCATTCCATTCTGGACTGAAACTGTGGCCTCTGCATGTTATACATTGAACCGAGTCCTTACAGTCAAAAGGCACAACAAGACCTGCTTTGAGCTTCTTAACAAACGGAAACCAGATTTGTCTTATGTTGAACCGTTTGGAGCTCCATGCACAATGATCGATCCTAATGGAAAGTTTGGGGCAAAAGCAATTGAGGGATACTTTCTTGGGTATGCCACCCCTAACTTACGAGTCTGGAATCTAGAGACAAAAAGGGTCGAAGAATGGTCTGAGGTCAGAGTACAAAGGCACACTTTGCCAGTCAAATGTCATGGTCAGCCTTGGATGTTTGAGTACGATGACTTTTTCAATTCGATCAATGTTGAAGCCGTTGAAGAAAATGCTGCGTCAAGGATGTTTTTCGAGAGTGACAATGCAACAGTCTCACCGGTGGTTCGTCCAATTCTTGTCAATCAAGAACCATTTTCGGTGAACAACAATGCTCTCGACAATGAGGATTTTCACGATGCTGCCGAATTGAACGAATCTTCAGAGGATGACGAATTTCTAGATGCAGGTCAAGAAGCTCCAACAACAGCAGTTCATGGTACTTCGGAAGGTACTCCTCCAGTGGATGCCACCAGAACAGCTGAAGCTACTGCATCATCCTCTTCGTCAATTCCGGGCATTGATTTAGTTGTTGATCTCAATCTCAATAACCTGGGTATAAATATTCCAGTTCGAGAAAATCCTGAAACAAGGATTCATAATACCCATCCTCAACAAAACATCATCGGAAATCTGCAAAGTGGCATTCAAACAAGAAACATGTTGCGGAACAACAACAATGCAGGCTTGTATGCGGCTATTAGAGAATCCGGGCAATAGAATGATTGGTCTTTCGCGTGTTATGTCTCACAGGAAGAACCAAGAACTTGGAAAGAAGCCATGAAAGATACTCCTGGTGGAAGCAATGCAGGAAGAATTGCAACAATTCCAGAAGCTGGGTGTCTGGAAACTCGTAGAGAAACCTGCTGGTTACAAGAAGATTGGTATCCGTTGGGTGTTTAAATACAAAAATGATGACCGCGGAGTTGTTATCCGGAACAAAGCACGTTTAGTCGTTCAAGGTTTTCGTCAGATTGAAGGGATCGACTACAACGAAGTGTATGCACCAGTGGCACGTCTCGAAGCAATTCGAATCTTTCTAGCCTATGCATCCTTCAAAGGATTCAAGGTTTATCAGATGGACGTGAAAAGTGCATTTTTACATGGTGTGGCTGAAGAAGAGGTGTACGTCGAACAGCCTCCAGGTTTTGAAGATCCTATACATCCCGATCGGGTTTGGTTGCTCAACAAAGCTCTCTATGGTCTTCATCAAGCACCGCGAGCTTGGTACGCAACCTTATCTAACTATCTGCTGGAGAACGGTTTTCGAAGGGGTCTTATCGACTGTACTCTTTTCATCAAAGAACAAGATGGAGATCTTCTTCTGGTACAGGTATATGTTGATGATATTATTTTTGGTTCTACTAATGATGTCTTGTGTAGGAATTTCGAGCGCATTATGCAGGATAAGTTCGAGATGAGTGCTATGGGGGAAATGACCTTCTTCTTGGGCCTACAAGTACAACAAACTGAGTCTGGGATATTCATCCATCAGACTAAATATGTTGGTGACATCTTGAGTCGGTTCCAGATGTCTGATGCAACGCCCATTGGTACCCCACTGCCACAAAATCACGGAATTACTCCAGATCTGAAGGGTGAAGCTGTTAACCCCTTATACTACCGCGCAATGATCGGATCTCTTATGTACCTCACAGCATCAAGGCCAGACATAATGTACCCAACGTGCCTGCTTGCCAGATACCAAGTGAACCCGAAGGCCTCACATCTTGCAGCTGTAAAAAGGATTTTTCGTTATTTGAAGGGTTGCCCAGACACCGGTCTATGGTACCCTAGGGATAATAACTTTGAATTGGTCGCTTTCAGTGATTCTGATTTTGGCGGATACAAAATCGACGGTAAATCCACAACGGCTGGATGTCAGTTTTTAGAAAATCGCCTAGTCACATGGCAGTGCAAGAAGCAGACGTGCGTCGCTACATCAACATGCGAAGCTGAATACATTGCTGCCTCAAGTTGTTGCTCCCAAGTCCTTTGGATTCAACAACAATTGCGGGACTACAGTTTTGAATTCCTAACTACTCCTATTTACGTTGATAATTCTGCTGCATTACAGATCACTAGAAATCATGTGCAGCACTCAAAGACCAAACACATCGAAATCAAATATCACTTCATACGTGATTGCTTTGAGAAAAGGCTAATCGATGTTGTTAAGGTCCACACCGATGACCAACGTGCCGACCTTTTTACCAAAGCATTTGACAAATCAAGATTTGACTTTTTATTGTTGGTAAACGGCATTAAGGTCAAGCAAGAGTAAAACCAACATCGGAAAATCATTTTTGTAAATACTTTTGTGTTTTTAAATTTTATCTTAGTTTATTGATTTTAGGGGGAGTAAATCCAAAATCTGAAAATCCAAAAACATCGAAAAATTTCAAAAACACAAAAACAATAAAAAATCAAAAATGAGTTTCCTGGTGAGCAAAAGAGAAAGTGATAGTACATCAGTGGTCTATCCAAATCTCTTTAAACCTTTAATGAAAAACGATAAGCAGCTCTATATAAGATGTATCGATAGGCTCACAATCATTTTAAAGTGTGCAGGGTGATATAAACTTAAACCGACTGAAGACCAGGTGGGAACCATTTATTGGCATATGGTCTTAGTACCGAAATTTCGTTTGATAGATTGCCGAGGTTCTGAGATATTCGGTCTTTATGCTGCTTATTATCTGGGTATCATGGTTGTATCTTTTACCGGAAAAATAACGGGGACGCAAGTCTAGATCTTCCATGATACTATACATACGTGTACATACTGCATACTACCTCAATAAGTGATAAACAATCACATGTCCAAACAAATAAGTGATAATATATCACATTATCCGGGAGTCAAGTTCGTCTCTCTGCTGTACGGAAGTACTGACCTGTTCACGGACTTGCTCCTGTGCCCTCATGCATTGAAAATCAAGTTCCTCATCAATAAGTGATTCTATCACAAAGGGCTTGTTTTCCAAACAAAATAAGTGAGAATCTCACATCATATACGGTCAAACAGATGATAATCGGTATACTCACCGGTAAGATGAACCCTCGTGCATACCTTGATACGGAAATGTGTCGTGATGTGGATGAACACCGGTCGGTAAGTATTAATCATACCTTAACGTATCCCCTAAACATCATTACATCTGATAAGTTGAGCTTAAGTGGACAACAATACCGATAATTGTTATAGGATGCTTATCTTAATGTTAACTAACTGAACAACAAGAGCGTTTTGGCATGACCGTACACTGATATGATTCTCTTACCCTCGAAACTCGCAAAAAGAATGTCGGTATATATTTATTTACTGCTTTCAGTCTTTACATTCCAAATATTCAAAAATACCAAAAAGATTTTAGGTGTGTTTTAATATAAACTTTATAAAAGCCAAAAAGATTTTATTTCTATTTTATTTTCGATCGTACGATGTTGGAACTCGAGTCTTCGTTGCCTGAAACCTGAACGAAAACCGAATTGACTAAATCTTTATAAACGGTCGAAATTTGCAAGTTTTGAAAGTTAAAATCTGAAATTGATTAATTTTCCTAAAACTTTCAAACTGTCGGACGGTGTTTGATTGTGACATGGTCATACGTGTGTCATTTGTTTATACTAACTATATTCCAAGCAGTTGTTCTCATTACGCATTTAGATTTCTTGCATGTGCAGATTCTAAAGGCAAGGAGAACATGGTCGATGACAAAGCTTCGGAATGAAGACACGACGTGAAGGCACTCAAGTGATGAAAATGATCGAGTTGCCGCTGACCATCATCAATACCACAAGGATCTCAATTCATAAAGATCAAGTATTTCACAAGCATAAGTCAAGGGGGAGCTTATGTTAAGGGGGAGTTTGTCAACACACTTCCTACATGATACGGGTAGTTTGTTGATACACTCTCTGCTTTCAAGATGTGAAAACTTTGAAGATCCTCCGACATTGAAGACTTGAAAGGACATCAAAGTCTTGAAGACACGAAGATCAAAGATGATCAAGATCGAGACAAAGCTACAGCCGAGGGGAGTTTGTTGGTGCACTTGTGTTTGTACTTTGTCTGTATTCGGTCATGATATAAAACGATGTCTTTGTTAGTCATGTAAGTTTGACCAAGTTAACCATCCTCCTGGTTTGACTTGGCCAAACAGTTAGAAAATGGTTGACATGTTTGTGTCGAAGGATGACACATCGAAGGATAGTTTAGATCCTTCGATGAGCTCGAAAGATGAACCTTCGATGGATGTTGATGGACCTCGATAGATCATCCTTCGAGGTATATGTAGATCCTTTGACAGGTTTCAGGTCGATAGATGATCCTTCGATCAATCTATCTGATCCTTCGACCAGACGACCAGTGTTGGGTATATATACCCATGTAGTGTGTTCACTTCATTTATGAGACAGAAGGATAGACAGACACGAGAGATAGACAGTAAATTGGAGAGACACTTCTGCCAAGAACACACACACTTAGAGAGTTTGCAAAATAGATTTGTAGACATTGAACTTGTAACCGAACCTTTCATTCGTATTAATACAAGTGGTGTTAATCGGTGAACAGTGTGTGTCTTATGTTTGTGCTTGTTTCATCTTGGTTTGCACTCTAGCTTGGATTCCGCACTTGCTAGTGTGTTTAACATAACAAGGTTAAGGTTTGACCTCATCCTCCGAGGGACATACATAATGTTACCCTCCTCCCGCTTTCTAAACGGGTGTGTTTTCTAGTAGTACAAAGGAGTAACGTATTTGTTTGTTTTACAATAAAAGGGAATGGATATGAAAAACTCTCATTTTTTTATAAAACCAAGAAAACTCTTAATAATCAGTTATATAATTTATAAATATTTTTTTTGTTAAAGGGTATTTCATGACGGTCAGGGGGGATCCCTCGAACTTTTCGCTCAGTGGTGTTATATATGTAGTTTTCGTATAGAAATTTTTGGGTACATACGTTTTTGACCCCCCCCTCCCCCATCATTCGGGTCAAGCTTTGCCACTGATGACGGTTCCTATTAAAATCAAAACTGATCATGAAAATTTTTTCTTAAAAACAATTTCCAGTTTGTTTGTGTTTGATGATATTGATCGAGAAGTGAATAACACAAAGAAACAATAAGATAATATTAACTTTTTTTTAATTTCCTGTGTTCTAAATGGGCATGTATTGTTTGCATTTTCTATAGGTAAAAACAAGTAAACGAAAATGTAAAAAAGTGTTAGGGTTAAATTGTAAAAGATGAAAAACTTTGGGTTAAAAGCAAAATAATCAAGGGTTAAATTGCAAAAGATGAAAATTTTTGAATTGAAGTGAAAAATCAAACTAGTTAAAGGGGTTAAATTACTAAATATTGAAACTTTAAGGTTAAAAATGAAATTTTCATTTTTTTTTAAACTCCCAAGGCCAACAATACGACTACCTATTAAATAGAGAACTCCCATAACTGCATAACCTATTTATGCATGCTACATTGATGATTTAATGGTAAAAACAAAACCATAGAGAGAGACGCAGCATTATGTGCACTTAAAATAAAAAGTTTTATAATTTTTTTAAACGGCAAATTTGATCAGTGACGGACCACTGGAGTATCATCGTGCCACCAGCGGAACCACCCGATCATATCCATCTCCACTATGCATAATGTCTATACACAAATTCAGGAGGAAACCCAATAAATATGGAAAAACCCCTTATGGGAATCGAACCCAGGACCTATTGGTCCAAAGCTTTATCCCACACCCAAGATGCCACTAGGCTATAAAGCCATGAGCATAAAAAAAAGTTTTATAATGCAAACGATAATTTAAATATACATATATTTTCGAAAAAATAAATAAATTGCTGTATATACATGTTACAAATTTTTGTGATTTTGTTAAAAAAAAAAATTAAAATCTCACAAAACTGCAACCACCAAAGCAACAAATGCTAATTAATCCCGCTAGTTGTTAATGTTTAATATTCGACTCCACTTTTACTTTATTAAAAGTACTTTCACTTAATTAAAGAATGTATATATCTATTTAATAAAGTACTTTCACTTAATTAATGAATGTATATTTCTATTTTAAAATGACAGCATTTTCCTTTTTCTAGAAAAGTATCCAACCACCCCACTTTACTTTCATCAAATAATCAAAGAACAATAATAAATAGAGAATAGCCTTTTAAATGACAACATTTTCCTCTATAAAGTAATGTTCGTAGTATTTAAATGTGTATAGAAAACTACAAACAAAGAAACGATCTGATTTGAATACATAAGATTTTTTATTTAATTTGATATACGACCGAACCAGTATATATTATATGTGGAGGCTGATTTATTAACAGGATTTATAAGAAAACAGATGTAATTATGCTAGGAATTATTTCATTAATACAGTCAATCATATTTGTAATTTGTATACTTCAATTAAAAATCATAGTTCAGATCTTCCAAGAATTGTTGGATCCAATCATTCAAGACTTCAAGACATTATTAATGGGCCAGATTTGGGTTTAACAAATAATGAAGTAATCTAATTCTTAACAAATCTAAATGTAATTTTATCTGATCCATTATTTAATGGATCATGATTTAAGTATCTAGCCCAATACCTAACTAACCTATTAAATAGTTAAATCTTAAATCCATCTTTCCATTTATTACGAGTGTTGAAAAAATCACGACTAGTCGACGATTAAGTGCTAGTCGGCCAGTAACTGAGTAATTTTTCATTAATCACTAGTCGGCTCTAGTCGGACCTAGTCTGCCTGCCAAATATTAGCGATTCCGACCAGATTCCAACAAAAAACCTGTATATTCCGGCCAAAACCTCTAAATTCCGACTAGTTTCCAACCAAAATCGTCGTTTATGTATGTCAAACCTTGCTTATTACACCCATGGATTTTTTAAACACTGAATATTGAGTATACAAGATTAATTGTTGGAATTCACATGGTTTGCATTGGGTCATGTAAATGCATGAAATCAAATCCGAGTAGTCGCTAGTCCGCACCTCACCGGCCGACTAGCGAGTTCTCCAACCTTGCTTATTACACCCATGGATTTTTTAAATTTTATTTATTTATTTTTTTTATGCATCGGGTCATGTAAATACATGAAATCAAAGCATATTAGATCAAAACCTGACCCCTAAATAAGTATAAACAGCAGATCATTATTAGGAAACGCACCTGAACCTAAATAAGTATAAACAGCAGATCATTATTAGGAAACGCACCTGAATTGAGAGTTGCTACATGATCTAAATCGAAGATCATAACTACATTAGATAAACCAAGAGAACGGCCAGCAAGCATAATCAAACATCTTATGAACTTGCTTTAGAAAAGCGCGAGGCACTCTCAAACATTTAGGTCCCGAAAACCAAGGCAGGAGCTTCACGTATGCGAGATGTTGCTCTGTGTACAATCAAATAAGGTTCATGTAAACTAAAAGTTGCATTTGTCTCATCGGTTTACCTATTAGCATTTTTATCAAAATAAAAAAACAATCATAATCTATGCATCCCTTGGTTTGTTTTACATATCACCTTCCTACAGAGTACAGATCCAAATTTTAACAAAAGTTAACCAATTTTGGCCCAGAAATGCATGAAGCGCAGCCTCAAGGCCTTGAGGCGTTTTTCTAATCGCATGTCAGATGCTTATAAAATCAGATTCACAAATTTGCAAATTAGAGTATTTTTTATTATTTAATGATTGAAAACATACCATGAGACTGCAAAACTAGACTTAATAATCATAACAATAAAGAAATCATCACCCCATCAATATGTATCTAAAGTTCTAAACTGACCTCAACAAGTAATCATATGGATGATAAAACGCTGAATATTGAGAATTGTCTTAGCTTCAATCTGTTCCTCCAACAGATTCTCACTGGCATATACCTGCTTAAGAGCTCATCTGTTTCTTCTCCAAAAAACAATCCTCTCAATCTCCTTCTCATCCGGCAATGGCACAAGTACCACAAACTCTTTTTCCACCGGACCACCACATCCTCCTCTTCAGACAGCTTTAGTCACACCTCATCCACCCTACCAGTGGCGTACCTAAGGCATAGGTACGGGGGTCGACCACACCCCATTAATTTTTTGTTTTTAGTATTATATATATGATAAAGACCCCATGAATTTATGACACCAACTCTTATGCATATTCGAAAATGAGTAAACAATCCCTATAAACTTTTGACACCGACCCAAAAAATCGTAAATTTTAAATTTTAAAAAATATATAAACATATAGTATAACCTGAATAATAATTAATAAATATAAATCAACATGTTATCATCCAACCACCCAAACCACCACCTATTCTCTTCTGTTCAATTTGCAAATTCCAAATCCAATGAAATTTATCGGGCCGATCATTGCTTAAACAACCACTTATTGTCGAGTTCCATGAAATCTTATCGTTCATTTCTGTTTCAAGAAACATTCTCTCCGAGGAGCCCAAGCCACCATATTTAGCGTACGAACTGATCAGAGCATTTTGCAGATCACAATCCGAAAGCAAACCATTTTATACACCTAAACTATGAACAAGTTCTAAATATCCTAATCTCTTTGCAACTCTCAAAACCGCTGAAACGACAATCAAAAGAGTTAAAGAATCAAACTTGATTCCATCCACCAACATTTGAACAAATACACTTACTGCAAGTACACCAACTTTCAATGCTAAAGCATGGACATTTGCAACACTTTGAAGATCAGGACTTACTTTACAACACTCAACAAACATTTAAATGCCAAACTTCATAATTAGAACTCAATAATCAAATATTGAACAAAATTGCTACACGAAGGTACGGTAGAATTCGAGGTACCTGGAGATGTTCTAATAGTTGGAACACACATGATTAGCCGTAACAATCTGTTAAAATCGAACTGAACACAAACCCTAGCTTCATTGTCTTATGTGATATGTGTAATTTAATTTCGATCGATCGCTGCGTATTTGCTCCTCCTATAAACCAACCGCCTGATGAAGATGAAGACGGGAAAGATTTAAGAGTTTGAATGCTAACAATATCCCCCCTCTTCTATTGTTTATTCTTTAGTTTTAGTCCTTAAACTTTCAGTTTTAGATTGTAAAACAGAAACGAGCCCTTAAACATAAAGTAACGAGTAAACTGCCAAAATATTAGGTTTGGTCATTTTTGTTAGAGGGGGCAATCTTGACCCAAAGCCTTCCAAATGGGTCAATCTGGATTGCTTTTAAAATTATATGGGTTGATTTCGGTAAGATATTTTAACTAATTGGGTCATAATGGGTCACTTGAAATTTCATCATGTTATTTTCAGGTCAAAGCGGGTCGACAAGATTAAAGAAATGGGTCGATGTGGGTTAGTGTCTTAAAGCAACGGGTCGGTTCGGGTCGGGTTTCGGGGCGACACGGGTTTCTGCATGGACTGGTTTCGGATCGCAACAGGTTTTGGGCCGGCACGAGTTTCCGCACGAGACGAGTTTCGGGTCGGGACGAGTTTCGTACCGTTTCGACGCGAAGCGTTTCGACCCGTACCGTTTCGACCCGTACCGTTTCGACACGAACCGTTTCGATCCGTACCGTTTCGAACAGTACCGTTTCGACCCGTACCGTTTTGATCAGTACCGTTTCGAATCGAACCGTTTCGACGGGAACCGTTTCGACCAGTACCGTTTTGAATCTAACCGTTTCGACAGAAACCGTTTCGACCCGTACCGTTTCAACCAGTACCGTTTCGACCCGTACCGTTTCGACCATTACCGTTTCGAACCGAACCGTTTCGCGATGAGTCGGTTTTCTACGACGAATGTTCTTCAGAAGGTGCTTTTTTTCTTTTATAAATTCTTCATTCGCGAATTCCCATCTTTCGGGATCAATCTTTCTGATGATGAAGATTAATTCAAAGCTGGAGTCCGTTTCAGTCATGCGCATGTAGTCATTAGTTTGTTATTTGAATTCAATAAAAGGGTAAACACATAGTTTCTTAGCCTTTACCTAGTCTTTTGGATCTGCAGCTTTTATCCTACTTTTTCTAGTATTTAAATTTTTGGATCTGCAGCTTTTATCCTACTTTTTCTAGTATTTAAATAAGTCCTCTCTATTTATGTAATGCATGCACTCACGATAACTACCATCAAACTCCAAACATTTCCATCTCAATTCTAGTTTTAGGAAACAACAAATCTTACAAGTTAGAATGATGAAATATAATCAACCCGAACCGACCCGGACCCGTTTCAACCCGACAAAATTGCCCCTTAATGTACAATCTCTCTTTAAAAAAAAAGCATTTTTTTAACAAAACTGACCCGACCCGACCCGAAACCCGTTCTAACCCGGACCCGTTTCAACCCGAACCCGTTCTGACCCGAACCCGTTCCGACCCGAACCAAAACAACCCTTTTTTTAATTGACCCGTTTTGACCCGAACCCGTTCTGACCCGAACCCGTTTTGACCCATGACCCAACCCGACCCGACCCGTTTGCCAGGTCTAATTTTTGTCACTTTAATTCAAAACTCAAACCTTTTAAATCTGAGTCGCTGTGGTTTCAATTTTTTGTTATTTTCATCTAAAATAAAAAATTTTCTGTTAACATCCAGTTTTTTTGTCTTTTCCTATCTTTTAACAAAGGTCAAAATGGTCTTTAAACATAAACTAACTATCAATATTAGTTCTCCTTCTTCTACTTGTAAGCATTTTCTATCCGTTAAGTTCACTATTTGTAGATTAAAGTAAAGTTCTCGTACAAATAACTTTAACGTACTAAACGTCCGAATAGCATGAAAAAGGAAGAAAAAAAACGCAATGGCATTTTCGTAAATATTTGCTTGTAGGGTAATTATCAAAATTACTCTACAAATGATCCTATAGAGTAATTTTGATCTTGTAGAGTAATTTTGTAAAATGTTCTTGTAGAGTAATTGCTAATAATTAAGAAAATGTCACCGCATTTTTTCAGCAAAACCTTTAGTTCGTACGTTAAAGTTATTTGTATTTATTCTTCTGTCTTGTAGATTATAGTCATCTGATTATCTAAATATTGAAAACATACTGTGAAACTGAAAATGGAATTTATAATCATAACACTAAAGCATAAAGACATCATCATCATCCATCATGTTGGGGAATATGGATAGCAAGAAACAATCTTATTTTTTCCGCTAAGCTGTGTGTACCGGAGAAAATCATTGAAAGAATACAGTCCACTTCATTCCTTTGGGTGAAAAACCGTGCAAAAACAATGGAGCTTGGATTTGATTATTCGGTTAAATTTAACATAAATGTAAATTAACCACAAGTAAAGCATGTATTGAGCTTTTTCCTCATTACGAGCTATGGCAAAATTGAACTCAACACAAACCCTGGCTTCATTTTGTTAACTTTGAATGCAAAATCTGTCGTACACATGTGTAATTTGATTTCGAATCGGTCTCTGCGTATTTGTGCCTGTATTACTGTTTTTGCTTAAGTTTTACTCCTTTTACTTTCAATTTGCATTGCTGGTGCATGAAAGTTAGATTGGAAAACATAAATGAACCCTTTGTTGGACAACCGATTCATATGCAGCGGAAAGTTTTGCAGAATTCATAGACATGATTATGTAAAGTGATTGTGCAGTAAATAACAACAATGCAAGACGTGCAGAAACGAACAAATTTTGTGGACAATTTCGGTTGTAAGGAAACTGTCTTGATAACCGGTATAATTGCCGGCAATCAACTATATAAACCACTGTTTTGGCGGTTAATTTGAGCGGGTAACTGCACCGGCAATTGAGTTTAAAACTTAACCTGCTTATCATCCTAAATACATAAGCTATCATCCGAATTACATATCATAATTATATATGTTCGAATAAATATAAAACATATCTAAAGTTTAATAACAATACTTCTAACACAACCCCCTTAAACTTTAGTTATGTTTGAAGCTTGTTGCATAACACTCCGATTTGTATCCTCAACGGCTTTCTTCATGTGGTTGAAGTTGAATCGCTTCCTTTTCTTGTGTAGATTCCAGTCGTCTTCCCATCCGTTCCCGGCAAAGAGAGCATATTCAGTCGAATCAGCATCATCACGAACATCACCTGCACTTCTCATCCTCTTGTGGCAGCCTTGAGAGGGACCAGCTTCATCGTTCACCATTTCCTTATCCTGTACCTTTTCTTGCACCGATTTAAATTTGTAGTAATATTCCAAAACGTCAAGATACATGGCATATATAATCCTCATGTAATCTCCGTCTTGGTATTCAAATCCTAAGTCTTTCGCTATAATCGGCCATATATTCTCAGTGGTAACATCACGGTAGCTGCCGTCTCTCCCTACCAACACGTATAGGCTTAATAGATCAATCCTTCTCTTATTCGGAGAATATGGAGGGACTGGTCTCAAAGTTATTCCCATGTAATCATTCAAAAACCATCGCACCATCTCTTCAAACTTCTTTTCGAGATCATACTTGTACTTGAATACATAATCTCGGTCATCAATCATATCGAGCAATGCTTTGCAATCAGCAAAATCATGGAATTCTAATGCCCTTATGATCATCCGACTCCAATCATTCTTATCTTCATTCGAAACATTTAATGTTTCGAAGTAAGAATTCAAGTAATCATCTTTGAATTCATCATCTACAACGCGCATATCTTGCAGCCTTCTTTTCTCACTTAAACCCAATTCTTCCTCTTTTGTTAACCCACTCACTTCGTTTATTGAATTCACCACCGGAGATGAGAAAATGGGAAATATTTTACACGTATCGCGGGATTTTCTGACCGTAAAACCTTGAAGCGTTAATTGATCAAGGCTAAGAACATTCCGGTCAATATCCGGTGAATAGAAAACATTGTGTATACGCAGTGTATCATTCCCAGTTCTCATTTCCACCGATTCCACTCTTCTTATAAACAGAAAATTATTCATTCCAGATCTGGTTTCTACACCCATCATATGTTTCACCCTTTTGAAAACATTAAGATTACCTGTAAAATGATGAATGAACGTCGGATTTACGTACCAGATGTCTGCCCATTGTCCACCCTCAGTGCCGGTGACAACCATCTCATTCTGGCAATGTACATCTTCTTCCTGTCTTCTAATCCCGGTGTTGATGGCCTGGTTTAACAATTGCTTCGCTTCATCACTTTCTTTGGCCTTGCAATTGTAAATCTGGTGACCCGGTAAGTGGCAGTAATGTAACACCTCGAAATTTTGTGTCCAATAAATAAATGACACGTGTCGCATACGACAAAAATAATATAAACCCGAATTTAATTAAGATATGCGGTAGGATTTTAAAAAATGTCGACATGTTAATTTTATACCTCTGAGCGACTTCGTCATTATAAATCACGAGACCCTAAGCAAAATTTATAAGCATCTAATATATCTTAATCCGGTAATTACTAATAACCAAAAGTGTCCAAGTTTGCTAATCTTGAATCTTAAAGAAAATAACACAATCCAAATAATTGTTCATAAACCCCATCCTTGTGCAAGCCCATGTTGCATTGTGATGACTGACCAAGCATGGGTTAAAAAGGGCCTCATACTTACATTTCCCATACCCAAAATCAAGTATTGCAAGTTGACCATTCAAACCTTGAAAGTTTAATTTTTTTGCCACTGTTAAGCGCTTATGGACCGTAAGGGTCCTGCCTTACGGACCGTAAGGTGGTGAAAGGGTAAACTTGTTTCCGCCATAGGCTTACGGACCGCAAGGGCCATGCCATACGGTCCGTAAGCGACGCCCAGCGACAGAAAGTTGGCTGTTGGCTGTTGTAAGCGGTAAAACATTAATGTAAAGATTTTCCAGATATATGGGCGACAAAACGATCAAACCCACCAAAACCGAAATGCATCACTTCAACTTATAATAATCCGTGTTACTGTTGATCAACCAAGAAAAGAAGACTCACCAAATACCGTTCTTTCCATGTCAGTTTTCTCTTCTTTTTGAAATGAGGGGGATCGGGCAGAGACGATCGGAATGCAATTTCTTTCAAATCATATCGAACATAATCACGAACCTTCCTCCACACTACCTTCACCTTCATTCTGAACCCTTGATTAGCTCAACCAAATCTGCAGAGTGCACTCAAATTGATAAATTAAAACAGTTCGCATCACAGAGAAATTTCATCGAACACTTGGTACGCACTCAACATAATATATATAAACACTTTGCGTCACAAAGGAAATTTCTCAAACACTTGGTATGCACTCAACATGATATGTAAAAACAGTTTGCATCGCAGAGGAATTTCATCGAACGGTTTGTGTGCAATACAAAGACACCCAAAACCCACCTCTTTGAACTGGCTATGATTCACAAAGAAGTGGAATCCCTTGCATACAGTAAGCAAGGATAGAGATTATGAACCTTCATTTTATAATTTTTTATCAGCTAACAAAACAAATACATTCATTAATCACCAGAAAGGGGAAGGGGGTCTAGCAGTAAGGTGCTGTCAAAAACTCAAAACGCAACCACAATTGTCGCCACAGTACACCAAACACACACTAACTACAAACAAAAAGAAAACAAAATTAAACAAACTTAAAATTTAATCTTGTTCAAGTGATACGTGTCAGCAACAGTAAAATAGGCTAAACAACATCAAAACAATTGGGTTAAAAAAACCAAATAAACCTACCAGACCAAGCAAAGAACGTGCAGCTACCGGATCGCCGCTTAGATTTCCTCTCCCCCTTTGATTTTGGGTTTATGGTGTTCAACAATCACCGCTTCCATTTCCGTTAATTATCGCCGATTTAGGGTTTCGGGTTAAATCTGCGATGGTGGTATAGGTTGATGGTTGATGTTTTGCTTGTCACTCGTTTAGATACGTGTTTTCCTGGCCACTGGTTCTTGATGAAGGGTTTAGACAGTGGGGTTTGGTGGGGCGGGGGTTGAGGGCATGAGTTGACACGTGGAGTTCAAGTCCCTCTGCTGGTGAGTGACGTGTCCGTGTCATATGGCGGGGCGTGACTAGCCCGTGTGGCTTGGCAGTTTATTAAAATAAAAATAAAAAAACAAAAATTATAAAAAATACACACAATATTAAAAAAAAACTAAAAATTTATTAAATTCCTAAAAATTACAAAATTCATAAAAATTACAAAAAAAAACTAAAAACGATTAAATAAAAAACCTAGAGCGTTTGGTAAATTTAAAAAAGAACGAGCTTGTCAAACGGCTTTCCCTTTATGCCCCGAAACTCAATGTTTACCACCGGCAACTGGTCTTCGTGGCTTATCTCACCACTCGGAACGGCTTCGTAGTAGACTTTGAAACGATCAAGTTTAGGCCGTAGCTCGCTCCATTTATGTTGGCACGCGTTTAAGTTGTGCCGATCGTTTCCCACGTTATGCCGGTAGCTAGCAAAAGCCGTCGGCCAGTAACGCGTTTCACCGGGTTGTCGGCCCTTCATTGCGTCAACCACGCTCGTGACAAGAGAAAGCTCTTCTTCGTGTGTCCAAGAGGCCATCGATCAAGTGTGTTTGGGTTCGGGTAGCGGGTTTGATCAAGTGGGTTTTGGTTGAGGTAGCAGTGGCTAGCCAACAAGATTGTTTGGGTTGGGGTAGACGGTGGGGTTGGGGTTATATTTATAGTGATGTTGACTGTTGGATTGGGGTGAACCGCTTGGCTTGGCCAAACGGTTAAATTTTAAATTTTAAATGCCCCGTTATGACATGGCCAACAAGCGAATAGGAGCCGGCCACATAGGATCGCTAGCCCGCCCCACGCCCGGCTTTAAACTCCCGCCCCTTGGGCCACGCCGAAACACAAGCCCACCCGGGGTAGTGGCTTGGGAGTTTTCAACCCACCCCCGCCCCATACCCCACAGTCTTAGACCGTGGGGTATGGTGGGGCGTGGGTTGGGGGCATGGTGCGACACATGGACTATGGGGCACCCAAGACCAAAAGCCAATTTCAAAGGGGTATGGTGGGGCGTGGGTTGGGTGGCGTGGAAAAAAAGCAAATTTTAAAGGCCTAATGCTCTTGGCCAATGAGGTTCCGCAATGTCATGTGGGTAGTCTCGCCCAACGCTCGGGCTGAAACCCCTGCCCAAGGGGCCACGCCCAAACCCAAGCCCACCCGGGGTGGTGACGTGGGCGTTTGTACCCAACCCATGCCCCAACCCCCGCCCCATACCCTATAGTCTTATGACGTGAGCAGGGCTCCGGAGTTGGAAGAGATACTGAACAAAGGATTTTTTTAGAGTAAATTACGTTTTTGGCCCCTATGGTTATATCATTTTTACTATTTAGCCCAAAATAAGAATTTTTAACATATCTGTCCCCATGGTCTCTATAACTGACCATTTTGGCCCCTAAGTCTAGATATCATGGGGGCCAAAATGGTTAGTTATAAAGACCATGGAGGTAGATATGTTAAAAATTCTTATTTTAGGCTAATATAGTAAAAGTGATATAATCACAAGGACGAAAAACGTAATTTACTCATTTTTTTACTTGCATAACAATCATGAAACTCAAATCTAAAATACTCTGATCTCCACACTCCCTTCTTTATCCATTAGACACCTAGCAATTTGTGGAGGTGGTGTCAAAAGGGGAAGAATAGCACGTAGGATCTATGATAAAGCATGGCAAAGCAAGAAATATAAGAGATGTTACTCCTCTTTTTTTAAGCAAAAATTTGCTATATTTTACTTTTACTATTTTACTGCTAACACTATTCATAATCGCCCACTAACCATATATATAACTAAGTGAGATTTTCCGCGCGTTGCGGCGGGCATTCGGTCAGTATCGGTTTGATTTGTCACTATACTGATACGATAGTGGCACTAAGTTTAGCAACAGAAAGAATTACATCAATTGAAAACAATATAAATGAATACCAATGCCAAACTCCGATAATACAGGTATCAGTACCGACGTTATTTGATCGAAATCTGTTCGTTTTGCCACTACCTCAATAGGAACATTGAGAAAACCAAAAAAGGAATATTGGTACAGTTCGATGTTGTCCGGACGATTCGTCAAGTTAAAGATCACAAAATCATTTATACCTTACTCGCTCACTTAAAAAGAAGAATTTTTATCGAACGTAGTACGTCACAATAAATAAAACTTGATAAAAATACAATTTATAAAAGATAAAAATTAAATGATATGTATTAAAATAACTATTTCGCACCTTCATGCCTTCTTTACTATATATAGTAAAATCTAAAATTCGAACCATTGATTTTTTTGGATTGAACGAACTAATCCTAAAATTCGCTAAACGTTATTGAAATTTTATTATTAAAACCATAAAATCTTGTTAACCAATTGGCATTGAGAATGCTCATCGAAGATTTTACTAAGAAAAAAAAAGTCAAAAATATTGCACCCTCTTGGCTCGAACATGCGTCACCACAGCATTCGCGGATGCAACTCCGGCAGCAATGTTTTTGTGTTTTAACTTGCTTGAAATTGTTTGTATTCTCTAATTAAAATTGAGGTATAATAAAAAAAAGCCATCGCCGGCGGCTTACTTTATCAAAAGCTCACTATTTATGGGCAGTTTGTATTCATATAGATAATTCCATTATAATTTTAATATATAGCTACTGATGTGCGTGAAGTGTGTTATATTTTTGATGAGTATTTAAGCCCCTTTTTACACTTTTAGCCAAGTTTTAAATTTATAAAACACGATATTCACTAACACTAAACACACATATGGGCAAGTGCACCCATCGTGGACGTAGTATAGTGTTGGTAAGATACCGAGGTCGTCCAAGGACACAAGAGCTTTTAATACCGGTTTATCCTCAACGTCTAATCAAATCAAAAAGTGAGAAAAATATTTTAAACTAAGAAAAATAAAAACTAACTAAATGCTGAAAAATAAAATAAAATAAAAAAACAGATAGACAAGATGAATCACTTGGATCCGACACGTGTATTAGTATAACCTTTGATTATTTTCGCACTTTTGCACTTGTTTAAGAGATTATCTTAGTTATTGTAGTAGGCCCCTCTTTTGAAGGCGACGTTACCCTCAACCCAGTAGTTTGAGTCAGCAAGGATACAATCCTAAAGGGTCGGATTATTGAAAGATAATGAATTAAGTTATTAATGCAAATTGTGGTAGGCCCCGCTTTCGGCGGTGACGTTACCCTCGGCTAAGTAGTCTGAGTCAGCAGGGATACAGTCCTAAATAGCCGGGTTATAGTATTAATAGTAGTTAACTTATGAGGGGGTCAAAGAGTTTGGATCCCCGCCATCCAATACCTATGGGCATTGAAGGAGATCCTACTAAATTTGACCCAGGTCCCAAGCAGGACCTCTAAACGCTGAACAAGGGCAAGACCCTTACCAAACCGTTCCCTTAACCCCCGACCAGGTAGCCAACATACCTCCATATAGACCGTGGAGATATGAATGGTGAAAATCTTTTATTTTATATAGACAGTAAAATAATGCCAAGACACCACGGACAAACGATAAGGAAAGATCATCTTCAACATAAGTAACTAGTTATTAAAGTCATTAATACAAAACCAAATAAAAAGTGCAAAAGATTGAAAATAAAAAGTATTATACTAAACACTTTTCTTCACCAAGTGATGTAAGAGACTTAGGCAAACATGGCCTTGATTGTCAAGAACTCTTACTATCAATCTTGGATCTCGAGACGACTCACACACTCTACGATGGACAATGGATGATGGTGGTGGATGATGGTGTTATGGTGGTGGTGGGTGGTGGATGAAGTGTGAGAGAGGTGGTGTGCCAAGGGATGAGAGAGAATGAAACCAAGCTCCTCTATTTATAGGCTGAACAGAAGGCTGGGCACGGCCCCGTGTCCGCTGGACACGCCCCCGTGCCCGTCTGACATTCTCTCTCTTCATTAATTGTAGTTGCGAATTACAATTAATGCGCCTGCTGTACTTTCACCACGCCCCCGTGCCCGCTGGACACGGCCCCGTGGTGGGCAATGGAAGCTTCTACTGGTTTGTCTTTTCTGCTGCTTCCTGGGCACGCCCCCGTGTTCAGACTCTGTTTTCTCTTCTTTGCCTTGGGAGGTGCCGTTGAGGGTCCGGGCAGTCTACTTTTGTTCCTTTTCTTGTATTTATGCTAGAATTAGTTGTCTTTTTGCTTCTTTTGTGATTTTGAGCTCATTTAATCCTGAAAATGCAAAAGGAAGACAAAAACACTCTTTTTCTAACATTAGTACTCAAAAAGGGTTAGTTTTATGCCTTAATTGATGTGATTTATATGTTGCATTTTACACACATCAAATACCCCCACACTTGAACTTTTGCTTGTCCTCAAGCAAAACTCTTTAAATGTGGCTTACACTCCCAAATGGAATAGGTAGAAGAGAAGTTTTTTAGCTTGTCCTAGAGTGTCGGGAATCCAAGGTCTTTATAAGTTTTATTTTTATTCATTTACAATCCTATTCGTTATGATTTATTTTGAACGTTTCATAAGATAAATTACTTATTTGGGCATAGCATGCCTTATTAAAATTCCATTTATATACAAGTTCACATACCTCACGGGAGATCACTCAACACTCGGCCGAAGGTGTATATTTTTAGTGAACCACTCGAGAGCGGCATGGAACTTACGCCTTCCATAGGCTTGCCAAGCAATCAATCCTCCTCCTTTTTAACTTTTTACCTTTGTAAATATCAAGAGGACTTTTGGGGTGAAGGGTTAGGCTTGGGTTAAAGGTGGGTGGTTGGGTTAGTGGTTAGTAAAAAGGGCGAAAATCGTAAAAAGCGTCGGTTTCCGTGAAATACCTTGTTTTAGTGACTTTTTATTTTGAAGTATTTTTCCAAACAAGCTTTTATATAGCTTTTGTTTGTTTTTGACTTCATCATTTTTTTTTTCATCACATAAAAAGGCGAGTTTACGAAAAACCGAGCTTGTTACTAAAATAAAGAGTGAAAAGTAAAAAAGGTTTTTGGTGGGTAAAAAGGGTTTTGGGGTAATGAAATGAAAAGGTTTAGGCTCAAAGGGGCTATATAGGGGGATTTTGGGTAGGTGATAAAAAAAATGAAAAATAATGGTTTTGAAAAAAAAATGGTTAGTCCTAATGCCTCCATGATTTACTTACTTGGGTTTAAGTTGGTAAGGACCGGGAATGTATCGTCGTGGCAAGTTCTAGATTTGTAAGAACCAAGCGGCTATTCACACAAGAAACGAAAAATGAGCATTTAATCTAAATATGTATATTTTTATGCTCAATAAAGGCTCAAAACTCACTTTTGTGGGAATGAGTTTTTTGTTGGATATAATGTTCAATTGTCCGATTAAAATTCGAAGTTGCCGTCAAGGTACGACCCAAAGAGTTACACTTTGGGCAACGAACAGGTAACGGTGTTTTAATCGTTAATCACCGGATCACGAAATAATAAGCGTAATGAAAGAAACGGGTAATTATTTAGAATAATTACGGACAGCCGGATTAATATAATAATTAATTTGTTAATTATCATATATATATATATATATATATATATTATTAATTATTAGATAATTAAAGATAACTATAAGATAATGATGAAAAGATTTGTAATTGGATTACAATTCTTTTTGTTTAGTTTTAATAGTAAAAGATATATATGCATATCTTGAATAACTTCTTTGAAAAAATGCCTCCATGTATATCTGATATACGGCACATGGATTCCAAAGGACTTTTGGTCTGCTAAGGTTTTTAAAAAAAGCAAAAAAATAGCTTGCATAGTTTGAGAGAGACGACAGAACAAGAAAAAAAAAAAGTTGAAAAACTTGTTTCCCTCTCATACCCATAAGTCAGAGATTCAAGATTCTGGTGACGAGCTGAAGCAAGTTTTTGTTTCTTCGTTTACGCAAAAAGGTAAGTAAAGTTTTGAACTTTATTTTCTTTAGATTAAGGTTTCGTTTGAAATCGTTTCAAACGAACATTTATGATTTCGTGGTCAACGATCATCTAGCGAGATCGTTCGTTGAACTAAGGTGTCTTTCTTGGATGTCACGATTCTTTAATTTTATTATAACCTATTTTGATTGTAAAGAGATCACTGGTGGAAACGGTTTAGAACCGAACCTCGTGTACATGTTTTCCGCTGCGTTCAGTTTGTTTGACAAATTGACTAAAATAATTTTCTAAAAGTTACACGAAATTTCCAACAGTGGTATCAGAGCCACCTTACAAATCAAAGTAGGTTATTTTATAGATGTGTTTGTAGATCTATAAAATAGTTATAGGATTGCATGCTTAAAATCGAGTAGATTTGGCATAGGATCCTGTCACGTATAATAGTTATAGGCAAGTTTTATTAAGGCCAAACATGAACACTTGTCAAAGTTCTCTTTGACAAAATATTTGGCCTTAACCTATTTCGTTTAGTTTAATGATCGTAGTATGCAAATCCGGGTCTAGAATCGTTTTTCATAACACGTGTACTAAATTAGTTTTTAGAGCTACACGTGTTAAATTAGTTTAAAGAAAAACGAATATATTAAAATAATTATTTTTAATATATACCAAACTAAAATTAAAAAAAAACGTAACTAAACACTTTATTTTAAAAATAAAGTTAAAATTTTGTTAAGTCTTTTCGTTACAATATCTAAAGGAAATTTAAGTTTTCTTTATATTAAATTTTTTTTTAGGATTGGATCTAAGATTAAGTGGGAGAACAAAAGGGTTTGTGCTACACTTAATGGGCTCGGTTCACGTTCTTGGGCTCGAACGAACCGAACATATTATGAACCCGGAATTGCATATTTATTTATTTATTTTGCGTTTTGCCATGAGATGTTTATTACGCCATAAAATTAATAACTAATACACGATCATTAAAACGACAATTTTAATAAAAGGTTTATTAAGTATTGGATAGGTAATTAAAATAAACAGTTTATTTTAAAATACAAAAATCAAAATTGGTTTTACAAAATTAAAAGTTAATTTGAAAACCGTAATTAATAAAAGTTATTAATTAAAATAAATTTGCGACACGACCAACTTAGATTAAATAGGGTATTTAAAATTAATCGGTCGAGTGATTGAAAGGTGTTTCAAGTCGTCACAAATTAAAACGTAAAATTGATTTTTACAAAGGAATTGTATAGCCTATGTTCATGCCATAGGCCGTACAAGTATTTTAAAACGACCCGAACTGGTAATTTTAAAATATAACCCAAATTAAAATCGATATTCTACGCCACCCTAAATTAAGAACACCCGAACTGATCTATCCGAACCCCTGGTGCTAGTGTTTACCCTGCATCCAGGCCTACGGTTTTGGTTAGGGGTAGTTCCGCGATTTCCATGCTTACATGGGCCGGGCTACAGTTCTGATTTGAGGACAAATATCACTTTTGCGACACGAGAGCGAATGTTAGTGTTTACCCTGCATTCGTCTTCTACGGTTGTGAAAGTGGGCGTAGTTGGGGTTAACGTACCAATGCTTGACAACACTCGTCATGCGACCCCAAACCGAGAATTGTGTAGTTGACACAATTGGTGATCGTCACCTACCCTTCAATCTATGCCAGTGAAGAGTGCTAAGTCCATTCACTGAGTTATGGGGAGATGGGATCTCATCCTAATTCCTAAAATTTTGTATATCTTGGGTCAAAATTGAATTAGGTTAATGCATGAAAATTACTAATAAAATTTTCTTCTAAATTCTACAGATGTCTACAAACAATTCTGATAACACCAAATTCTCGCTTAAGTCCATCCTTGAAAATGCTAAACTTGATAATTCTAACTTTATGGATTGGTACCGCAACCTGAAAATTGTTCTCAGGGCGGAGAAAAAGGCTTATGTCCTTGAAGGACCAATTCCCGAAGCACCTGCTGCTAATACGGCTGCAGCCCGTAGGACATGGGAAAAACATGTTGATGATTCCCAAGATGTGACTTGTCTTATGCTTGCTATGATGATTCCAGAACTTCAGAAGAATCTGGAAAACTTGGGCGCATATGAGATGAGTGAGCAGCTGAAAAACATGTTTCAGCAGCAAGCTCGTCATGAGCGTTTTGAGGTGATGAGATCTCTCATTACATGTCGCATGCAGGAAGGTACTTCGGTCAGTGCTCATGTACTGAAAATGAAGTCTTTCGTTGATCAACTAGAGCGTCTGAACGCACCCCTTAGTAATGAGTTAGCTACGGATGTGATCCTTAACTCGCTACCCAATTCATATCATCAGTTCGTAATGAACTATAACATGAATGGGTGGGAAAGAACGATCCCAGAGTTGCATCAGATGCTAAAAACTGCTGAGGCAAACATCCCAACTAAGGGCAATCCAGTGCTGGCGATCAGGGAAGGAAGAATTACCAAGAAGAAGCAATCCAAGGGAAAAGGCAAGGCGAGTAAGCAAGACAAGGGCAAAGGCAAAAAGGTTGCCACTCCGAAGGCAAAGCCTCATAAAGATGCCAAGTGTTTTCACTGTGATGAGATCGGGCATTGGAAGAGGAATTGTCCCAAGTACCTGGCTGAGTTGAAGCTTAAGAAGCTGCAGATTGGAGAATCCTCAGGTATACATGTTATTGATCTATTTTCCTTTTCGAGCAAATCTTGGGTGTTTGACACTGGATGTGGTTTTCACATCTGTAATGATTTGCAGGGACTAAAAAGGATTAGGAAGCTGAAGCAGGGTGACTTAGAGCTGCACGTTGGGAACGGGCAGAATGTTGCTGTGAAGGCAGTTGGAGAATTTGTTCTTGAATTACCTTCTGGATTGTTTATTACTTTAGACAATGTTTTTTATGTTCCTAGTTTGACTAAGAATATTATTTCTGTTTCTGCTTTAAGAGAACAAGGTTTTAATTATGCTTTTGATATTGTTAATGGTAACATTTCTGCATTTTTAAATGGTGTGTTCTATTTTGAGGCTAAGCCTCACAATGGTGTCTATGAAATAGATACTTCTAACAATAGATCAAATAATATGGTATGCTCTCTTTCCTCTAAACGTGTTAAAAATAGCTTTAATCAAACATATCATTGGCATTGTCGTCTTGGCCATATTAACATCAATCGCATGAGGAAGCTCCAGACTGCAGGGATTCTAGAATCCACGGGTCAGGAGACTTATGATTTATGCGAATGTTGTCTAAGTGGCAAGATGACTAAGGCCCCTTTTACCGGAACTAGTGAAAGGGCCAAAGACCTGTTAGGACTCATACATACTGATGTATGTGGTCCATTCAGGACTATGTCAAGGAACGGGGAAAGATACTTCGTTACATTTACTGATGATTATAGTAGATATGGATATGTTTATCTTATGAAGTTTAAACATGAAACCTTTGAAAAGTTCAAAGAATTCCAAAATGAAGTACAAAATCAACTAGGGAAAACGATTAAGGCACTTCGATCCGATCGAGGTGGTGAATACATTAATCAAGAGTTTGCTGAACATCTCAAGAAGTGTGGGATTATATCCCAACTAACTCCACCTGGAACACCACAACTTAATGGTGTGTCTGAGAGGAGAAATCGAACCTTATTAGATATGGTTCGATCAATGATGTGTCGTACAAACTTACCACACTCCTTTTGGAGTTATGCTCTTGAAACTGCTACACGTCTTGTGAATATTGCTCCTACTAAAAAGGTAGAAAAGACACCATATGAGATGTGGCATGGTAAACCACCTAAAGTCTCTTACCTTCGCATATGGGGATGTAACGCTTATGTTACCAGTGAGTCTTCGGACAAACTTGATCCTCGCGGTGAAAAGGTTGTTTTCATTGGATATGCATATCCGGTTGGTTATTATTTCTATAATCCTGCTGAAAATAGAGTTTTCACTAAGCGTCGAGGAACATTCCTAGAGGATGAGATTATGGCGCGAGGAATTGGAGATAATCTTGTGGATCTTGAGGAAATTCGAGAACCACAAATTAATCAACCAATAGTCGAATCTGCCTCTCAACAAAATATTGTTGAACCTGAACCTGAGAGGATTCAGGAATCTGATGTAACACTAGGCGTCCGCAGAAGTACGAGGGATCGTCATGAACCTAATCGGTATTCACCTGATAGGTACGTCTTGATAATAGATCAAGAAGAGCCCTCAACCTACAAAGCTGCCATTTCAGGTAACGAATCTGAAAAATGGCTCGAAGCCATGGGCGTCGAGATGCAATCTATGTATGACAACCAAGTCTGGGATTTGGTTGAACTTCCTCCCGAATGTCGGACTGTAGGAAGTAAATGGGTTTTCAAGTTGAAAACAGACATGGATGGAAATGTGCAAACCTATAAGGCTCGGTTGGTTGCAAAAGGATTTACTCAGACTCAAGGAGTTGATTATGAGGAAACCTTCTCGCCAGTAGCCATGCTTAAGTCTATTAGGATTCTACTTGCCATAGCCGCGTATTATGACTATGAGATATGGCAAATGGATGTCAAAACCGCGTTCCTAAATGGACACCTTACAGAAGATGTCTATATGGAGCAGCCTGAAGGTTTTGTAGATCCTAAGAATCCAAAGAAAGTTTGCAAGTTGAATAAATCCATTTATGGATTGAAACAAGCATCTCGAAGCTGGAATCTTCGTTTTGATCAGAAAATCAAACAATTTGGTTTTATCAAAAACGAAGATGAGCCATGTGTTTACAAGAAGGCAAGTGGGAGTTCTATTACTTTTCTGATCCTGTATGTAGATGACATACTTCTCATTGGAAACAATATCTCGATGCTGCAAGACGTTAAATCCTGGCTTCGTAAATGTTTCTCAATGAAGGATCTTGGAGAAGCTGCTTATATTCTAGGAATAAAGATTTATAGAGATAGATCTAAGCGGCTACTTGGACTTAGTCAAAGTACGTATATCGATAAGGTCATTCGGCGCTTTTCGATGCAAGATTCCAAGAAGGGTCTCTTGCCAATGGCAAGTGGAACCGTACTGAATAGTCATCAGTGTCCCAAATTGGACAAAGATAAAGAGGATATGAAAAAGGTTCCATATGCCTCTGCTATCGGTTCCATCATGTATGCCATGTTATGTACTAGACCGGACGTATCGTTTGCTCTGAGCTTGATTAGCAGATATCAACAAAATCCTGGTAAAACCGTAAAAGTCACTGGATTGCTGTGAAAAATATCCTAAAGTACTTAAAAAGAACTAAGGATATGTTTCTGATATTTGGCGGTTTGGAAGAAGAGCTGAAAGTAAAATGTTACACTGACGCAAGCTTCCAAACGGATCGTGACGATTCACGATCTCAGACAGGCTATGTTTTTACTTTAAATGGTGGTGCTATAACTTGGAAGAGTTCTAAGCAAAGCGTGGTGGCCCAGTCGACCACTGAATCAGAATATATAGCGGCTTCAGAAGCTGCTAAGGAGGCTGTTTGGATGAAAAAGTTCATTGCTGATCTCGAAGTTATACCAAGCATACAGAAGCCTATCGAGATATTTTGCGACAATACAGGTGCAATTGCTCAGGCAAAGGAACCAAGGTCGCATCACAGCACGAAGCATATTCTCAGAAAATTCCATTACATACGGGAAGTTTTCGAAAGAGGAGACATCGTAGTAGAGAAAATTGATACTGATCAGAATCTAGCGGACCCGTTTACTAAGCCTATACCTCAAGTGAGACACGAGAAGCATGCTGATTGTATAGGTCTTAGATATGCTAGACAGTGGGTCTGATTTTGTAATTTAGTAACTTGGTGCATTTTGAACTGTAATCAGTATTTTATGTTTATTTGAATTTAATGGTTGAATGTCTTTTAAACTATTATATTTGTGTTCAGATATTAGTACGTTAAGTATCTATGAATATTGTATTCTAAAATGTCCGTAGTCTATCAGATTCGTGAGAACCAATCTGGTAAAAGACTATTGTGAATTAGATGGTTGATCCATATCATGGATACTCAAAGTGTTGAGAACCATATTCACTGATATGATTAGTTGAATCATATTGGGCGTAACTCGTTTCAAAATGATCTTCATGGATCTTAGTCATAAGACATTTTGAATAGGTACGATCATTGTATCCTTAGACCTGCGGTACATACTAGAACTAACTTAAATGAATGGTTGCTCTTTGATTCTATCTAACGCTGTTCGTAACTGGCAGTAATAAGGATAGTTTTGGGAATGATCTGAAGTTTAGTGGGAGTTGTTTGTAGCCAAAGGGATCTGTGCTTCTATACTTAGAAGAAAAACACTCTGGCGCCTTTCGTTGATTTGAACTGGTGTTAAATGCGTGGCCACGCTCGAACTAGTAGTAGTTTGATAAACCACTTTAAATCAGGAACGGAATTAGAAATGGTTGAATAATATATGAGAATGAATTGGATCCATGTCTCATGTTCAACAAGTGTTCAATACAGAGGGATAAATGAGTCGATAACCAGGGCTATAGTATTTGCATAACCAAAGGATTGATTAGTGCAAAGAATTAGTTGACATAAATTTGTCATACCTTACCGGGGGCAATATGATGCAGCTAGGCACCCACTATTGTCTACTTTAAAACTTAATCGGCCAATCGACCAAGTGGGAGATTGTTGGATATAATGTTCAATTGTCCGATTAAAATTCGAAGTTGCCGTCAAGGTACGACCCAAAGAGTTACACTTTGGGCAACGAACATGTAACGGTGTTTTAATCGTTAATCACCGGATCACGAAATAATAAGCGTAATGAAAGAAACGGGTAATTATTTAGAATAATTACGGACAGCCGGATTAATATAATAATTAATTTGTTAATTATCATATATATATATATATATATATATATATTATTAATTATTAGATAATTAAAGATAACTATAAGATAATGATGAAAAGATTTGTAATTGGATTACAATTCTTTTTGTTTAGTTTTAATAGTAAAAGATATATATGCATATCTTGAATAACTTCTTTGAAAAAATGCCTCCATGTATATCTGATATACGGCACATGGATTCCAAAGGACTTTTGGTCTGCTAAGGTTTTTAAAAAAAGCAAAAAAATAGCTTGCATAGTTTGAGAGAGACGACAGAACAAGAAAAAAAAAGTTGAAAAACTTGTTTCCCTCTCATACCCATAAGTCAGAGATTCAAGATTCTGGTGACGAGCTGAAGCAAGTTTTTGTTTCTTCGTTTACGCAAAAAGGTAAGTAAAGTTTTGAACTTTATTTTCTTTAGATTAAGGTTTCGTTTGAAATCGTTTCAAACGAACATTTATGATTTCGTGGTCAACGATCATCTAGCGAGATCGTTCGTTGAACTAAGGTGTCTTTCTTGGATGTCACGATTCTTTAATTTTATTATAACCTATTTTGATTGTAAAGAGATCACTGGTGGAAACGGTTTAGAACCGAACCTCGTGTACATGTTTTCCGCTGCGTTCAGTTTGTTTGACAAATTGACTAAAATAATTTTCTAAAAGTTACACGAAATTTCCAACATTTTTAATGTGATCAAGTATATATAATCGAATTTTTAACTAGACTTGTTATGCCGTTTCATAATTTCTTATGTTGGTTCTTTGTTATCACGACGCTATCGGTTCTAAACTTATAAAAATATAACCTTTTTAGAACTTGTTATTCCCAACTTAAACTAAGACAAGAAAAAAAAATGAAAATTTTTTGAAAAAATTTGGGGTGTTTAGCGGTTCCAATAGAGTTTTGTGTAAGGCTTGTGTTTAGGATTTGCAAAATTCAAGGTTTTAGCATCCCCTCCACACTTAAATTACACATTGTCCTTAATGTGTCCAAAAATAATGTTTTTGGTTGATTAGAATGTGTAAAAGTGGTTTAAAAAACAAAGATTTATGTTACTGGCATCCTGGACACGGCCCCGTGTTGACCGGGCACGGCCCCGTGGTCAAGTGCCAGTAACAAAAATTAGAGAATTGAAACAGAAGCCTGGACACGGGGGCGTGTCCGCTGAACACGGCCCGTGTCCAGTTACCTGAACTGGGTGATTTTCTGCAGGTGGCTCAGCACGGGGCCGTGTTGGTTGGGCACGGCCCGTGTTGAGCCTTCTGTGATGGAGATTTGTGTCGGGTTGCTTCTGTTCTTCGTGCATGGTTCCATTTTTCTCATTCCCTTTTTCATCCATTACCACCATGAGTGTGTTTTATTTGTTAAACAGCCATCAATCTTAAAACCCATCATAACATTGCGAACATAGAGAGACATTACATAAAGTTAGCTAAATAACTAGGGGATACATGAGGTTATCATAAGGATTCTACTTATTTAGGAAAATTTCGGGAATAGCTTCCCGATGTAGTAACACTCTCTAGCTAATGGCTCCTCGGTTGTCATTCAAAGCCATTCTTCTATCTCCCTTGGGAGGTAGAAGGTAGCTTCATTCTCTTCGGTGTCTTGAGGAGGAACGCTCACCGGGACTCCTCGCACCACCCTTGGTTGAGGCACTTGGTGCATGGCGTGCCATTCGGCTGGAATTATGACCTCGGGTACTACATTCCACGCCCTTTGAGTTATCACCGGAACCAAAGGCGGGGAAGCGAGAAGGTTTAACCTTTGGTGCAGGAGGTTTACTTCTCGCAGGCAGCCCTCCAAACCTACCGTCAGATGATTAATACGGTCCACCAATGCTTCTTCCACTCCCGTCATCTCATCTATGGCTTCCCTTAAAGCGTAAACGTAGTTTACTAGGGAATCCTCCGCCGTGGACGACCTCCTTCCATTTCGGTTATTTCTTGAAGATGTTCCGCTATTTCTGCTGGCCATTTTCTGCGAAAGAAGCCGAAGATAACTAAACTTTTGCAGAACAGTACCTCGAACACGGCCCCGTGCTCAGCGAGCACGGCCCCGTGTTCAGCTGTCTGCAGGATTTTTGTCTAACGATTCTAGGTTTTTAAATTATTTCAATACACTTTTATTGTGTTTTAAGCTCAGATAATTTAAAACAAAGTTATAGAATTAACTTTAGACAAGAATCTGTAGCCAAAAATCCTACAAACCTTACATAGAAGGTTGGAATCATGGGTTTCCAAGCTCCCATGGAGGTGATGTTTAAAAAATTTTTGGAAGAAGGAGAAATGAGCAACAGTGGAAAAGACAAGATGGTCCTTAGGAACCTTCTTTTAGCACTTACCTAGGATGGTATATGTGAAGATCCCAGGAATCTCTGCTTGGTGAAGTGGTAAAAAATGAACTGGATTCAGGCTCCATTTAAAGAAAACGACAGCACACTGGACACGGCCCCGTGTGCAGAGAAAATCCTGACACATTTTGTCCGTATTCTGACAGAATCAGCAGAGAATCTTTTGAGTGAACACGGGGGCGTGTTGACTGGGCACGGCCCCGTGTCGGCAGGCTGTTTCATGGAGTTTTGTCTCTTACTAAGGAGTTAATTTATATCGGGTGGCTCTTGACTTGTTGGAACAACCCCAAAGTGCCTAAGATACCTTAATTGTCCTATACTAAGGCGAGAATGCAAGAGGTTATCGGTGAGGGTAATTCCTATTTTCATTCTAGGTGGACAAGTCCAACCCTTTTCCGGGCTCTCGTTAAAGAAAGTGTATGTCGAATCGCTCAGGTCTATGTATGCACCGAACGAAGTCGATGGGGAGTCCTTCACGGCACAATCGACACAGGGACGACTATCGTCCACGTCTTTTCTAGGTATGAAGGTATTTTCGGGAGCAACGAGGTTGTCGGAATGCGGTTCCAACATTTCCTCATGGTCATCATCTTGGGATGGATCTATAAAATCCTTCCTAAGTTCTTTTGACCAATTTTGTCACACCCCCAAAATCCCACCTGCGGAGTACCACCGCTTGGAGGCGTGACTGACCAGGATCCAGCCACCAATCATACTGAACAAGCATACAAATAGTTATAAAAGCCTAACCAATACGATTGGTGTTTAACAAAACAAGTTTTAAGTTGCAAGCGGGAGCATAAGTCTCAAAAGTAAAACATAAGTTCAAATAGTTTCCAAGTTTAACATAATACGCAGCAATCCGTGTCCCACAACGACTCTCCCCCATGCAAGCTCCAGCTGAGTACCTATGGTCCTGCAAAGCATGTAGTAACGAGTCAACAACTAGTTGAGTGAGTTCACGGTCGGGTGTTCGTTTTAGTTGTTTCGAAAACAGTTTTCCATTATCTGGCATCCTGCCGTGGGGGTTACCCCATAGTTTAAAAACGTGACATGTTCATTCCCAATTACCCCGGCACTCCAGCCGTGGGGGCTACCCCATGTAGCTATCAGGCATTTCGGCCGTGGGGGCTACCCCATGCGTACACTAGACTCGTTACCGTATCGACTGCTGACTGTAGTCATGTTTATGTGCCCTGAAAACCATCAATGTCTATCATCATTGACGTGCCCCAGATCCATTAGTTCACGCCCGCCCTCTGCGGCACGGTGTGAGGTTTGTCAGACCTAAATAGCGCTATCTAACTAATGACCCGCTCGCCATTGGCCCGGCGATTAAGTCGATACAAAAAGGAGGGACTTCGTGATAGAGTTTTAGTCTAGTACGTTTTATCCGTCCACCAGGACGAGGAATTACATTCCTGAACCATCACCGTCCTACCCAAGGAGGACGAGGAACCCACGTTCCTTAACCCCGTTCCCAACCCAGGGAATCCCATGCTTTGTAGAGGGTGTGAACTCACCTTGGTTTGCTCGGAAGTTAATCACAGAAGATCAATTAAGTTGCAGGTAATCAATTAGGTCCTATCACAGATATTGTTCGTATCAGATTCAAGCCAAGTAGTGCACGTATGTTCAACACGTATTGTACACAGGTAGCAATCATGGCAACACGTTTAGCGTTAACAGTTCACAGTTAACAGTTAAACCCAAAGTCCAAGTGTGAGGCCCAAACAGTTGGGCTCGTAATAGCAGGCCCAAAACAACAGTAACACAGAGTTCATCGGTCCGGCCCACTATCGTAGGCCCATAACTAAGTAAGCCCACTAAGGGTGGTCTCGAGTCGCAACCGGACTCGCAACGTGGTTTCGAGTTGTGCCGTCTATGCTGGTCGATGGTGGTTGCGAGTCGCAATCTAAGTCGCAACCTCGGTTTCGGTTCATGCTGCTTTGGTCTCGAGTCGCAACGGGACTCGTAACCTGTGGTCTCGACTTGTCATGTTATGGTTGCGAGTCGTAACCAGGTGTTCTCGACTCGCAACTGGCGTCGCAACATGGAGATTTCGAGTCGCATCCGGGGTTTCGACTCCCCAACATCTGCTGATTTCTGCACAGTTTGTACTATCCAATAGCATTTGAATATCATGCAACACTAACATTGTACTATCCACTAAAACATGTTTTATTGTCTAACCATTCATGAAATCAGATCAAACAAGCAGAATTCAAATATTTAACCCACATTCAAAGCATATTCAACAAGTTCTTCATGTTCTTTAAACATTCAAGCATATTCATAACACATTCAACCTTTGTTCAAGCATATTATGCATTCTTCCTAATTATACACGAACAACTATCAAACACTTGAACCAAAGACCACAATTTCGATCCTTTATTTACCCGCTTTCATGACAAATGCAAACCGATTTCATGCTCCTTAAAACTAGTGGTTTAACCTTCTTTAAACACCAAAACACCATCAATCCGAAATCAAGCATGTTAACCGGTTCATTATTATCATACATGTAATATTATCTTTTTGTCAACAATTACAAATTTTCTATCAAACCAACACTTATCATAACAATTATCAAGCAAACAAAATGTCAAGATCATCGATTCAAGCATAAAACATAGCAAAGGTCACTAACCGATTGAGAGGTGTGAAAGGCGAACTCTAAGGTCGATTTCCAGGCTTAATCCGAATCCTAGTGTTGACCGGCTATCAAAGTGTGTTTATGCTTCTTAGGGTTTTAGTAGGAGAGAATGCATGTGGGAGAGTGAGTGTGGTTGTCCAAAGAGTGGTAAGGTTGTCAAAGGGTATCCTATATATACTAGTTCCCCCCAAAATGCACCCTAAAGGGTTTACAAATCGGTTAGGGAGGTCACGGCCCAAAGGCCCATCCGGCCAAAGGCCCAAATCGGTCACTATTCACTCGAGACCTCATGGTCTCGAGTCGGGTTATTTGTTTTCGGGTTGGATTCTCGGCTCACATATAATGCTTACATATATATGCAACACACAAACAAGGCACACACAACAAAACACATATTCTCATAAAAGGTTCACGTTTATCATTAAGTTTATCAGTCAATTAATCACATAACGTACAAACATGTTGCATCGAAATACAAGAAAGGTTCTAAATTTCGAGTTGTCACATCATCCCCAAGTTGGAAGAAATTTCGTCCCGAAATTTGATGGCACTTACTGAGGAAGCTAGTTAAGTTGCAAGGTTTTCCCGGTTATCCTGGGGTGTCACATCCACCCCCCGTTGATCTGGAATTTCGTCCCGAAATTCCGTAGCTTCACCCTCAGTAGCGGTTGTACTGTTCTCAAACAGTTGGGGATACTTTTGTTTCATCCGATCTTCGCGCTCCCAGGTGAACTCTGGGCCGCGACGTGAGTTCCAACGAACTCGAACGAGAGGTATTCTAGTGCTTTTGAGGACCTTAACATCCCGGTCCGTGATTTCGACTGGTTCTTCGACGAATTTCAACTGTTCGTCGATCGTAAGTTCCTTCAGAGGAACTACGTGGGTCTCATCTGACAGACACTTCTTCAGATTCGACACATGGAAAACGTTGTGAACTGCACCGAGTTCCGCTGGTAAGTCCAGTCTGTAGGCCACCTTGCCTATCTTCTCGATGATTTCAAAAGGTCCAACGTATCGTGGGTTAAGTTTGCCTCGTTTACCAAAACGAACCACACCCTTCCAGGGTGAAACTTTGAGTAATACCCGCTCCCCAACCTGGAGCTCAAGTGGTTTCCTGCCCTTATCGGCGTAGGCCTTCTGACGGTCACGAGCGGCCGCCATGCGTTGTCGTATTTGAGCAATCCGCTCAGTAGTGTCTACCACATGTTCTGGACCAGTGATTTGACTATCCCCCACCTCTGCCCAACAAAGAGGTGACTGGCATTTACGTCCGTACAATGCCTCAAACGGAGCAGCTTTAATGCTGGTGTGGTAGCTGTTATTGTACGAGAATTCCACGAGTGGCAGATGCTTTTCCCAGCTGTTGCCAAAGTCGATTACACATGCACGAAGCATGTCTTCTAAGGTCTGAATAGTGCGCTCGGACTGCCCGTCCGTCTGTGGGTGATACGCTGTGCTCATATCTAACCGTGAGCCAAAAGATTTGTGCATTGCCCGCCACAGTTCCGAAGTAAAACGTGCATCTCGATCGGAGATGATAGAGGTGGGCACCCCGTGCCTCGAAACAACTTCCTTGAGGTATATTTCCGCTAAAGTGGAGAATTTATCCGTCTCCTTAATTGCCAAGAAATGTGCGGACTTCGTGAGTCGATCCACGATTACCCAAATAGTATCGTTTCCGCGCTGAGATCTAGGTAGGCCAGTAACAAAATCCATGGAAATTTGCTCCCATTTCCATTGCGGTATTTCTGGTTGTTGGAGTAGGCCCGAGGGTTTCTGATATTCTGTCTTGACTCGCGCACAAGTCAAACACTTACCGACGTAGGTTGCTATGTGGGCCTTCATGCTAGGCCACCAATACGTAGTCTTAATATCGTGGTACATCTTATCCGAACCAGGGTGTACCGAGTAGCGAGATTTGTGCGCTTCATCCATTACAAGTTCTCGTAAATCACCATAGAGTGGGACCCAAATGCGTCCCGTTACGTAGTAAGCACCGTCTTCCTTCTGTTCTAAGCGTTGTCTTGATCCGCGTAGGGCTTCAGCCCTGACGTTTTCTGGTTTCAGTGCTTCTATCTGGGCAGCTCGTATTTGCGAAGGCAGACTAGAATGGATCGTGAGTTGTAAAGCTCTTACGCGTTTAGGCGCAGTGTCCTTTCGACTTAGGGCGTCCGCCACCACATTGGCCTTGCCCGGGTGATACCTGATGGAGCACTCATAGTCATTCAGTAGCTCGACCCATCGTCGTTGTCGCATGTTCAGTTCTTTCTGCTTGAATATGTGTTCCAGGCTCCTGTGGTCGGTGTAGATGGCGCATTTGGTTCCGTACAGGTAATGCCGCCATAACTTAAGTGCGAAAACAACAGCTCCCAGTTCTAAATCATGCGTAGTGTAGTTCTTTTCGTGAACCTTGAGTTGGCGCGAGGCGTAGGCTATGACTTTGTCTCGTTGCATCAACACGCAACCAAGACCTTGGATTGATGCATCACAGTAGACCACGAAATCGTCTGTGCCCTCTGGCAGTGAAAGGATAGGTGCACTACAAAGTCTATCCTTTAGATGTTGAAAAGCTGATTCTTGTGCAGTTCCCCAATGGTAAACAACGCCTTTCTGCGTTAGCAACGTGAGAGGCTGCGCGATCTTAGAAAAGTCCTTAATAAATCTCCTGTAGTAACCTGCCAATCCCAAGAATTGGCGAATTTCCTTTGGTGTGCGAGGCGCAGGCCAGTTCTTAATAGAGTCCACTTTGGACGGATCAACATGAATCCCATCCTTGTTCACCACATGCCCTAGGAAATGGACTTCACGAAGCCAGAAGTCGCATTTCGAGAACTTTGCGTACAGCTGTTCCTTCCGAAGGAGTTCCAGAATAAGTCGCAGATGTTGTTCGTGCTCCTCCTGACTCTTAGAATAGATCAGGATGTCATCAATGAAGACTATAACGAACTTGTCCAGGTAAGGCTTGCATACTCGATTCATCAAATCCATGAAAACTGCGGGTGCGTTTGTCAGCCCAAACGGCATGACCAAGAACTCATAGTGCCCGTACCGAGTCCTAAAGGCTGTCTTAGAGACATCCTCTTCCCGAACTCTCAGCTGGTGATATCCCGACCTCAGATCAATCTTCGAGTAGTAGCTCGACCCCTGCAACTGGTCGAATAAGTCGTCAATGCGCGGTAGAGGATAACGGTTCTTCACAGTTACCTTGTTGAGTTCTCGATAGTCGATACACATTCTGAAGGTACCATCCTTCTTCTTCACAAAGAGCACTGGAGCTCCCCAAGGCGATGAGCTAGGACGAATAAAACCCTTATCCAAGAGTTCTTGTAGTTGCGTGGAGAGTTCTTCCAACTCTGATGGAGCTAAACGATAAGGTGCACGTGCTATAGGCGCAGCTCCAGGAGCTAGTTCAATCTGAAACTCGACTTGGCGATGGGGTGGAAGACCAGGTAATTCCTCAGGGAATACCTCAGGATAGTCACGTACAACTGGAAAATCTTCTAGCTTCTTTTCCTTCTCTGTGGTGTCGGTAATGAGAGCCAAAACTGCAGTGTGGCCCTTTCGCAAGCATTTCTGGGCTTTAAGAAGGGAGATAATGTTCTCAACAGCACTTCTCTTGTCGCCACGAATCATGAGAGGTTCACTACCAGAACCAGGAATACGAACTACTTTCTCGTTGCAAAGAATTTCTGCTCGGTGTTGGGATAACCAATCCATCCCAATGACAACGTCGAAACTACCCAAGACGATAGGAATAAGGTCAATAGAGAAGGTCTGGTTAGCGAGAATAAGTTGGCAACCTTTGACTACGTGCGAGGCCTCCAAACTCTTACCATTAGCTAGCTCTACAGTGTGCTTGGTGTTCAGGGGTGTTGGAATACGCTTAAGCATTTTACTAACTTCTAGGGACACGTAGCTAGTATCGGCACCCGAATCAAATAATGCTGTAACATAAAAGTCGTCAAGAAGGAACTTACCCGTCACCACGTTGGGATCATTCCTCGCTTCTCCTTGGCCAATCACGAACACTCGTCCCCTAGCACCATTGTTGTTGTTGTTGTTCCCATTGTTGCCATTTCCCTGATTGTTGTTATTCTGATTCAGTTGGGGACAATCTTTCTTGAAGTGGCCTTCAGCTCCGCACTGAAAGCATCCCTTGTTGTTACCCTGTTGCTGTCGCTGGTTCTGCTGAGGTTGCTGACGATTCTGATTGGCGGGGTATGCACTCCTGCAATCCTTTGCAACATGACCAGGCTTGTTGCACCGATGACAGTTGCCCCTGGCGCATGGCCCGCTGTGGTGTAAGTTGCAGCGATTGCATTTGGGGTGATTCCCCTTGTATCCACCATGACTTTGACCACCAGACGATTGTTGACTGGGGCTCTTGTGGTCGTCGGTCTTTCTCTGCTGAGACTGAGATTGCACAGAAGTCGAACCCTTGCTTGAAGTTCCATCCCATTTCCGTTTGTTCTCACTTGAGGTACCAGAAGTAGTTGCAGCACCTATGCGCTTTGGTAACCTGTTCTGCTCCACCGCTTGGTCAGTAAGACGGTGAGCCAGCTGAACGACCTGCTGAATTGTGTTTAGGTTTGCTGAAGTCACATGACTTTGGATCTCTGGCACCAAGCCCTTGAGATAAAGTTCGATTCGCTTATACGGAGGGTCCACCATAGTAGGACACAGTAGGGCAAGCTCATGCGATCTCTTAGTGTACGCCTCAATCTCTGACCCCGTCATCTTGAGGTGATAGAACTCATCTTCCAGCTTATGAATGTCATCACGACTGCAGTATTCCTCCTTGATCATTTCCTTGAAAGCTTGCCATGGGGTGGCGTTGGCAGCAACCAACCCTAGCATTTGCACTTGAGCATTCCACCATGTGAGGGCCAAACCCTCTAGAGTACCAGTAGCATACTTCACCCTGCGCGCTTCAGGGCATTCACACATTTCGAACACAGATTCCAGTTTCTCGAACCAGTGGAGGAGACCTACTGCTCCTTCAGTGCCGCTAAAAGTAGTCGGTCGACAGTCCATAAAGGTCTTAAAGGTGCACACCGGTGCCTGTGCATGATAACCTAAGGTAGGTGGAAAGAAAGACAGAGTTTAACACAAAAGGTTGGTTCACGAGAGTAGGATCCTAAAAGATCCTAGAACAAATTCGGACTGCAGGATATACCTCCTGCGTTTGCAGCTGCAAGCGCTGCGGCAACTCGCTCGTTGATCAAAGCCGTCAACTGGGCTTGTGTCATGTTAACGCGTCCAGACATGGTTCTTCATAACAAGAGTAATACGTGTGAGAGAGAGGTTCGCAAATAGTACGATAGTAGGATAGAGCAAACACGCACGTGTTCAGGCAACAGTAGTTATACTAATTAAGCATACCATGGGCAATGTGATATGTAATCAACAAGTAGGCAATATACACACGTCATATTACCCAGAATGTAGAGCCTTGCATGTGGAGCGAAGTGTCGTTGTGGGCCGTTGAGCATTGTACCGGTTATAGTCTGGTTTTAACAAAAACGTTTCTCCTTTATTAAAACCTAGTTCACTATAACCAATGGCTCTGATACCAATCTGTCACACCCCCAAAATCCCACCTGCGGAGTACCACCGCTTGGAGGCGTGACTGACCAGGATCCAGCCACCAATCATACTGAACAAGCATACAAATAGTTATAAAAGCCTAACCAATACGATTGGTGTTTAACAAAACAAGTTTTAAGTTGCAAGCGGGAGCATAAGTCTCAAAAGTAAAACATAAGTTCAAATAGTTTCCAAGTTTAACATAATACGCAGCAATCCGTGTCCCACAACGACTCTCCCCCATGCAAGCTCCAGCTGAGTACCTATGGTCCTGCAAAGCATGTAGTAACGAGTCAACAACTAGTTGAGTGAGTTCACGGTCGGATGTTCGTTTTAGTTGTTTCGAAAACAGTTTTTCCATTATCTGGCATCCTGCCGTGGGGGTTACCCCATAGTTTAAAAACGTGACATGTTCATTCCCAATTACCCCGGCACTCCAGCCGTGGGGGCTACCCCATGTAGCTATCAGGCATTTCGGCCGTGGGGGCTACCCCATGCGTACACTAGACTCGTTACCGTATCGACTGCTGACTGTAGTCATGTTTATGTGCCCTGAAAACCATCAATGTCTATCATCATTGACGTGCCCCAGATCCATTAGTTCACGCCCGCCCTCTGCGGCACGGTGTGAGGTTTGTCAGACCTAAATAGCGCTATCTAACTAATGACCCGCTCGCCATTGGCCCGGCGATTAAGTCGATACAAAAAGGAGGGACTTCGTGATAGAGTTTTAGTCTAGTACGTTTTATCCGTCCACCAGGACGAGGAATTACATTCCTGAACCATCACCGTCCTACCCAAGGAGGACGAGGAACCCACGTTCCTTAACCCCGTTCCCAACCCAGGGAATCCCATGCTTTGTAGAGGGTGTGAACTCACCTTGGTTTGCTCGGAAGTTAATCACAGAAGATCAATTAAGTTGCAGGTAATCAATTAGGTCCTATCACAGATATTGTTCGTATCAGATTCAAGCCAAGTAGTGCACGTATGTTCAACACGTATTGTACACAGGTAGCAATCATGGCAACACGTTTAGCGTTAACAGTTCACAGTTAACAGTTAAACCCAAAGTCCAAGTGTGAGGCCCAAACAGTTGGGCTCGTAATAGCAGGCCCAAAACAACAGTAACACAGAGTTCATCGGTCCGGCCCACTATCGTAGGCCCATAACTAAGTAAGCCCACTAAGGGTGGTCTCGAGTCGCAACCGGACTCGCAACGTGGTTTCGAGTTGTGCCGTCTATGCTGGTCGATGGTGGTTGCGAGTCGCAATCTAAGTCGCAACCTCGGTTTCGGTTCATGCTGCTTTGGTCTCGAGTCGCAACGGGACTCGTAACCTGTGGTCTCGACTTGTCATGTTATGGTTGCGAGTCGTAACCAGGTGTTCTCGACTCGCAACTGGCGTCGCAACATGGAGATTTCGAGTCGCATCCGGGGTTTCGACTCCCCAACATCTGCTGATTTCTGCACAGTTTGTACTATCCAATAGCATTTGAATATCATGCAACACTAACATTGTACTATCCACTAAAACATGTTTTATTGTCTAACCATTCATGAAATCAGATCAAACAAGCAGAATTCAAATATTTAACCCACATTCAAAGCATATTCAACAAGTTCTTCATGTTCTTTAAACATTCAAGCATATTCATAACACATTCAACCTTTGTTCAAGCATATTATGCATTCTTCCTAATTATACACGAACAACTATCAAACACTTGAACCAAAGACCACAATTTCGATCCTTTATTTACCCGCTTTCATGACAAATGCAAACCGATTTCATGCTCCTTAAAACTAGTGGTTTAACCTTCTTTAAACACCAAAACACCATCAATCCGAAATCAAGCATGTTAACCGGTTCATTATTATCATACATGTAATATTATCTTTTTGTCAACAATTACAAATTTTCTATCAAACCAACACTTATCATAACAATTATCAAGCAAACAAAATGTCAAGATCATCGATTCAAGCATAAAACATAGCAAAGGTCACTAACCGATTGAGAGGTGTGAAAGGCGAACTCTAAGGTCGATTTCCAGGCTTAATCCGAATCCTAGTGTTGACCGGCTATCAAAGTGTGTTTATGCTTCTTAGGGTTTTAGTAGGAGAGAATGCATGTGGGAGAGTGAGTGTGGTTGTCCAAAGAGTGGTAAGGTTGTCAAAGGGTATCCTATATATACTAGTTCCCCCCAAAATGCACCCTAAAGGGTTTACAAATCGGTTAGGGAGGTCACGGCCCAAAGGCCCATCCGGCCAAAGGCCCAAATCGGTCACTATTCACTCGAGACCTCATGGTCTCGAGTCGGGTTATTTGTTTTCGGGTTGGATTCTCGGCTCACATATAATGCTTACATATATATGCAACACACAAACAAGGCACACACAACAAAACACATATTCTCATAAAAGGTTCACGTTTATCATTAAGTTTATCAGTCAATTAATCACATAACGTACAAACATGTTGCATCGAAATACAAGAAAGGTTCTAAATTTCGAGTTGTCACAAATTTAGAAGTAGTTCTTCTAGTTGAAATAACTCGTCAAGGAGCATTTCTCCTAGAATATCTGGCTGGGCGCATTCGAGGGAGAGATAGTGCTTATTTTTACTTTCGCCCCTCTTAAGGTGAATCGGTGGGTCTATATAGTGGGGCCTATAATTGAGAAAATAACATTTTAATTTCTCATGTTCGCCTCCACATAATCGACACCACAAACCATAAGAGTGCCGAAAGTAAAAAGAATTACTATCACTCATGTTTGTGTCAGAAATTACCAACCACCGGGATCTAACGGTTCTGTTTTCAGCAACTGAATCTTGGGCACGGGGGCGTGTTGAGTGGACACGGCCCCGTGTTCAGCCTACTGTCTGACTTAAAACAGGATTGCCAGTTCCAATGATTGAGCACGGGGCGTCTTCACCAAGTGATGTAAGAGACTTAGGCAAACATGGCCTTGATTGTCAAGAACTCTTACTATCAATCTTGGATCCCGAGACGACTCACACACTCTACGATGGACAATGGATGATGGTGGTGGATGATGGTGTTATGGTGGTGGTGGGTGGTGGATGAAGTGTGAGAGAGGTGGTGTGCCAAGGGATGAGAGAGAATGAAACCAAGCTCCTCTATTTATAGGCTGAACAGAAGGCTGGGCACGGCCCCGTGTCCGCTGGACACGCCCCGTGCCCGTCTGACATTCTCTCTCTTCATTAATTGTAATTGCGAATTACAATTAATGCGCCTGCTGTACTTTCACCACGCCCCCGTGCCCGCTGGACACGGCCCCGTGGTGGGCAATGGAAGCTTCTACTGGTTTGTCTTTTCTGCTGCTTCCTGGGCACGCCCCCGTGTTCGCTGGACACGGGGCGTGTTCAGACTCTGTTTTCTCTTCTTTGCCTTGGGAGGTGTCGTTGAGGGTCCGGGCAGTCTACTTTTGTTCCTTTTCTTGTATTTATGCTAGAATTAGTTGTCTTTTTGCTTCTTTTGTGATTTTGAGCTCATTTAATCCTGAAAATGCAAAAGGAAGACAAAAACACTCTTTTTCCAACATTAGTACTCAAAAAGGGTTAGTTTTATGCCTTAATTGATGTGATTTATATGTTGCATTTTACACACATCAGCTACTATTCATTCCATTCTAATTTTAATAAAAATAGGTAAAGGTAATTTTAATATATAGATAATTGGGGGAAAATTAAAAGATTTAGAGGGAACTAAAACTATTCGATAGTCTAAAAGTTTGAGATTTAGGGGGGAAATTGGTTTTGAGAGGGAAACTGAAATAAAAGTTAAAAGCAGTTTATATATTTTTTATGTAAAAAAAGGTTTTACTATTTTTTTCTTTTTTGAAGTTGAAATAAAACATTATTTTTAATTTAAAATATTAAAGTGTAAAAAATATTGTTTTTGGATATTTTTTATTTTGTTGACAAATTTTTTATATCAGGATAAGAGCTTGAAATTTCAGTGGCATAAGTAATGTGCGATTAAAAACTTAAATTAGTGGCATATAAGTTAAATGCCACTAAAAGCGTGTATTAAGCAACTACAACATATGTAAAGTGACATTAAAACATATATTAGTGGCAAAAAAACTTAATGCCATTAAATGTGTGTGCCACTAAATGGTTTTTTGTTTGTAGTTATTATAATTATTTTTTCATCGCAATTACTTGTTTTTTAAAAGTTATCTCTGTGTGAATAGATATGTATCACAACTAGTACATCTGCTAGGTTAGATCAGATCTTGCCTCGGATGTTCTATCATAAATATTTGGGGTTGGAACTCACTTGGAATAGATAGAGTAGTTTTGACTTGTCATGTTTGGGCTAGACAAATATTCTTATGTACTTTAATGTAATGGTGTAACCGTGGGGTTTGGATGGTGTATACCCCAACACCTTGCTCGGTTTTAGTTTATGAATGAAAGTTTGAGTTGCCCATTCAAAAAGTATTGATTGAGTTTGTGTCCCACTTTTAACCAGAGAAAACCACAACCCAGGGTGGAAATGAATGTAGCAGGATAAATGATGAAACTTTAGTTTCAAAATTATTGTTTGTTTAATACCATCCCGTGTAATCACGGGTCAATAACTTAGTGTTATTATAAAACTCTAGCGAATAAATGTCCTATAAAACTTATGTTTAACGACTCGAATATTAAGTATCCTATTACGATGTATTATAATAACACCATAATGATTAAGCATCCTATAAAGGTTAAAGTTATAAGACCCTAGTGTCAAGTGTCCTATTAAGTTATGTTATAATAGAACTCTAGCGAATAAACGTCCTATAAAACTGATGTTTTATGACTCAAATATCAGGTGTCCTATTACAGTGTATTATAATAACACCACAATGATTAAGCGTCCTATAAAGGTTAAATTTATAAGACCCAAGTGTCACATGTCTATTTAAATTATATTATAATAAAACTCTAGCGAATAAGCGTCCTATAAAACTAATGTTTTATGACTCAAATATCAAGTCTCCTATTACGGTGTATTATAATAACACCACAATGATTAAGCGTCCTATAAAGTTTAAAGTTATAAGACCCAAGTGTAAGTGTCCTATTAAGTTAAGTTCTAATATGACTTCGACTATAAAGGGTCCTATAACACTGAACATATATGACTTAACTACAACGTGTCCTATTAAGTTATGTTATAATAGGACCCCAGATGATCAAGTGTCCTAATACAGTACCACATAATGGGACACTAACAATTAAATGTATTATAAAGTACTTTATTAGGATCTACATTTTAAGTTTCCTATTAAATTATATGATAATAGGACCCCAAAAAATCATCCATCCTATTAAATAGTTTTTTAGAACACCGGTTTAGTAGAGTATATTATAAAAGGACCCCAAAAGTTTATTAGTCCTATTAAATAGTTTTTTAGGACCCTCTTTTACAAGCGTCCCACAGAAAAGGTCCAAAAAAGCCATTTTTGTTGTAGTGGTCGCACACGCACTACAATTACAATTATGAACGCGATCCATACGTGGTAGCAGCTAGGTACAATGCCCTCTATCCCGATGGAGCTTATGGAAACCTTGGGAGACCAGATTACTCAGCTCGTGGGTATCCAGCACCTCCTAGACCTCCAGTTCAACAACCATCGCAGCAGCCACGTTTTTCTCCACCAGAACAGGAAGAAATCCTCCACCGGTTAAGCCGTGTGGAAAGAGATTTCGAGGAAGAACGTAAGAACAACAGGGGATTCCTCAAGGGTCTAGCGAACCTGTTGAAGGGCAAGAAGAAGAAACGTGACCATTAGTCTTTATACATTCTAATGTAATGTCTATTTTAAATCAAGTCCCTGTGTGGACATTTATCGTATTTCAGTCCCTAAGTGGACTTATCTTTTAGTCCCTGCGCGGACGTCTATCTTGTATTTGGTCCATGCGTGGACTTGTTTTTCTATAAACCTCTGTGTAGGTATGTACTTGTTTAAAAAGTCCCGTTTAGGGCAGCATGTAATCATTACTATAAGTAATGGAATGTTATGTAATAAATTCATTTGTTAGTATGTATGAAATAAATCAAAATACATTCCTTTTCAAATTGATCTGCCTAAAATAAATAAAGAATCTTAAAGAGTGAAACCTAGCCAAGTGTTATTATAAGACCTGGCCAAGATGGTAAGACCTGATTAAAAGATTCAGATTTCCTGTTAACCTCTGTAATCATGTTAACGTTCTTGGCAGATGTGATTCGTTAAAATCGCACGCGTCATTCTTATATAAGAATCCTTTTAAGGATTTCCAAAGCCCAAATTAATGATTTTGTAAATCATGGGTTAAATCATCAATGAAGATGATCTAGTATTAAACATCCATTAGTGATGTAGTGCCTACGGGCCAAACTTATTAAACATCCATTAGTGATGTAATGCCTACGGGCCAAACTTATTAAACATCCATTAGTGATGTAGTGCCTACGGGCCAAACTTATTAAACATCCATTAGCGATGTAGTGCCTACGGCCAAGCTTATTAAACATCCATTACTGATGTAGTGCCTACGGGCCAAGCTTATTAAACATCCATTAGTGATGTAGTGCCTACGGGCCATACTCATTGTCATATAAGACAAAAGACAGTGGTAGTCTATGACTCCCTGTCAGAAAAGAGGTAAAAGAACTACGGTTCAAACCTCCATGCCATGATTCTCCGTAATCCCGGCTTATATTATAAAAACGTCCTTGTGACCAGGCTTTTGTGCCACTAACAATATTGTTTATAATTAGGATAAGTATATTCAAATCCTAAATAAAAGTGAGTAATAAATTAACCAGATATGGTCTATGTTTACCATGGTTAATGAATTGCCATAAAAGACAATTCCATAATAAACTTCTAAATAAAACCTTTTTTGTTATCTTCCGTAGCAGATTCAAGTTACAATGGCTGACCCAAGAGGAGCAAATAGCCATTCAAAGGAAGATGAAAATTATAACGCCCAGATTCATTTAACGGGCGCGGAATTAAAAGCTCTTGTCGACGGTGCTGTCAAGGCAGCCCTGGAACGACAATACGAAGAGTACACTGAATCCCGGAGCAGAACCATATCTAAACCACACTCAAAGCCAAGAACCCACTCAAAATCTCACAGCAAACCACCGTCTGAGCCTAAAAAAGGACGATGATAATCACTCATCTAATGAGAACAGTGTCCGTCCAGAAAAAGTGTATACTGATGCATCTCGCGCCAGGGGTTGCACCTATAAATATTTCGTATCTTGCAAACCCCGTGATTTCACTGGGGAGAAAGGCGTGGTAGATTGTATGACATGGCTAGACGAGATGGACACTGATGCGTGTGTAGTGTAATATATTTTAGATGTATAATTAAGCCCTTTTTACACTTTTAGCCAAGTTTTAAATTTATAAAACACGATATTTACTAACACTAAACACACATATGGGCAAGTGCACCCATCGTGGACGTAGTATAGTGTTGGTAAGATACCGAGGTCGTCCAAGGACACAAGAGCTTTTAATACCGGTTTATCCTCAACGTCTAACCAAATCAAAAAGTTAGAAAAATGTTTTAAACTAAGAAAAATAAAAACTAACTAAATGCTGAAAATAAAATAAAATAAAAATAGATAGACAAGATGAATCACTTGGATCCGACATGTGTATTAGTATAACATTTGATTATTTTCGCACTTTTGCACTTGTTTAAGAGATTATCTTAGTTATTGTAGTAGGCCCCTCTTTTGAAGGTGACGTTACCCTCAACCCAGTAGTTTGAGCCAGCAAGGATACAATCCTAAAGGGTCGGATTATTGAAAGATAATGAATTAAGTTATTAATGCAAATTATGGTAGGCCCCGCTTTTGGCGGTGACGTTACCCTCGGCTAAGTAGTCTGAGTCAGCAGGGATACAGTCCTAAATAGCCGGGTTATAGTATTAATAGTAGTTAACTTATGAGGGGGTCAAAGAGTTTGGATCCCCGCCATCCAATACCTATGGGCATTGAAGGAGATCCTACTAAATTTGACCCAGGTCCCAAGCAGGACCTCTAAACGCTGAACAAGGGCAAGACCCTTACCAAACCGTTCCCTTAACCCCCAACCAGGTAGCCAACATACCTCCATATAGACCGTGGAGATATGAATGGTGAAAATCTTTTATTTTATATAGACAGTAAAATAATGCCAAGACACCACGGACAAACGATAAGGAAAGATCACCTTCAACATAAGTAACTAGTTATTAAAGTCATTAATACAAAACCAAATAAAAAGTGCAAAAGATTAAAAATAAAAAGTATTATACTAAACACTTGTCTTCACCAAGTGATGTAAGAGACTTAGGCAAACATGGCCTTGATTGTCAAGAACTCTTACGATCAATCTTGGATCCCGAGACGACTCACACACTCTATGATGGACAATGGATGATGGTGGTGGATGATGGTGATATGGTGGTGGTGGGTGGTGGATGAAGTGTGAGAGAGGTGGTGTGCCAAGGGATGAGAGAGAATGAAACCAAGCTCCTCTATTTATAGGCTGGACAGAACGCTGGACACGGCCCCGTGTCCGCTGGACACGGCCCCGTGCCCGTCTGACACTCTCTCTCTCTTCATTAATTGTAATTGCGAATTACAATTAATGCGCCTGCTGTACTTTCGACACGCCCCCGTGCCCGCTGGGCACGGCCCCGTGGTGAGCAATGGAAGCTTCTACTGGTTTGTCTTTTCTGCTGCTTCCTGGGCACGCCCCCGTGTTCGCTGGACACGGCGCGTGTTCAGACTCTGTTTTCTTCTCTTTGTCTTGGGAGGTGCCGTTGAGGATCCGGGCAGTCCACTTTTGTTCCTTTTCTTGTATTTATGGAAGAATTAGTGGTCTTTTTTGCTTCTTTTGTGATTTTGAGCTCATTTCATCCTGAAAATACAAAAGGAAGACAAAAACACTCTTTTTCCAACATTAGTACTTAAAAAGGGTTAGTTTTATGCCTCAATTGATGTGTTTTATATGTTGCATTTTACACACATCAGACACCATGGTGGACATCAGTGGTTGCGCAGAAAAAGATGTGGTGAAGTTTGTTTCACAATCATTCAAGGGCGAGGCCCTGGCTTGGTGGAGGTCTCTGGTTCAGGCCTCAGGGAAGGCTGTGTTGTACAGCATAACGTGGGAGGAGTTCATTTCTCTCATCAAGGGAATTACTGCCCTCAACATGAGGTTGAAAAGATTGAGTCCGACTTTCTATCGTTGGTGATGACGAACCTTGACTGTCAAGCTTACCTCACGAGCTTCAACACGATGTCCCGGCTGGTTCCGTATCTGGTAACCCCGGAACCGAAGAGAATAGCTCGTTTTATCGGTGGTTTAGCCCCCCGAGATAAAGGCAAGCGTGAAGGCCTCTCGGCCAGCGACCTTTAGATCTGTAGCCGACATATCTTTGTCCCTCACTCTGGATGCAGTCAGACAAAGATCGCTGAGGAACAAAGAGGCTGAAAAGAGAAAGCGTGAAGATGATAACTCACGCAGGTCGAGCAAGAAGCACCGTGGAAACAGTGACAACAAGAGAGGGTCTGAGTCAAGGAAGGATGGGCAATAGTCTGGTGAGAAGCCCAAGTGCAAGAATTGCAAGAGACACCATTATGGAAAGTGCAGACTCGAATCGAACTCGCAGACTCAGTCGAAGTCATTGGCTTGCGGGTTATGCAAGTCCAAGGACCACAAGACCGTGGATTGCAAAAAGATAAAGGATGCAACTTGCTACAGTTGCAACGAGAAGGGGCACATTAGAACCCACTGCCCTAAAAACGCCAAGAAGCCTGAAGAGGCCAAGAAAACAAATGCTAGAGTCTTCCGATTGGATGCCAAAGAAGCGATTCTAGACGATAACGTGATCACAGGTACTTTCCTTGTAAATGATATCTTTGCAAGAGTACTTTTTGATTCAGGCGCTGATAAGTCATTCGTAGATCATAAATTTTGCAAACTACTGAATATGCCTGTCAAAACCTTAAATGTGAATTATGAGGTAGAGCTAGCAGATGGCACCATAGAAACCGTCTCCACTGTGTTAGATGGATGTGTGATATCCATTAAGAACCACTCTTTTCCTCTATCTCTACTTCCCTTTAAATTAGCCGGTTTTGACATAGTATTGGGTATGGACTGGTTATCTCACAACCAGGCCCAAATCGTATGCAACAGAAAGTAGGTGGTGATAAAGACTCCGTCTGGTGAGCCGCTTACCATTCGGGGAGATACCCAGTATGGATTACCTGAGCAAGTGACTATGCTCAAGGCTTCAAAATGTTTAAAGAAGGGTTGTGTCATCTACATGGCACAAGTGATTATTGAAGAGCCAAAACCGAAGTTAGAAGACATTCCCGTCATCTCTGAATACCCAGAGGTTTTCCCCGAAGATCTACCTGGGTCACCACCAGATAGGCAAGTGGAATTCAGGATCGATATCATCCCTGGAGTAGCACCTATTGCTAGAGCACCTTATAGGTTAGCACCAACCGAAATGAAGGAGTTGAGAACCCAACTGGATGAACTGCTAGCTAAAGGTTTCATCAAACCTAGTTCGTCTCCGTGGGGAGCTGTAACACCTCGAATTTTTGTGTCCAATGATGTGTTAACACGTGTCATTTGATTACACGTGGCATTGATATTAAATAAAGGACTAAATTTGACAAACCTTGAAAGTATGAAATTCGAGGGTTATAAATGTCAACAAGGGTAAATATACTGTATAGTAACCCTAAATAATGCTTGAACCTTCAAACGAATAAATCATAGATCGTACGAAAGCGAAACGCGAAAGAAAGTGAGAGATTACAAGCTACAGGGGTTAACTGTGTCAACATGTTTAAATTATACCTCTGAGTGACCCTTTAACATTCCCAAGGCTTTGTAACGGTATTATACACTCACTAGAATGTAATATATATATTTCGCGAAGTTCCGTTGTAAAACGAGAAAGTTACGATCGAATTCGTATGAGAAGGGTTAAAAGCGTCAATAATATAAATTTAAGGCCTTCTGAATAATAAATAAATTAACCAGGGTCTTAACAATACGGGTAAATAACGCGAGGTCCTTAATCGTAATTAATCGAGGGCCTTATCGCAAAGTTACCCCTTCAAACCCGAAAGGTCAGGTAATTAATTACCAAGATTCTATAATCATGACAAAAAGATTTGAAAAAGATTTATTCTTAACCCCTTACGGACCGTAAAGGGTATGCCTTACGGACCGTAAGGAGGTGAATGATTGTATTTGATCCGCCTATGGCTTACGGACCGCAAGGCCAAAGCCATACGGTCCGTAAGCAGCGCCCAGCGACAGATTGTTGGCTGTTGGCTGTTTTAAGCGCCAAGACATGAAATTATGGGTTTCTCAGAGTCATGGGTGCCCCCTACTCGACCCATAAACCTCTAGGACACATGCCATTCATCCCTTATCAGTTGTAGAGTGTTGTGTAATGATCTAAAGGCTTGACTTTGGCTATAAATAGCATGCTTATGCTCACAACTTTCATCACAACTCAAACACTCTCATCTGATCATTCCAAAAGCTTTCAAGCATTCTTCTCTGTTCTACAATCAAGTCTCAACTTCTGTAAGTTGCTTAGATCCTTTGTAGTCCAATTTATGCTTAGTAAATCACTAGAAACCAAACCGTCGTAAATACGGTTTGACTTTAAAATAAATCCGAGATGGTTCAGTCTTATGACGAATCAAAGGTAGTTATGAGTTGGTATTAATGTGGGTAATAAACCTCTAAAAGGGTTCCCTCTGATCACCACTCTAACTAGCTCAAATGTCGAGTCAAACGATCGGTTAAAAAGTCAACAGAAAGCTATTTTTGCGATTTATGCATAATCTGTAATGTATATGCTATGAAACCTGTTTAGACACTCGTAAAACATGATTTTAAGTATATAAACTCGTTTGCGCTCGTTTGAATCGACCATTTGCTATATTGACCCGGTTCGGAGCCGAATGTCGCAAAAGTTTGACTTTTGCTTTGACTTCAGTTCTGACCCGTTTTAGTGAGGTATAGATATGCCTTAGGACTCTCTTAGGACCAGGTTACATGATGGTATAAACCTCTGTGATCGGTTCATGATTTGTCCGATTCTTTTACGCATTTCCGTTAATCGCCTAAAAGTTGACCGTAACGGCCTTTTAAAAATAAAACGAGTATTTCGGACACGTGAACGGACCCTAACCTTGCTTACTAAATTATAAGCATGTTCTTAAAGTTTCACGTCAATCCGAGGTCTAGATTGGGAGTTATGCTAAATAGCGCAATTAAAATAAACTTTTGTAATAAACGGCGCAATTAGCATAACGCCTATCTAAACCAAGATTTCGTCACCAAAAGTTTTTCCCACTGTCATAAAATAATATTTTGGAATCTTAAAGATTTTAATAATTTTTACCTTGCTCATAACCTGCGGTTATGGCTACGGTTCGGTAAATACCGAATATGCCCTTTTCGGCCAAAACTTGAGTTCTACAAGGTCTTTTGACCCGATTCCAGTTGCTACTGATTTTAAATAATAAATAAAGTATTTTAGACTTTATAAAATGTTCGGGAAACTCAGATTTTCTGTAGAACTCGACAAGCCCTTTAAAAGTCTTTAAAATGACCGAAAAACCCCTACGGGGCGAAATATTAACTAAAACTCGTTACGGGCGTCTCGGAAGGTATCCTACTGATACCACAACCTCTTTAAGACATATTAACTTAGGAAATAAGCGTAGGACTCTCATGGTTGACCGTTTGCCTATTGCGCGCACGGTTCGGCTTATGAAACTAGTTTTCATAAATTAGCCGATACGGGTCAAATTATATTATTTGAACCCCAAATCCAGAGTGTGAACCATAAACCCATATAAAACAAGTCTCTGAACTTGTTGGGTCAGAATCACACTCCATTCTTGGTTTTCGCCTTTTCGCGCGATTAAACCATATTTATATTCCGGAACCAACCGGTCTAGGCTACGACCAATATAAAGACCCGTTAGGATTCTAAGAGGTTAATTAAAACCTTTGTTCCAGATTAGGAGCCCCAGTAAAAGCTATCGGTGATTTAATCAAATTAAGGAATAATACTTGCAAAGGTAAATACTTTAACTTATTTCCCCTATACGGGCTTGGGTTACGGTATGTTAATACTGCTTGATTGAGCATTATATTTTCCATCGCTTAGGTGGTTAATTGAATAATATGATCGGCTCATTTAAACAGTTTTGTTTCTTAAAAGCCTTTGGGGGGTTAATGACCGTTGTCCCGGATATCCTTGGCATCATTTTACGAAATGGCCACGACCATCGACATCCCGGTGTAGGCGTACACCCGGTATATATTGTCGACATTTAATTAAAAGACGTAGCCGTTGGTTTTTATACTACGGTTTTACGCAATGTGGTGTGTCTATTAATCTTTAACCCGGCATGACCCGGGCTACTGAACGCATAAAAGAACATGTAAAACGTTCACAAGATTATTATGATTTTCCCAAGTTATAAGAGAATTCGTGCCTTGTGCATTCAAATCAATTTTAATAAACATTTCAAATGTGTCAGTTGAACGTATTTACCAGTGTAAACTGACGTATTTTCCCCAAAAAGATTAAGTGCAGGTACTATACGAAATTGGCTGGTATTGGCTTCCTAAGCATCATGAATAGTCTCGCAAACTCGATGCTGTATCTGAATGAACAATATTTTATTATTTTGATTCGCTGTGGATATATTCGACTTCTGTAATACATTTGATATTACAACCAGAGGTTGAAGTTCATATTTATCTTAAGCTTCCGCTGTGCATTTATATAATTGTGTGGTTTGACTATATTGTTGCCAACATCGTCACGGTAATCCCCCACCGGGCCCACCGGTGATACACGTGGAAATCGGGGTGTGACAGGTTGGTATCAGAGCCAACATTGAGTGAATTAAACACTATCCTAATGTGTTTAATCTCAATGACACAATTGCACATACTTGAGTCTAGACAATAACTTAGGACAAATTCGGATTAATACTCCTTTTGTCTTTACTTTCATTATGATTTTTAATAAGTTTTGAAGCAGGAAAATGCCACCTGTTATCTTCAGAGGACGAGGAAGGGGAAGACGAGGCCGAGGAGAGATCGTTACTCATAACGATCATGAAGCTGGACCATCAGGTACACGACCTCCTTCGATGACAAGGAGCGAAGAACCCCAACGACAAAGAGACCTTTATGAACCAGCAAGGCATTCGACCTCGCACAGTTCGACGCCATCTTATCGTCACTCATTCGGACTTGATTCCGAAAATGATCCGAACAACCCCCAACCATCCTACATACCCCTACAGCGCTCGGTGTCTCACCGTGCTTTTGGTGATCCTACCCCATACTTCCGAGGTCAGTTTAATCCGGCTGACTACATACAGGAACCTGCTGGATTTGTCCCGCTTGGTCCACAAGACCACTTTTCTGAAGATCACATGGACGAGGACACGGATCCTACAGAACCAGCTCGTGGTACGCCCACGCACCCGATAGAGATCTCCGATGGATCCTCATATCATGGTCCACAGTACCAAGGCCCAGACAGCTTCATGGCCTTGTTTGATCAACATGAGTGGTATTATACACCATCTCAACAAGCTTCGCAGCAGCAGCAGCATCCACGAGATCCTTCCGAGGATCCCCACTTCGAGGCAGTGACGCCACCGCCTCCCCCAGCTACTCAGCCAGTAATGCCCGATCCGCCAAGGCGTAGAAGATCAGGCGCAAGGATGTCTACCCGAGGAGGGGAATTCCACTTTAGCACCCCTCGACACTCAAGTGGTAGCCACTATCCATCCGTACCGGAGGAAGGGCCTTCAAGCCCAGTTCAAGAGGCGAATTCCGCACCAGTTGCGCCATCCTCGCCGCCATTTGGGGACGACCGCCCGTTACCTCCGTACGCAACGAACTATAACCCGTTTGAGCCAACGTCGCAAGCTCACTACAACTACAATTATGAGCGCGACCCATATGTGGTAGCGGCAAGATATAACGCCCGCTATCCAGACGGAAATAGAGGAATACCGGATTACTCAGCTCATGGGTATCCAGCACCACCAAGACCTCCAGTTCCTCAACCACAACCACGTTTCTCTCCTCCTGAACAGGAAGAGATACTCCAACGACTAGATCGTGTGGAGAGAGAGTTTGAGGAAGAGAAAAAGAGCCACCGAGGATTTCTCAAAGGCTTGGCAAACCTACTAAAGGGCAAAAATAAGAAACGTGACCATTAGCCCTTATGGTTATATTAATGTAATTTCTACTTTTGAAATAAGTCCCTGCGTGGACACTTATCGTATTTTAGTCCTTACATGGACTTATCCGTTAAAACCTACAAGGACACATGTCGTGTACTAGTCCCTGTATGGACCTATCTTTTATTTAACCTTTATAAAGGTATGTACTGTTTAAAGACCCGTTCAGGGCGATATGTGATAATATTTGAGATTATGGAATGTATTTTATGAGTTTTGTTTTAATATGTATGAAATAAATCAAAACCATTCCTTTTCAATTGATCTGCCTAAATAAAGAATCTTAAGGGTGAAACCTAGCCTGGTGTCTTTTATGATCTGGTCAAGATGGCAAGACCTAATTAAAAGATTCAGATTCCTTGTTAACCTCTGTAAGCATGTTGACGGTCATGGCAAATGTGGTTCATTAAAATCACACACGTCATTCTTATATAATAATCCTTTAAAGGATTTTTAAAGACCCAACTAAATGATTTATGAATCATGGGCTAAATCACCAATAAAGGTGATCAAAATATTAAAACATCCATTAGTGATGTAGTGCCTACGGGCCAACCTTATTAAAACATCCATTAGTGATGTAGTGCCTACGGGCCAACCTTATTAAAACATCCATTAGTGATGTAGTGCCTACGGGCCGACCTTATTAAAACATCCATTTGTGATGTAGTGCCTACGGGCCAACCTTATTAAAACATCCATTAGTGATGTAGTGCCTACGGGCCAATCTTATTAAAACATCCATTAGTGATGTAGTGCCTACGGGCCAATCTTATTAAAACATCCATTAGTGGTGTAGTGCCTATGGGCCGTAATAATCGTCTTATAAAGACAAAAGACAGTGGTGGTCTATGACTCCCTGTCAGAATGAGATACAAGAACCATGGTTCAAATTCTCTATGCCTTTGATTCTCTGTAATCTCGGCTAATATTATAAAACATCCTCGTGATTAGGCTTTATGCCGCCAATATTATTGTTATAGCAAAATAGGATATACTCAAATCCTAAAACTAAGTGAACCAAATATGGTCTCTGTTACCATGGTTAACGAATTGTCATAAAAGACAATTCGATAATAAGCTTCTAAATAAAATTTTGTTATCTTCTGTAACAGATTCAAGTTACAAATGGCGGATCCCAAAGGAGTAAACAGCCATACAAGCGAAGATGATTACGATAATGCGCAGGTGCATCTGACCGGCGCACAGCTAAAGGCTCTGATTGACAATGCTGTTCACGCAGCTCTTGATCGTCAATACACTGAGTCTCATAGCAGATCTGTAACAAAACCACTCTCCAAACCAAAGACACACTCTAAACCACCTTCTCAACCCAAGAAAGATGACGACAATCACTCGTCAGCTGAAAATAGTATTCGTCATGAACGAGAATACACTGATGCATCTGGTGCCAAGGGTTGCACCTACAAATACTTTGTATCTTGTAAGCCCCGGGAATTTACAGGGGAGAAGGGTGCTGTTGATTGTATCACCTGGCTAGATGAGATGGACACTATTGTGGACATCAGCGGGTGTGCAGAAAAGGACGTGGTGAAGTTTGTGTCCCAGTCATTTAAGGGCGAGGCCCTGGCATGGTGGAGAGCTTTGGTGCAGGCTTCAGGTAAGTTTGCTTTATACAAAATGACATGGGAGGAATTTATTGCTCTCATAAAGGAAAACTACTGCCCTCAGCTAGAGGTTGAGAAGATAGAGGCTGATTTTGTGTCACTAGTGATGACGAACCTGGACTGCCAGGCATATTTGACGAGCTTCAATACGATGTCTCGCCTGGTCCCGTACCTTGTGACACCAGAGTCTAGAAGAATCGCCCGTTTCATTGGGGGCTTGGAGCCTGCGATAAAGGCTAGCGTGAAGGCCTCTCGGCCGACGACCTTCAGGTCAGTTACCGACCTCTCCTTGTCTCTAACTTTAGATGCTGTCCGTCTGAGGACCCTAAGGAGCAAGGAGGCTGAGAAGAGGAAACGTGAGGATGATACCTCACGAAGGTCTGGAAAGAAGCACCATGGAAGCGGTGACGGCAAGAGAGGGGCTGAGACGAAGAAAGATGGGCAAGCTGGTGAAAGACCCAACTGCAAAATTTGCAAGAAACCCCACTCTGGGAAATGTAGGTTTGCGTCGAATTCACAGTCGCAACCAAAGACTCCTTCCTGTGGACTGTGCAAGTCCAAGGATCATAAGACTGTGGATTGTAAAAAGATCAAGGATGCAACCTGCTACGGTTGCAATGAAAAGGGGCATATCAAGAGCAACTGCCCTAAGAACGCCAGAAAGGCAGAGGAGACAAAGAAGACTAATGCTAGAGTCTTCCGCATGGATGCGAAGGAGGCTGTGCTGAACGACAATGTGCTTACAGGTACTTTTCTCGTAAATAATATATTTGCAAGAGTACTTTTCGATTCCAGTTGCTACTGATTTTAAATAATAAATAAAGTATTTTAGACTTTATAAACTGTTCGGGAAACTCAGATTTCCTGTAGAACTCGAAAAGCCCTTTAAAGTCTTTAAAATGACCGAAAAACCCCTACGGGGCGAAATATTAACTAAAACTCGTTACGGGCGTCTCGGAAGGTATCCTACTGATACCACAACCTCTTTATGGCATATTAACTTAGGAAATAAGCGTAGGACTCTCATGGTTGACCGTTTCGCCTATTGCGCGCACGGTTCGGCTTATGAAACTAGTTTTCATAAATTAGCCGATACGGGTCAAATTATATTATTTGAACCCCAAAATCCAGAGTGTGAACCATAAACCCATATAAAACAAGTCTCTGAACTTGTTGGGTCAGAATCACACTCCATTCTCGGTTTTCGCCTTTTCGCGCGATTAAACCATATTTATATTCCGGAACCAACCGGTCTAGGCTACGGCCAATATAAAGACCCGTTAGGATTCTAAGAGGTTAATTAAAACCTTCGTTCCAGATTGGGAGCCCCAGTAAAAGCTATCGGTGATTTAATCAAATTAAGGAATAATACTTGCAAAGGTAAATACTTTAACTTATTTCCCCTATACGGGCTTGGGTTACGGTATGTTAATACCGCTTGATTGAGCATTATATTTTCCATCGCTTAGGTGGTTAATTGAATAATATGATCGGCTCATTTAAACAGTTTTGTTTCTTAAAAGCCTTTGGGGGGTTAATGACCGTTGTCCCGGATATCCTTGGCATCATTTTACGAAATGGCCACGACCATCGACATCCCGGTGTAGGCGTACACCCGGTATATATTGTCGACATTTAATTAAAAGACGTAGCCGTTGGTTTTTATACTACGGTTTTACGCAATGTGGTGTGTCTATTAATCTTTAACCCGGCACGACCCGGGCTACTGAACGCATAAAAGAACATGTAAAACGTTCACAAGATTATTATGATTTTCCCAAGTTATAAGAGAATTCGTGCCTTGTGCATTCAAATCAATTTTAATAAACATTTTCAAATGTGTCAGTTGAACGTATTTACCAGTGTAAACTGACGTATTTTCCCCAAAAAGATTAAGTGCAGGTACTATACGAAATTGGCTGGTATTGGCTTCCTAAGCATCATGAATAGTCTCGCAAACTCGATGCTATATCTGAATGAACAATATTTTATTATTTTGATTCGCTGTGGATATATTCGACTTCTGTAACACATTTGATATTACAACCAGAGGTTGAAATTCATATTTATCTTAAGCTTCCACTGTGCATTTATATAATTGTGTGGTTTGACTATATTGTTGCCAACATCGTCACGGTAATCCCCCACCGGGCCCACCGGTGATACACGTGGAAATCGGGGTGTGACAGGAGCACCTGTCCTGTTTGTCAAGAAGAAGGATGGATCGATGCGTCTGTGCATCGATTATCGCGAGCTTAATAAAGTCACGATAAAGAATAGGTATCCTTTGCCGAGGATCGACGATTTATTCGATCAGTTACAAGGGGCGAGTTATTTCTCGAAGATTGACTTGAGGTCAAGCTACCATCAACCGAAAGTCAGAGATGAAGACGTACATAAAACCGCATTTAGGACTCGCTACGGTCATTATGAGTTCCTAGTGATGCCTTTTGGGCTCACTAATGCACCGGCCGCATTCATGGATCTCATGAATCGCGTTTGCAAGCCATACTTAGACAAATTCGTCATCGTTTTCATCGAAGACATTCGTATCTACTCTAAGAACCAAGCTGACCATTAGAAACACCTTCGCTGTATTCTTACACTCCTGCATCATGAGAAACTCTATGCCAAATTCTCTAAGTGCGAATTCTGGCTTCGAGAAGTCCAATTTCTTGGACACATGGTGAGCGAGCGTGGTATCCAAGTGGGTCCCGCTAAAGTAGAAGCTGTAATGAATTGGCAAGAGCCAAAGAAGCCTACAGAGATTCGTAGTTTCTTGGGGTTAGCAGGATATTACAGGCGATTCATCGAAAATTTTTCAAGGATTACTGCGCCCTTAACTTCCTTGACCAAGAAGAAGGAAAAGTTCGTTTGGGGCCCTAAGCAGCAAGAGTCCTTTGAGATTTTGAAGCAAAAGTTGAGCAACGCTGCTGTGCTGACACTACCTGAAGGTACCGAAGAGTTCGTAGTTTACTGCGACGCATCACACACCGACATGGGATGTGTGCTTATGCAGAAAGGAAAGGTTATTGCCTATGCTTCAAGATAGTTAAAGGTGCATGAAAAGAATTACACCACCCATGACTTGGAGTTGGGTGCCGTTGTGTTCGCACTAAAACTGTGGAGGCATTATCTGTATGGTATCAAGTTTGTGATCTATTCTGATCATAAGAGCCTTCAACATCTGTTTAATCAGAAGGAATTAAACATGAGGCAGCGCCGCTGGATGGAGACTTTAAATGATTATGATTGTGAAATCAGATATCATCCCGGCAAGGCGAATGTAGTCGCTGATGCCTTGAGTCGAAAGGAGAGGGTAAGACCCATCCGAATCAATGCCAAGAGCATTGAAGTAAAGAATAATTTGATTGAAAGGTTGTTAGCTGCACAGAGAGAAGTTGTGTTGGAAGCTAACTATCCTAGCGAGAAGCTAGGAGTAACTGAGGAGCAGTTAACTCTTGGCAAGGATGGAATTCTAAGATTGAATGGACGAATATGGGTTCCAATTTATGGAGGACTACGAGATGTTATCCTCCAGGAAGCCCATAGTTCCAAATATTCCGTTCATCCTGGAGCTGATAAAATGTACCAGGATTTAAAGGCAAATTATTGGTGGATAGGCTTGAAAAAGTCTGTAGCCACCCATGTAGCCAAATGTTTGACTTGTGCGCAAGTCAAAGCTGAGCATCAAAAGCCATCAGGCTTGCTACAACAGCCTGAACTTCCCGAATGGAAGTGGGAATGTGTAACTATGGATTTTATTACCAAGTTACCCAAGACGAGGAAAGGAAATGATACAATATGGGTTATAGTTGATAGACTGACTAAGTCAGCACATTTCTTACCCATCAAGGAGACTTATAGCTCCGATATGTTAGCCCAGCTGTACGTTGATAAGATTGTAGCCTTGTATGGCATACCTGTGTCTATTATCTCTGACCGAGATACTAGATACACGTCGCATTTTTGGAAAAGCTTCCAGCAATCTTTGGGCACACGTTTGAATTTTAGTACGGCTTACCATCCTCAGACAGACGGTCAGAGTGAGCGTACTATTCACACGTTAGAAGACATGTTGCGTGCATGTGCTATCGATTTGGGTGGTAATTGGGATAAGAACCTACCATGAATCGAATTCTCCTACAACAATAGCTACCATACCAGCATAAAGGTTGCGCCCTTCGAGGCATTATACGGTAGAAAGTGTAGATCGCCTGTATGTTGGGCGGAAGTTGGAGATGTCCAATTAACAGGACTAGAGATAGTCTTCGAAACGACGGACAAGATTGTCCAGATTCGAGACTGTCTCAAGGCTGCCCGAGATAGGCAGAAAAGTTACGCAGATCCAAAGCGTAAAGATTTTCACTTCGAAGTAGGTGATAAAGTGTTACTTAAAGTATCACCCTGGAAGGGGGTGATGCGTTTCGGTAAGAAAGGCAAGCTAAGCCTGAGATACATAGGACCTTTCGAGGTTATCGAACGTGTCGGGTCAGTTGCCTATAAGTTAAACTTACCGGAGGAGCTCAATGGAATTCACAATGTGTTCCACATCTGCAATCTAAAGAAGTGCTTCGCTGATGAATCACTGGTGATACCACATACAAATGTGCATATAGATGAGAGCTTAAAATTTATGGAAAAACCTTTGTCGATTGAAGATCGACAGGTAAAGAAGCTTCGAAGGAAGCATGTACCTATAGTAAAGGTCAAGTGGGATGCCCGTAGAGGTCCCGAATTCACGTGGGAGGTTGAATCCACGATGAAAGAAAAATACCCTTATTTGTTTCAGTAAATCTCGGGTCGAGATTTATTTTAAGGGGGTGAGGATGTAACACCTCGAAATTTTGTCTCCAATAAATAAATGACACGTGTCGCATACGACAAAAATAATATAAACCCGAATTTAATTAAGATATGCGGTAGGATTTTCGAAAATGTCGACATGTTAATTTTATACCTCTGAGCGACTTCGTCATTATAAATCCCGAGACCCTAAGCAAAATTTATAAGCATCTAATATATCTTAATCCGGTAATTACTAATAACCAAAAGTGTCCAAGTTTGCTAATCTTGAATCTTAAAGAAAATAATACAATCCAAATAATTGTTCATAAACCCCATCCTTGTGCAAGCCCATGTTGCATTGTGATGACTGACCAAGCATGGGTTAAAAAGGGCCTCATACTTACATTTCCCATACCCAAAATCAAGTATTGCAAGTTGACCATTCAAACCTTGAAAGTTTAATTTTTTTGCCACTGTTAAGCGCTTACGGACCATAAGGGTCCTGCCTAACGGACCGTAAGGTGGTGAAAGGGTAAACTTGTTTCCGCCATAGGCTTACGGACCGCAAGGGCCATGCCATACGGTCCGTAAGCGACGCCCAGCGACAGAAAGTTGGCTGTTGGCTGTTGTAAGCGGTAAAACATTAATGTAAAGATTTTCCAGAGAGATGGGCGACCCCTAATCATCTCCTAGCACTAAGGGACAGATGTTGATCATCAAGGAACAGTTATAGGCCTTGTTGTGATGATCTTATGCATCTACATTGCCTATAAAAGGCCACATTATTGCAACAAGTTCCTCACACCTTGTTGATCACATCTGGAGCTCAAGAACACTCTCAACTCTTCTCTTATCTTGCATAGGACTTCAGTAAGTTGTTGGTATTCTTGTGGGCATTAAACCCTTAAAAGGGCACCCTCTGATTTCCACTCTAACTAGTTCAAATGACGAGTCAAACTTGCTTAGAAAAAACCAACAGAATGCTATTTTGCGATTTTACGCATAATCTGTAATGTAGATGGTGTGTAACCTGTTTAAGCACTCATAAAACATGATAATAAGTACATTAACTAGTCTACGCTTGTTTGATCCGACCATTTGCTATTTTGACCCGGATCGGAACCGAAAGTCGCAAAACTTTGACTTTTGCTTTGACTTCAGTTCTAACCCGTTAAAGTATGATCTAGATATGCCTTAGGACTCTCTTAGGACCAAGTTACATGATGGTATAACCCTCTGTGACCGGTTCGTTGTTTGTCCGAGTCTTTTACACCTTTCCGTTAAATGCTTAAAAGTTGACCGTAACGCCCTTTTTAAATTAAAACGAGAATTTCGGACATGTGAAAGGACCATAACCTTGGTTACTGATTTCTAAGCATGTCCCTAAAATTTCACGTCAATCCGAGGTCTAGAATAGGAGTTATGCTAAATAGCGCAATTATGAAAACTTTAGTAATTAAATGGCGCAATTAGCATAACGCCTATCTAAACCAAGATTTTGACACCAAACCTTTTACACACTGATGTAAAATAATATTTTGGTATTTTTAAAGATTTTTAATTATTTTTAACCTGCTCATAACCTGCGGTTATGGCATCGGTTCGGAAAATACCGAATATACCCTTTTCGGCCATAACTTGAGTTCTACAAGGTCTTTTGACCCGATTCCAGTTGCTACTGATTTTAAATAATAAATAAAGTATTTTGGATTTTATAAACTATTCGGGAAACTCAGATTTCCTGTAGAACTCGGAAACCTCTTTTATAATCTTTAAAATAACCAAAATACCCCTTCGGGGCATAAAAAGGACTTAAACTCGTTACGGGCATTATGGAAGGTATCCTACTGATACCACAACCTCTTTAAAGTATATTGACTTAGGAAACCAGTGTAGGACTCTTACGGTTACCCGTTACGCCTTTTGCGCGCACGGTTCGGCTTATGTAACTAGTTTACATAAACTAGCCGAAACGGGTCAAACCATATTGTTTTGACCCCAAAATCCAGAGTGTGATTATTATACCCATATAAAACAAGTCTTCAAACTTGTTGGGTCAAAATCACATTCCATTCCCGGTTTTCTCCTTTCACGCGATTAAACCGTAACTATCCTTTGAAACTGACCGGTCTAAGCTACGGCTAAATTAAAGACCCATTAGGATTCTAATAGGTTATTTTAAACCTCTGTTCCAGAATAGGAGACCAGTAAAAGCTATCTGCAATTTATTTCGATTAAGAATTTATACTTGCAAAGGTAAATACTTTTAACTTATTTTCCGTTATACGGGCTTGGGTTACGGTATATAGCATACCGCTTGATCGGGCATCAAATTCTCCACCGTTGAGTGGGTAATTGAATAAATTTGATCGGCTCGTTTAAACAGTCTTGTTACTTAAAAGCCTTTGGGGGGTTAATGACCATGTCCCAGATATCCCTGGCATCATTTTACGAAATGGCCACGACCTAAGCACGGAGTGTAGGCGTACACTCGTCAGTGCATAAATAGATCGCTGTGGTGTGTCTATTGATCTTTAACCCGGACTTGATCCGGGCTACTGAATGCATAAGGAACATGTAATTCGTTCACAAGATTATATATTTAAATAATTCTCCCAAGTTATAAAAGAATTTGTGCCTTGTGCATTCAAATCAATTTTATTAAACATTTTACAAAAGTGTCGGTTGAATGTATTTACCAGTGTAAACTGGCGTATTTTCCCAAAAAGATTAAATGCAGGTACTAAACGTAACTGGCTGGCTATAGCTCCTTAGCATCTTAAAGAGTCTCGCAAGCGAAAGATGCCTTCGTCTGTTGAACAATACTTTTATTATCATTTTGATTCCCTGTGGATACCTTTCGACTATTCGTCATACATTTGATATTACAAACAATGGTTGAAATATAACTATCTTTATGCTTCCGCTGTGCATTCATATATTGTGTGGTTTGACTATATTGTTGCCAACAACGTCACGGTAATCCCCCACCGGGCCCACCGGTGAGACATGTGGAAATCGGGGTGTGACAAGTAATAGCAAAGTCTCATGCGAGGGATTCGCCTGTCTTTTGCATTTTACTCGTCAGTGCAGTGTTGGCATGGTAGGGTGGTTGAGTTTGGTTTGATTTCTGCACAATTCCCTGAAGTGGCTCTGATACCACTATGTTGGACAACCGATTCATATGCAGCGGAAAGTTTTGCAGAATTCACAGACATGATTATGTAAAGTGATTGTGCAGAAAATAAGAACAATGCAAGACGTGCAGAAACGAACACATTTTGTGGACAGTTTCGGTTGTAAGGAAACTGTCTTGATAACCGGAATAATTGCCGGCAATCAACTATATAAACCACTCTTTTGGCGGTTAATTTGACGGGTAACTGCACCGACAGTTGAGTTTAAAACTTAACCCGCTTATCATCCTAAATACATAAGCTATCATCCGAATTACATACCATAATTATATATGTTCGAATAAATATAAAACCTATCTAAAGTTTAATAATAATACTTCTAACACCCTTAAACATGAACAAGCTATTTACAAACTATAATGACCTGACAATTTTCTTACTGGTACGGTTATTAAGCAGCAGGCGGCCTCAGCTCATGATAATGAGACGTGCTATTTTCGTAAATACGTGTCATAAATCCAGGTGGGTGGAAAATTATTGGTATGGACTTGATCTGCTGGTTCCATTTTTGCTTTTTTCGCCTTTAAAACAAGTATCTCACATGAAGCTTCTTCTATGTCGGTCAGTTTTGGAAAAAAAAATAAAAGCATTTTTAAAGATTTGTTTATAAATTTATTAAAATAATTGTTAAGCAAGTTCATGTGGTATCAGAACGCAGGCAGCATCTACAAGTACAGCCAGTTTATCTATAGTGGCAGGGCGGCCAGGTTCAAAAGTAGAGCTTAATTCTAAGAACCTGCAAAGAGAAAAGATATATTAAGAAAAAGGCCAGAAATGTTTATCTCTCGCATTTTGTTTGTTAATAAACATATGCATTGTAGCCCAAAGGGATAGATTGAATCACTAAATAATAAAACTCAATCAAGAAAAGAGTCACATGTTATTCAATATTTCTCTTCTTGGCCGCACACGACGACATGCTTTATTCTAGGCCCTGCTTCGTGAATTGCAGCTCTAAGAAAAAAAGTAGACAAGAAAAAAAAGGGTTTATAAGTTATTAGTTAAAAGATAGTTATATGGCGGTTAAAAGGTTGTTATATGGCAGTTACAAAGTACAGGGACTGAAGTTGACAAAATAGAACTGGTCAACCACCACCATAAAGGGGGCGAACCCCCTTGGGAGGCACCCATTCACAAATCGCAGCCATACAAGGATGAAGGGACGTGACTTTTGGATCTTAGAGACGCACCTCTTCATGTTTAATTACAACCACAAGATCTAGAGACACATCCATTCACGAAGGGACATGTCTCTACACTCGTACCCATTAGATTAGTATAAATAGGATAGATAGTTTCATTTGTAATCATTCCATTGTATTCAACATTCAGTATTCAATAAAGTTACGTTTATCATTTGCGATCTAGAGATCAAAGATCATTCTGGGCAACAATTGGTATCAGAGCGTCAGGCTCTAGGCATCGCAGGGAATTCGTGATCAGGTTTTATTATTCTTTCTCAATTCGAAAGTTAGTTTTATTTTCGGTTCAGGGTCGAACCAGGGGTTAGGAATCTAGGGTTTTGATTCCGGGGTTTAGTGCGAATTAGATTGATTTTTTGTTACGCGTTGGGTTATATGCGGGGGTTAAGGATTAGAGGTTTGTTGAAACCAAGAAAGATAAAAGTTTTTGAAAGTGAAAGATTGTTCGGTCAGAAGACATGTCAGGAACAACCGGACCAAGTTCACAAGTTATAATTCAAAAGGAAGGAAGTTCTCTTTCCCAATTCCAGTGTCCTATGTTGAAACCAACAAACTATACGGTTTGGGCAATTCGCATCAAAACGATTTTGGAAGCGAATGGACTTTGGGAAACGATTGAACCGACAGAAAATACGTAAACGGATGTTAAGAAAGATAAGGCGACAATTGATTATCTGTTCCAAGCAATACCAGAGGATGTTGTATTGCAAGTTGCAAATTGTAAAACTGCAAAGGGAATTTGGGAAAATCTCAAAACAAGACACGTTGGTGTCGATCGGGTACAGAAGTGACACACCCCAACCGATGGCGGAATCATCGAGGCATGGCACTGAGCGAAACAGATTGTTCAGAAGTTTCCATAACAACTATTTATATAATCCAGTTAAAGATACGTCCCATACCGTATCTCGAATAAACAAACATGTCATTACAGATAATCATCCAAACAAGAAATCTTGTTCCGACAACTAAGATTCAAATATTATTACAGACAATTGTTTATTGTTTCTAGACCTCCCTAGCCTCGATTTCATCACCGAGCACCTAAGCATCCTAGCAACTTAAGCACCTGTCACATACGTTAAAATAAAGTCAATACATGAAATGTAAAGGTGAGCATACAAGTTTGATAAATAGCATATAGAGTTCGAATAGTTTACGCATAACCAACACGTATACAGAGGAAAACGAAGCATGTTAATTATCGACATGGACCTATCAATACCAATGACTGCGGGTTGACCGTCCGAGACGGTTCGCAATACATGTTTACCACCGTAATCTATGCAAGTAATTGTCCTTAACAACCCCCGTGTAAACGGGTGCTGAGTCCAAACTATAGTACTACGTCGTTAAGGCAGGTAGACAGCATTCCACGTGTAAACACAATCAACAAGCAATCATTAAGTCACGTAATACATGCATATTGGTTAGTGTTCAAATAGTTTGAGTAGTGTGATCGTTTGTGTTTTGGTATAAGCAACGTATGTAACACCCAAAAGTGCTAATAGCAAAAAAGGATCGAGTATACTCACAGTGATTGATTATGGATTGAAGGGAGCGCTGAGAGTAGGGTTAGCCTGAATAAGTCCGATAGCACAACAATGAGTAACGTGGAAATGTCAGACAAGTGTAAATGGATCGGATAGGCTGGTCGATCGAACGGCAGGTTCGATCGAACAGGCTGTTCGATCGGCTGGTAGGTCCGTTTGGACAGTCCTGTTCGATCGGCCGGTAGGCTCGATCGGCTGGGCCATTCGAGTGGATTGTTTCTTTCTCTGGTGTGTTTGTGTTTGAGGATTTGAACTTTTGAGGTTTTCGTTGTAGTATATGAGAACACTAAAGTGTTCTTACCTTTCAGGTCGATCGATCGAACGGTCCGTTCGATCGGCCGGCTTAACCTATCGGCTGGGAACTTTAGAAGTAGTTCTCAATCAGGATGTCACTCGATCGAACAGGCTGTTCGATCGGCTGGCATTCCCTACTACGAACGAGTTGTAAAATCATTCACGTGTTGAAGAGTAGTATCTCATGATCCGAAGAGTAATGTTCACCAAACGTAGTTCGATTCGAACATCCCTTCCTCGATACTATGAATTTGAAAGTGTGGGACCATGTGCTAGCCGATCGGCTGGTATGTCCGATCGGCTGGGCTGCTTGAACAGCCTAGCCGTTCGGCCAACATTTCTGACCTGGTCGGCCTTTCGTCTAATACTTGGCTGTTTGATTGTTTGTCATTCTTTTAAGGTAACTTGACGACGGGTTGAACTATGATACCCTCCGTTCCTACTCGTTTCTTTGGCTCGGACAGGAATCACCCAAGTTCAGCTGGTGAACGGTTCAGAACGTTGGTTTAGAGTTTAACCCACCGTCGGTGAACCTTGTATATAGGATCCGAATCTTGAACCTCTTAAATGTTAGAACGATTAGTTAGCCGGTTCAAGCTCTGTTTCTACCAGTTTTTAAGGTTTCGAGTGTAAAAGGTTGAAGAAAGTTGGAAATCATTCATAAAAATGTTAAGATTTGTAAGAATCTTAGTTTGTTTATGTGGAAATCGGTCAGATCTAAGCTATTCACGGTTGAATGAGACCAAAACATGATGTTCTTCAAGAACACCATGATGACATCACCCAAGAACACTTAGATCTTGGTGATTTCACAGTTAGAATCCAAGTTTTGAAAGATAGAAAGGTGTAGAATCAAGCAATGATAAAAAACGTACAAGAATTAGAGTAAAAACTTACCGGAGTTGGGAGAAATCTGAGAAAAGGTGAAGAAGAAGGCTGGTTTGGTCAGAGCTTTCCAAAAATAGAAAGTGTGACAATGACAGCCCTATTTATAGGCTCCAAAAGAGGAAAGTGGCAGCCGATCGGCCAGGAGCTCCGATCGGGTAGGCTGCTCGATCGGCTAGGAAGATGCTAGCCGATCGGCTTGCCTGTTCGATCAGGGTGTCTCCTATTCGATCCGCGACCCACTTTTGAGTATTTCGTGACGATTTTCGATGGTTCGATTTCGATGGACGATGATACGGATACGATAGAGTTCCTAGGCAAATTACTTTCAGTCCTAACCACTATATCATACATACAATCTTGTATAAGCCATGTTTTGAAGTCGTTTTCGATTGAGTTCGATTGCCTTTCGAGTTTCGATTCGATTTTCGATTGATTCACTGGAATACCACACCAAACATATAAGTAAACATGCGCAAATAACACATAAGGCACACACACACATATAACAATACCAGAGTTCGAGTCTCGAGTTTGATTGATGGATCGACTAACTTGACTATTGATTGATCAACTTTATCGCATTGTTACTTCCTACTATTCACAGTCGTAAATCGGTCACATTGCTTAAACATTCGATTACTTCGATTCTTTCTGATTACAACACTTACTCCACAGAATACAATTAAAACATAATATAGACTATCTATAGTCAAAGAAAGTCAAAGTTGACTTGGACTTTGACTTTGACTTTGACATTCGAAAACACGGGGTGTTACAAGAAGGCTCGTTGGCATACACTTTTATCAGAATTCGAGTTAATGCAAATGAGGGAGGATGACACTATAGACTCCTTCACCGCAAAGATAAACAGTGTAGTTACCCGGGCAAGCGAATTAGGGACAACACTGAGTCAACCGACTCTGGTATGCAAACTCCTAAATGCAGTGCCAGATAAGTTTACTCAGATTGTCGCCTCGATGGAACAGTACTTCGATCTAGAAACAATGACGCTAGAAGAAGCGGTCGGAAGGTTAAAAACGTTCGAAGAAAGACTTAAGCAAAAGAAAGGAAGCCCAGGAGAAAGTCAAGACAAGTTGATGTTTACACATCACGACAACAACTCAGGCAGAGGAAGACAGTTTGGAAACCGCGAGCGTGGCAGGTTCAACCAACCGCGTGGAAATTGGCGAGACAATAAAGACAGGCAAAGCACTAAGAACGAAGGATCTTCATATAGACCCAGAGGTGGAAGGTCTAAGAATTGGAGGAATTTTGGAAGAAACCAAACAGACATAAGTAAGATCCAGTGCTACAAGTGTCAGAAGTATGGACACTTCAAGAAAGACTGTCCTGAGAAAGATGTTATACAAGAACATTCAAATCTCGTCGAGGAAGACGAAGCACCCGTATTGCTAATGGCAATGCAAGAAGAAAACGTTGTTCAAGAAAGGGTTCTACTAAACGAAGAACGCATAGAACCAACAAGTTACGCCACAGAAGATGAAAGTCTATGGTATTTAGACAACGGGTCCAACAACCACATGACAGGAGTGCGTAGTCACTTCAGAGAATTAGATGAAAAGGTGACAGGGCAAGTTCGGTTCGGTGATGGGTCGCACGTAGAAATTAAAGGCATAGGTTCAATACTGCTGGAATGTCTGAACCAAGAACAAAAGATTGTTTCTCAAGTATACTAAATTCCAAGTCTGAAAAGCAACGTATTGAGCCTCGGACAACTCACAAAAATCGGTTGCAAAGTAGTAATGGATGGAGACTTACTAACAGTCCGCGACGGAAACAGAAAGTTACTAATGCGAGTCAGGAGAATGAGGAACAGGTTGTATAAAGTAAAGTTGAAGATTGGAAGGCCAATCTGCCTGCTCTCAAAAACAGAAGATTTAGCATGGTTATGGCACGCAAGGTTAGGCCATTTACACTTCGATGCTATTAAGGAAATGACTCGAAAGAACTTGGTACATGGAGTTCCTCAAATAAGTCATGCCAATCAAGTATGTGACGCATGCTTATTAGGAAAACATACTAGGACCCCATTTCCAAATCAGGCAAAATTCAGATCTTTAAGACCTCTGGATTTAGTCTATGGAGATTTGTGTGGTCCTATATCCCCACCAACACATGCTGGGAAGAAGTATATATTTCTACTTGTAGACGACTGTACTCGCTACATGTGTGCATATCTACTAACTTCCAAGGATCAAGCATTCGAAACTTTCAAGCAATTCAAAGAAAAGGTGGAGACAGAAACTCGAACCAAGTTAAAACCGCTAAGGATGGACAGAGGAGGAGAATTCACGTCCGCTGAATTCAACAAGTATTGCAAGGACAATGGCATAGCGAGACAGCTTACAATGCCATATTCCCCACAGCAAAACGGAGTAGTGGAAAGAAGAAACATGACGATGTTGTCAACTACTCGAAGAATGTTAAAGACAATGAACATGCCACAAAATTTCTGGGGAGAAGCAATAAGACATACGCTATATTTATTAAACCGGATTCCAACGAAGGCTTTGGTAAACAAGACCCCATATGAAGCATTGAAAGGAAGAAAGCCGAATTTGGAACACTTAAAGGTTTTTGGCTGCACATCATACGCTAAGGTATTACCACTTCAACAAAAGAAGTTAGATGATAGAAGTGCACCTATGGCTTACCTTGGAATAGAAGAAAGATCAAAGGCATACAGATTATATGATCCGGCGAAGAACAAGATATGTGTGAGTAGAGATGTAAAGTTCATGGAAGGTCAACCATGGAACTGGAATAGTTATATGGAAACGGTGGATTCAGGGAATCCCGAATGGACAAACTTTTTCATTCAAGAAGATGACAACCCACCAGAGTTAGAAGAAAATAAACCAAGTAGTCCTGATAGTAGCGGGCCACATCATGATGATTCAGGAGAAGATCAGACAGAAGAACAAGACTCCTATGAAACCTCGCCAGCACATTCGTACAATCAGAACTCAGTAGGAAGTTCAAGCAGATTATCAAGTAGAGGTCCATCTACATCTGAAAGTACAACAGAGAGTATTAGTGACACTCCAATAAAACTGAGAAGTCTCGAAGAACTGTATGAAGAGACGGAGGAAATTCAAGTAGATCCACAAGAATTACTACTTGCTGAAGAAGAACCAAGGAATTACAAGGAAGCATCTAGTGACAAAAAATGGATTCAAGCAAGGAAGGCCGAGTTAGACTCGATAAACAAGAATAACACTTGGAGATTGACAGAGTTGCCAAGAGATCACAAGGCAATAGGTTTAAAGTGGGTATTCAAGACTAAGAAAGATGCAAAAGGAAACGTGGTCAGACACAAAGCAAGGCTTGTTGCAAAAGGATATGTTCAGTAACACGGAATAGACTTTGACGAAGTCTTTGCACCAGTAGCACGCATAGAGACAGTTCGACTAATGTTGGCTTTAGTTTCTCCTCCTTTTTATTCGACTAGTTTCTCCTCCTTTTTATAAAGAAAAGCGCTGATTTTTTTTAAAAAAAAATTAATTTTTAACATGTTAGGTTAATTCTTTAAGATATAACTGTTTTTAAACATTTTTTAATATTTTTAGTTTTTAATTTTTTTATTAAAAATATTTCTACTTGTATTTATAAGAAAAAGCGCCGAAAAAAATTTAGAAAAAAATAATTTTTAACATGTTAAGTATAATTTTTAAGAGTGTTCCCCCGTTCCCCACTTTTTTAGTGTTCCCAATGAACCCTCCCCTATATATATATATATATATATATATATAGGGAGAAAATAATGCGAGAACCACCTCTTATTGTGAGAACCGCGAGAACCAATGTGAACACACCAAAAATGCCTAAAAATAGCTCAACATCACATAATTTTTTTTTTGAAAATTTTAAATATTTTTTATAAAAAAATCGCTACTTTTCGAAGCCAAAAATTTTTTTTTAAAATTTTTTTTTAAAATTTTTTTTTCTTCTAAAAGTAGCGATTTTAACATGAAAAATATTAAAATTCAAAAAAAAAAAAATAGATTTTTTTTTGATTTTTTTTTTAGATTTTTTAGGTTTTTTGGGGGTTTAGTTTTTAGCATTTTAGCTTGGTGGGGGGGGTGGGGGTGGGGGGGTTTAGGTTTTTGGGGGGTGGGGGGTTAGGTTTTTTTTGGGGGGGGGGGGGGGGATGGGGGTTAGGTTTTTTTAGCTATTTTAGGTTGTGTTCACATTGGTTCTCAAGGTTCTCACAATAAGGGTGGTTCTCGCATGAGCCCCTCCATATATATATATATAGGGGAGGGTTATCTTGAGAACGCTAAATATTGCGAGAACCGTGAGAACGAATGAAAAAACCAATCAAAACCAAATTTTTTTATACAAACCTCATTGTAATTAAGATACAACATCAAAACAAGAATTTATAACATCAAATAATTCATTTCTCATTTCAAAATCATTCTTTTTAGATTTTTTACACATGTGTAAATATAGCAGATTTACACATGTGTAAATGGCAAACTTACACATGTGTAAATTTTCTTTATTTATGAATTCACGTAAATTTAAACGTGTAAATTGTATTTCTAACATTGTATTCGAATAATAATGATAAGTGTAGAAAAAATTTTTGAATTTGAATTGTTTTTGACCAAGTTCTCATGGTTTTTTCATTTGTTCTCACGGTTCTCACAAATATTTAGCGTTCTCATTTAAACCCTCTCCTATATATATATATATATATATATATATATATAGAGAGAGAGAGAGAGAGAAAGGTTAACGTACATCACGTACGACAGGTAATTACGCACATTCATTTTAAAATCACGCACGTTATAACTCAATAATCCAAAATCACGCATGTTGAAACACAATAATCACGCATATTGAAAACATTAATCACGCATGTTATATAACAAATCACGCACGTTGTTGTACGTGAAGTACGTTAAGCCGTAATGTACGATATACTTTTTCTATATATATATATATATATATATATATATAGGTAGAGGATCTGTAAAAAGTGCTCAAAGTGTATTATAACAGTATATATAATACTATATAACACCATATAAACACCGTATAACAATATGTAACACCATATAATACCATATAACACTATATATCATTATATAACAAATAGATGACGGTGGTTCCTAACGGATCCTTCTCATATATATATATATATATATATATATATATATATATATATATATATATATATATATATATATATATATATAGGGTGGGAGTTGGCTACAAAGTCTATTTTTCCTACAAAGTGTAAAAAGTCATAAAACACCACAATTTCAGCCTTAAAACACACTCTAAACTCACAAATAACAAAGTGAAGATAACTAAAACGCCATATTTGTGGGTTATGTGTTGTGTTTTGGATGATAAGTCTTTGATTACCGAATGACTAACATTAGTGTGTTTTATATTGATTATCATGTTGTGTTTTATATTCATAGTTCTACAATGATGTGTTTGAAGTTTTTTATGGAATGTTAGGGTTTGGATATTGTGTTTTAGTGATCTTCAATCTCTTATTTGTGGGTTTTGAATGTGTTTTATGGTTGAAATTGTGGTGTTTTATGACTTTGTACACTTTGTAGGAAAAATGGACTTTGTAGCCGAACCCCACCCTATATATATATATATATATATATATATATATAGGGGATAGTTCATTGGGGAACACTAAAAAAGTGGGGAACAGGGGAACACTTTTAAAAATTATACTTAACATGTTAAAAAATGTTTTTCTAACTTTTTTCAGCGCTTTTTCTTATAAATACAAGTAGAAACATTTTTGATAAAAAAATCAAAAACTAAAAATATAAAAAAAGTGTTTAAAAAACAGTTGTATCTTATAGAATTAACTTAACATGTTAAAAATAATTTTTTTTTAAAAAAAATTTCAGCGCTTTTCTTTATAAAAAAGAGGAGAAACTAGTCTAACAAAAAAAAAATTTCTAAAAAAAACATTTTTTAGCCTTTTTTTAATTCTTTTTTTAAATATTTTTAGTTTTTGATTTTTTTTTTAAATACTTCTACAAGTATATATAAGGAGAAGCTCTGAAAAAGATTTTTAAAAAAAATTATTTTAACATGTTAAATTAAATTTTTAAGAGTGTTCCACTGTTCCCCACTTTTTTAGTGTTCCCCAATTAACCTCACACTATATATATATAGGGGAGGGTTATCTTGAGAACGCTAAATATTGCGAGAACCATGAGAACGAATGAAAAAACCAATCAAAACCAATTTTTTTTATACAAACCTCATTGTAATTAAGATACAACATCAAAACAAGAATTTATAACATCAAATAATTCATTTCTCATTTCAAAATCATTCTTTTTAGATTTTTTACACATGTGTAAATATAGCAGATTTACACATGTGTAAATGGCAAACTTACACATGTGTAAATTTTCTTTATTTACGAATTCACGTAAATTTAAACGTGTAAATTGAATTTCTAACATTGTATTTGAATAATAATGATAAGTGTAGAAAAAATTTTTGAATTTGAATTGTTTTTGACCAAGTTCTCATGGCTTTTTCATTTGTTCTCACGGTTCTCACAAATATTTAGCGTTCTCATTTAAACTCTCCCCTATATATATATATATATATATATATATATATATATATATATATATATATATATATATATATGGGATCGCTAAAATGAAAATCACCTGTAGTTGTAAGGAACCTTGGGAACCACTTTCTAGCCTTTAAATCAACAAGATGGATGGATGAGATTAAAAGTAATAAAAATAAATATTAAATGGTTTTTGTCTTATTATGTCTTTAATATTATAATCTAAAAGGGTAATTTAGTAAAATAACTCTATTTTGTCTTTTTGTTTTTTTGTCTTTATTGTTTTTATTAGTTTTTTTGTATTATTATATTACTTTTTATTTTTTAAACATAATTTTTTTATTAAAAACATTTTAAAATTCAGATTTTTTTAAAGGTTTTTTTATACTTTTTTACAAATTCAAGTTTTACGTTAAACTTTTTAAGTTTTACGTTTCTTTGACGCGCCGTTTTTACGCCGGGTTTTTTCAAGCGTCGTTATTTTTTAAGCGCCAATTTTTTAATGCCGTTGTTTTACTCGCTGTTTTTTAACGTCGTTTTTTCAACGCCCCGATTTTACGCGCCAACTTTTTAACGCCGTTTTTTACGCGCCAATTTTTTAACGCCGTTTTTTACGCGCCAATTTTTTAACACCGTTTTTTAACGCCGATTTTTACGCGCCAACTTGTTAACGCCGTTTTTAACGCCGTTTTTTCAACGCGTCGTTTTAACGTTAACTTATTTTACGTTTTTAACGCCGTTTTTACACTTTTTTTACGTAACAGTTTTTACGTTTTATGTAAACTTTTTGCGTTTTTAGGTTTAAGTAAAACTTTTTTACGTTTTACGTTTTACGACCGCCAAAAAACTTTTTACATAAAACTTTTTACATTTTACATTTAACGTTTTTACGTTTTACGTTAAAAAGTTTACATTTTACGTTTAAAAGTTTACGTTAAACTTTTTATGTTTTACATTTTACGTAAAACTTTTTATGTTTTACGCTTCACGTTTTTACGTTTTAGGTTAAAAAAGTTTACGGTTTACGTTAAAAAGTTTACGGTTTAATTTTTTTTACAAAAATTTTTTTACGCAAAACGAACGCACCCAGAAATCGCAAACTCGGGAGGTGTCTCAGATATATTGTTATCATCATCGACGCCTCAAAAAGAATGTAAAAACCCAACAAATAAAAACAAAAAAAAACGAGTGGAATCTTAAAAAAAAACGATGTTTTGGCTCAGATTTTCCGATAATCAGAGAATGCAAAAGTAGGGTTGCAGGTTCAAAAACCTACCCTCCGCCGACCTTGCCACGCCATCGTCATCAAAATCTAGGTTTTTTTTCATCATCGCCACCCAGATCCAACCGCCACCCAGATCCAACCGATCAAATAACCAGCATCATCAAAAAATCAGTCGTAAACATCAATATAACCAGCATCATCAAAAAATCAGTCGTAAAATCAGTCGCCACCCAGATCCAACCGATCAAATAACAACTTTTCGATAGGGCACCACCGGCAACAAGCGGGCACCTGTAAAAATAACATCGAAGCCAACCAACAGAAGCACACAAAACATCTCTAATAAAACACCCAAATACCCATTTCATAAAGAATACCCAAAAATCAAAGGAAAATCCAGCAATAAATACAACCAAACTTGTTGTACATACCCAAGATCAAATCAAAGGAAAACCCAGCAACAATAACAACCAATTTTGTGTAATTGTAACACAACAGAAACCCACCAATCGAACCATTTCATAAAGAAAACACAATCAAGATGAAGATACCACCAATCGAACCATTTCATAAAGAAAACCCACCCAAAAAAACCCATCAAACCTATTTCATAAAGATTACCCAGCAAAACCGTCACATAGTAAACACATCAACCCATTTCATAAACAAAACCCAGCAAAAAAACAAACAATAAAAAATTTAGAACTCACCGACACCACCGGCATCATCCGGCACCACCCGGCACCACCAAGATAAAAGAGAAGAAGGGAAGGGAAGGCCAAGGGTTTACCGGCACCACCGACGGAACAACAACACCACCGACATCCACTTCTCACCAACACACCCACCACTCACCACTCCCTTTCTCCTCTGATTTCACCGACCCACCACAACACAAATGCAAGTGATGATGGTAAACCCACTGTTTTACAAGACTTTCTTGGCCGTGGGTGCGCTTCAGTGACCAAGTTCGCCGTCGGTAGCTCCTCCCCTTCTGCCTCCGTCTTCGGTGGCGGTGTCCGTGGTGGTGGGCCGGTTTCCACCGCTGGTTGCTCCTCCCCTTCTGCCTCCATCTCCACCAGAACCATCTCATCTTCCTTGCAATTGGTACATAACTAAAGATGAGAAGGATTGTGGATGAGGATTGCATTTTGGGAGCAGAACGATGTAGAGAGAGAGAGAGATAAAATGAGAATTTCAAAGTCTTTGGATGAAAGACTTTAATGACAAAATGTACACAAAAAGCTTCTTTGACCTAACAAAATGGAGAATACACATGAATTCTCCGGTGGTTTTCATGTCTAGTGTTGAGATATAAGGTATTTTTAAAAGGTGGAGAGAGATATAAATGAAGGGAGGTTGCAGGTGTGGTGGGTTTTTAAAAGAGGTGGAGAGATAAAAAGGTTCTGACAATATAAATGAGGAGAAAGGTAGAGAAATGACATTTGAATGTAAATGACCAATATACCCTTTATGTTGGCGCAATGTGATTGGTTGAGAGTGGTTCTTACGGTTCTTACAACTGGAGGTGGTTCCTATTTTAGCGGCTTATATATAGGGAGCCTTTAAAATGAAAACCATCTCCAGTTGTAAGAACCACGAGAACCACTCTCCACCAATCAGACTAAAGGGTATTTTAGTCAACTAACTAAAATGTCTAATCCTTTAAAATGTCAGATCCTTTAAACTCTCCTTTCATCTTGTCTATCTCCTCATTATCTCTCTCTTCTGATCTTTCACCATTTTCATCTGATGGAAACTTAAATCTTCATTATTTCACGGTAGAAGTGGCCCTATCGTTTCTCCGACGACCCCCAAACGCCGGCGACCACCTCTCCGATCAACCCTCCCTCATCATCTCTGATTAATCAGCACCAAATCCTGACCCACCTCTCCATTACACTCCGAAAGCCCACCTCCACCGATTACCAACAACCACCTCCGATTTGGGGTAGTGAGTTCCGATTTGGAGTTTAGTGTTGGATGGTGGTGGTTTTGACGATGACCGATGGGACCTGTGTTGTTATCTCCGGAGGTGTTTTTGATGTTGATGACCTGTGTTGTTATCTCCGGCAGTGGTGGAGTGTCGATGGCGGAGGTGGCGGGTGCTCGATGACGGCGGTGGAGTGCCGATGTCGGAGGTGGTGGGTGCTCGATGACGGTGGTGGAGTGTCGTTGTCGGAGGTGGTGGGTGCTCGATGTCGGAGGTGGTGGGTGCTCGATGATGGCTTGAGTTAGGTCAGTAAAGGTTGGTTTTCAATTTTGTTTTGGTTGGGTATCTTTTATTTTTTGTCCGATGAACTCTGTGTGACTATGTGGGTCTGATGAACTCTGTGGACTATGTGGGTTTGATGGTTTGAGTTTTTGGTTGGGTTTCTTTGATTTTTTGCCTGTGTTCTTTGTTTATCTGGTGATTTTGATTAGTGGACTTTTGTGGGTTTGATATGTTTGGATGTGGGCGACGATGATGAAAAAAAACTCCGATTTTGATGACGATGGCGCAGCAAGGACGGCGGAGGGTAGGTTTTCTCAAACCTGCAACCCCTCATTTGCAGCCTTTTGATTATCGGTTAATCTGAGCCAAACCCCGTTTTTTTCGAGATAGACTTTGTTTTGATGTTGTCGGTTTTTAATTCCCCCCCTAGTCGATGATAATAACGATATATCTGAGACATCTCCCGAGTTTGCGATTTCTGGGTGCGTTCGTTTTTGCGTAAAGAGGTTTTTGTAAAAAAAAAAAAAAAGTTAACCCGTAAACTTTTTAACGTAAAACTAAAAAGTAATATAAAAAAATAAAAAAGTAATAAAAAAATAATAAAGACAAAAAGACAAAAAAGAGTTATTTTACTAAACTACCCTTTTGAATTAAAATATTAAAGACATAATAAGACAAAATATATTTAATATTAATTTTTGTTACTTTTAATCTCATCCATCCATCTTGTTGATCTAAAGGCTAGAAAGTGGTTCCCATAGTTCTTACAACTAAAGATGGTTTTCATTTTAGCGATCCCCTATATATATATATATATATATATATATATATATAGGGTTAGGATCATTAGTGAACAAACCCCTTACTCGTGAACCTAGTGAACTAATCCAAGCCATCCATTTATGTTTTAGATGAAAAGGGTAGGATGGTAATATAACCGTTATTTTTTTTAAATCATATTATTCTTCATTAATCAATATGCAGTTACATGTTCCTATATTTGGGGAAATCTGAATTCTCTTTTATTTTTTTATCCAAGGTTCTATTCAACTTTGCAGATACTATAATTTCGTAATTCAGTTAGTTTTTTTGAAATCTTCACATTCACGAATCCGTTCCCTGATGGAGGACACACACAGTAATGGCTCAAATAGCCAAGAACAACGTATTGCAGGAATCAATAATGTGTTTTACACAACAATAGATCGTCCAGGTTTTTTTGTTATATTGTTCTTATGTCGTTCTTTTTATTAAACATTACTATCATGATCCGTTTGAACTGTAGGGAGCATGTACAATGTCTATTTCAATTTTTTTTTGTTGGTTTAGATTTTAAAGTTGTTGTCGATTTTATAGATTAATTAGTTCTTCGTTGGTATGATTATGTTATTTGTGTATAGTTTAATTTTTGTCTTAGAAAAGGATTATGTTGATCTCGATGATATGTAGACTAATAACTGGCGATTTACCAGTAAGTTTTGTTTTTGCATACACATATGTATATTGATATTAATCATTCAAAACCACTTATTTTTAATGTTTTAATCGGATTGTACACTTATGTATAACTCAAGTATGATATAAGATACATATTGGAGTTTGAGTTTGTATACTGTATATACACATGTGTATTGTCGGCTTACTGTGATTATCTATTCCCTATCTGTTTTAAGTGAATAATATTGATTTTTTTAGACTTAGGTATGATATAGGATACATATTGCAGTTTGAAATAGAGTCGAGCATGGAAATTGCCCGTTAAAAAAAGGTGAGCCAACTAAGGATGATTCGTCTACGGAGGAAGAGGATGACGAAGAAGAACATGAAGATGAAACAAAGTCGGGCACGAAAGAATCGGAAAAGTGAAGAAATGGAACCGAACCTTAGAAAATATGCAAAAAACACACATTTTTTACGTCAAATTTTTATTGTATTTAAACCTCTTACCTTCATGTTGGTTCTTTACATTTTAAATTACCGGATATGTTTCCCTTTCAATTATTGTCTATAACATGTTACTTTAAATAACATTGTAAAGTACGACATATGCCCCACTAATAACCGGGTATATTTGACATCTCACGTCAACCTATGAATGTATAAACAACAATCTAATGCACCATCTTCATTTTCGCGCCGCATGTTTAACTAATGCACTTACTAGGACTACCAGAGGACGTGTACACATACGGAATTTCTAGTTAAGTACATGAAATATCAGCATTTACACCGAAATTATTATTTATCTAAAGACTAGTGTATACATTATAATTTAAAAACATCCTTGTGGTTAGTTTTATAACGTAAATCATTTTGAATGGGGCGACGTTTGCCAACTTAGTTGATTGTGGAGTGTTTTCAATTCAATAATATTAATCTAAACACTGTGGACATACATAAACACAAGTATATATGTATCAATACACCAGTGTGTTTTTGAAAATAGAATAGTTTATATTAATCAAAATAGATTATGGTATCTATTTGTAAATACACTGATGTATCAAACACATGATTCCCAATATCGAACAAACCGAAAAAAGAGTCTATTTCATCAAAATAAAAATATCAAAAACCACAGTACCAACAAAAAATAACATCACAAAGCCAGCATCATACACTTAATATTGTCTTCCATCGAATTAACTAAACATTAAACCTTTTAGCCACATTGTATGCTACCGCTTCACCCATTACTCGATCACAGAGCTTCTTAGCATAGGAACACACTAACTTCACATCATACTTTTTCCTTAGACGCGACACCTTTTTTGCCGTGTGTGTAAGCGGAAACCCACTATCCCATTTGAACACTATTTTCCTGCACATTATCCAAAACTTTACCAATGTATATGGCAGCATTTAAAACCGTTTCACCCATTCGGTACAGCAGTGTACAGACAATTATACATATGCGTACAGGCTATCAAGTGTAAAACCTAATACATAAGAGCATCATATCTGAAAAATACTTATCCACCGATGTACATCAACCTTCAAAAACATTGTTTATTCCCAAATGTACATATTGAAGTCTCCTTATACATTGAGGTACATTGAACATCAAAAACATTGTTTATTCACAAATGTAGATCATACTTCACATCTTTCATTTGAAAAAGCCACAACCCTATTCCATACTCAGTTTGGAACACTATTTTCCTTCACATTATCCAAAACTTTACCAATGTATATTGCCGCATTTAAAACCGTTTCACCCATTCGGTACACCAGTGTACAGACAATTATACATATGTGTACAGGCTATCAAGTGTAAAACCTAATACATAAGAGTATCATATTTGGAAAATACTTATCCACCGATGTAAATCAACCTTCAAAAACATTGTTTATTCCCAAATGTACATATTGAACGCTCCTTATACATTGAGGTACATTGAACTTCAAAAACATTGTTTATTCACAAATGTAGATCATAGTGAATGCTCCTTATACACCGATGTACATCGAACTTAAATCCAGTAAATAATACATACCATATCCATCTAATGAATATTTTAAAAAACAATAACGTATCGGAACCCTAGATTTCATGAGCCAAAAATGGGGGATGCAGTTATCATCTACCAATCAACAATTATATACAAAAAAACGCACATCAGCCATTGACAAACCAAGCCTATCAAGTTTTTTGTTCATATCATACGTTTAATACATACACCACATCTGAAATACATATCCACAAATGTATACTAAAAACAAGCAATCAAAGTTAAAATCCAACTCTTTCCAGCAAATTACACTGACTAATTGAAGCTCTTATACAAAAAATACTAAAATTTTTGAACCCTATCTTTCACCTAACAGAAAAAGAAGAACATGGACTATACGTCAAACCCTAGCTCAATTGACGAAGAATAAATATATTTTTGGATTATAATGTACCTTGATCAGTATCGGTAAGGGGAAACACACGTTTGACGAATTTCTTCGTTGGAGTCGCTGTATCGTCGTATCATCATCTGTTTTTCTTAGAGAGAGAGAGAAAGGAAATTTTATACTAATGAACATTGATCCTTGTGTACTGATATGTGAGCAGATTTGGGGAATCAAATTTCTTTTCAAATCTCTGAAACGGTTACAATTCTCATAATTATGAGGAGTAAGAATATTTCATGTGACTAATATACCCTTTTAGTTTTTTTTAAAAGGAAATTACTAACAATCATGTTGATTAGTGTTTAGTTATTTAAATGCGTTATTGTAATCAGCTAAAGAGTAACAGTTACCCACACAACATTTAAGCTTTTAAACGAACCCATTCCATGATTTTAATTTATATATGCCACAAGAACAATTTGGTTGATTTCCTCTATTTGTGTTCTGGGTAAGCTATATCTGTTTCAGTTACCCACACAACATTTAAGCTTTTCATATATCACATATCATATATCCACCAGAGTGCAGTATAAAATCATCACCACATCTGTTTCTATATTGTAATATATGTACCGACTGATATGGAGAAAAAACAAACGGTCAGCGAACTCTCATCTGATATGGTTAGCAGCCATCGATCTAGATCACTATTGACCAGTGTTATGTATCCACCGAACCAGATCGACCTAAGATGCAGTACCAACTGATAACATTACAATATATAGTTGGTATATAAAAGCACATTTGCTAGACATCATTACTCTGCTTTCGGAATCTGGATGAATCAGAGGCTCACAAGTGATGGACTTGATCAGAATCTTACTTGCTGCATACACATAGTATAGAATGAGTTTGATAATTACTTATACATGTCCACAAGTACAACTTTCAGGCTTCCAAATCCTAAGACTATGGGGTATGGAGGGGCTTGGGTTGGGGGCATTGCTCGACACGTGGCAGATGTGGGTTCCACCAGTCCACACCCAAAAAAGTGGGGTGTGGAAGTGGCGTGCACAGGCCGGCGTTGCAGAAGGGGCTTGTCAAACGGTCATCAACAACCAGCCAACCATTGTTAGACATGTCACCCCAGGCTAGCGCCCCACGCCAAGCAGTATTGCCACACCAAGCCGGCAACACCCACCAAAATGCCAACCCGGGGTGGAACACCCGGTGTTGAAGGGCCATCAACGCTCAAAAGTCACACCCACACCCAGCAGTCTAAGTATACTCCTGTGAATCAGTGGAAAGATTGACTAGACGAGACATAATTGTGTTGTTAATATTTGAGTATATCATCAAACTGCAAACCATGATTTAATTGATAACTTTAAGTCAATTTTTTTACAGATTGATATTTAAATGAAATATTGTACGGAATTAAGTTTTAGAATGTTAGTGTAAGAAAAGATTTCAAATAATCACATGCAAAAACTCGGTTCACATCTCCCTAAAATCAGCAACAAACTTGCAACATTCACTTCCACTCCTTGTTCACATTAAACTCCGTTATCCACTACCAGGTCAAACCGAGACCAAGACTGGGTCAACTGACCTGTTAAAACTCACCACTTAGCCAACCCATTCAAGCTATTTACAAACTACAATGCGCTAACAATTTTCTCATTGGTTAGGTTATTAAGCAGCAGGTGGCCTGATCGAGCTCATGATCATGAGACGTATCACACGTAGATTGTGCTAAATACTGCCACATTGGAATGTAACCATTTCCTAGAAAAACAGGCATCTTGTTCGCTCCAGCCTGAAATGCAGCCGGATGTGGTGTCACATGGTGGAAGATCATTGGTCATGCACTTGATCTGCTGCCCCATTTTTGCTTTTCCCCGCCTTTAAAACAATTCCTATTCACGAAGCTCGTTCTTCTCTGCCTGTCGGTTTTGGCAAGCAATGAGAAGATTCTTTTAGGATTTCCCTAGAAATATATTTAAAAAAAAATTAAGCAAGTTCATTTATTATTAATTATGTGTATACGTACACTAACCTTCAATGTTTTAATTTCTTCGGAAAGCTTCTCATTCATTCCTTTGAAATCCTGCGATTCAGATTTATGCTGATGCAGAACGCAGACACCATCTCCAAGTATAGCCAGTTTATCAGTGGTGGCAGGGCGGCCAGGTTCCAAAGTAGAGCTTAATTTTAAGAACCCACATAAAGAATTAATAGTATATAAACAATAAACCATGAAAATGAATCGTTATATTATTGCTAAAGGATATATTAAGAGAAAGGCCAGAAATGTTTATTATTTACATTTCGCTTGTGAATTAACACGCGTATTGTGGCAAAATGGGTGTGTTGGTTAAGGGAGCTAAACCAAGCGATTAAAAAGACTTTACTTTTTCACTAATAAAACTCAATCAAGAAAAGAGTCACCTGTTATTCAATACTTCCCTTCTTGGCCTCACACACGACGACATGCTTTATTCTAGGCCCTGCTTTGTGAATTGCAGCTCTAAGAAAGAAAAAGTAGACAAGAAAAAAGAATTGTTGTTAGTATTTGAATATATCAAACTGCATGATTAAAAAAACTTTACTATTTCACTAATAAACAACCATGGTTTTGAATAAAATTATTTATGAGGTTTTGTGCCTTAGAAATACGCTCTGGGTGACTTTCAACCCATGTGACACATTAGAAATACAGCGACTCATTCATAGGTAAATGGTTCAACGTTGTCACCTCTACTAAACAGCTGGTTTATTAAGGCACCTATAGGGATAGTTTGAATCACTAAATAAGAAAAACTCAAGGAAGAAAAGGGTCACCTGTTATTCAATATTTTCCTTCTTGGCCTCTCATGACATGCTTTATTCTATGCGCTGCTTCATGAATTACAGCTCCGAGAAAAAACGGTTTAGTCTAGTTATAATCAGCCCATCTTTAATTTGAGTGAATCTTTGAAACACTGACCAGACAAGAAAAAAGAATTGTTGTTAAATTTAACTCCGATCAAGTAAAAGACATTGGAATTCTGTTGACATGACTCCAAATCAAATATTGTCAGAAAACTAAAATTTTCAAATGTAAACATAAAAAGACAATAAAACTTCTACTCACAACAATTTTGCAGAAATAAAGATCGTATGAAGAGGTGTCCAAAGCTACCAGTTTAATAAAAAAAAAAAAAAAAAAAAAAAAAAAACCGTCCAGTTAACCCCAATTGTATTTAAACATGTTGTGATGGGTTTAGTTAGTATTAATCCAGTTTAATAAAATATCAAACCCTTTGATTTACAAAAATTGCTCCATTAACAGAAAGAAAAAGACTTAGTTTCCTTGATCTTTCAAAATGAGGAATAAAATTTCATACATACAAACAGGGGTGACATGTTAGACCGGAAGAAAAGAATTTAAAAACTACAGTTTTATTTATTTACGGTGTTTCATCGTCCAGCCCCCATGCACCCTTTTTATTTTATTATTTATTTTCAAACCTAATTTATAGTGTTTCGTATCCCATATATAAAACCTACACCTCTCAAACCTAATATAGATTTACAGCAGCATGCATTAATTTACTACAGAAACAAGGTTCTGCAGTTTACCTAACGAAAGATTCATTGTGTCATTCTTCACAGCGGCGGCTATCATGTTGATTGCAGCAGAAGTACACTGGTTTCGTTTGCTTCAGTTTCTGAAAGTTCTCACAACTAGAATCGGAATTCAATGGGTCGCGGGAGATCTTCGGGCTGCAAGGCCACGGTCTTGTGTTTATTCTGATGCAACGGATCATTCTTCATTTATTTTGATGCAGGGGATATGAGAGATGCGGGACCAATAGGAGCCTCTTCTACTGCACCTTCCTTCTAGCTTTCGGCATTCATCTATGTTTAAACTCAGAAGTGAAGGCAGCAGACTGTCTGGTAGATGCTTCATCTTTGGGCAACGCCATAAAAACAGATGTTGGAGGGAGGTGAGGTGTTGGAGTCCCACTGAAACTGATTTCAGTTTCTTAAATCCAACTATCCCAAGATAAGTAAGAGATAAAGGAAGAATATGAGACAACTGACTACACCTACTCACATCATCTTTTTCTGACTCTCCACAGCATAACCCTAGTCTAACAAGTGAGGTTGGGAAATTCTGTGGTCCCCACTCTATGATGGGCTTCTTCAACGCCCCTATGAAAAGGCTTTGCAGATTGGGAGGCCAAAACCCACGAGGAAAGGAAGCATCTGTACCTGGGCAATTGTATATTACCAGATATTTTAACGAGGTGAGACAAGGCAGCTCGTGGTCAGGAAATGACTCCATATTTGGACAATCAACTATTCTCAGGTCGGTGAGGTGAATCAACTGACTCAGTTCAATGATCGTTGTCAGATTTGGCCAGCTGTATAATTCTACAGTTTGAAGCATTGGCATGCTTGTGTTGTTGACAAGCACCCTAGTGTTATCTCCTCCAAATATTAGCTCCTTTTCTAACAGTTTGTCACAACCTTTAATGAAAAGAAACTTGAGCTTCTGCCCTCCAGCTGTTGTCATGAATGAAACAGATGTAATGGAAGGACAATCTGAGATATACAAGTCCTCAATGTTATTTGGACACCTACAATGCTCCATACTCTCACATTTTTCTATCTTTAATGCCCTAAGAGTTGTTATAGCGTTGCTCCCACAACTGTCATCCTCTTTCTCTCCTAATCTCACCAAATTTTGACATTCCAGTACATCCAAATACATTAAACGTATAAGAGCCTGGCTAGCCATCGACTCCCACAAGTATCTTATTTCGTTACACTTTCTTATGATCAAATATTCGACTGCTCCAAGATACTCTATAACACCTCTCCACACCACATCATCAAGCCCTGAAATACTTTCTATTTGCAATCTCCCAATTCCTGAAGCTACTTGAACCAGGCTTCTCAACACACCACTATCACATTTAGATACAGTTAGAATATTCAAAGAAGGTAGAGCTTCAGGTGACACTTGAACCAAATTAGGACAATTTATTACAACAAGCCAATTAAGGCATGGAAACGACACAGCCCCATTATTGGTTGACCATACTTCCAACCTCTTCATATTTTCTAATGTAAGAACTTCAAGTGAAGGGAATGGAAGACCAGTCCCTACTAACTCTGAACCCATAGCTTTCACCTCATCCATGTCTTTAATAAACAACTTCTTGAGTGACGGTAACTGACCAAGTGGTGGTAAAGATGTACAGTTTTTACAGCCATGTATAACCACCTGAGTCAACTGAAGAAACGATGGATCCCCAACCCAATTAGGAAATTCTATACCCCCATATGACACTATTTCAAGGGATGTCAAACTAGCATTATTAGGCTTCAACACACAGAGGACCTCCTTCTCAAGAGACTCCTTTCGAGAACCATCAAACACATCACTCCATTCGAGTTTTAAGTGAATAAACCTCTTTTGCAATAAGTTTGCCTCTTGTGCATGCATTGCCATTTCCACTTTGTCCAGCCCCTTGATGTGAATCGACCCATCAAAATCTGTAAGGTCTTTAATCTTGGTTATTGCAAGGTCATTATCTCCTCCAACAATGATCTTGGTGAGAGTCTGTAGGCTTTTCAATTGGCCAATCCACACAGGTACCTTATTCAAAAGCAGAGTACCTTCAATGTTCAAATGCCGCAAGTTTTTAAGCTTTGAGAAGTTGTTGGGCAACTTAATTAAGTCACTACAATCAGAAAGGAGCAATGTTTGCAAATTGTAGAGATTGCCAACACTTTCTGGTAAATGTGTGATTGGGTTTTCAGATAAATTAAGATACCGGAGATGCTTCAAACTGCCAATGGTCTCTGGCACCTCGCTGATGCATAAATTTTTCAAACTTAGAACCCTTAACATTGATAATTCGGGAAGTAAGTCAACTAAAATCTTACTAGATAAATAAAACTTTTCGAAACCATCTTTTCCTTGTAAGGGTAAGAATGTTCTCAAACTTTTAGCTGTTTTGAATGGATCAAACTTCGGGTAAGCTATATATTCATCACAAACAAATGACATATGGCGGTACTTTTCCAAGGCTTCCTTCCTAACATCCGGTACCATCTCAATGTCTAATCTTGAAAAGAATTCTCCAGCAACAGATGTAGCCAAGTCATTCAGCAAGTCATGCATAACAAACGAAGATTTGTCGTTAGGTGCGTGTTGCAACAATGACCTTGACAACAACTCTTCAAAATATTCAAGACCTAAGCGCTCCATTGACTTGTCTAAAGATGACTGGTTCAAAAAACCTTCTGCCATCCAAAGTAAAATCAAACTCTCTTTATGAAACAGATGGTCTTTGGGGAACAAGGAGCAGTATGCAAACAACTGCTTCAAACATGCTGAAAGATCATTGTAACTTAGTTTAAGAGCCGGGACAATCTCATCCCCCTTTCCTAACCTCCAAATCTCACTGTTCCACAGCTCCTTCCACTCTTCTTCTTCGGTCTTTGTCCTTAATAACCTACCGAGTACTGCTAAAGCCAAAGGTAAGCCATCACATTTTTCCACAATGCCTTCACCGTATTGTTTTAAAACTGGATGTGAATCAAAGTTATTTGCACCCAACGCATGTTGAGCAAATAAGGTAACAGCATCGTCATGTGAGAGAGTCTGCACATGGTTTAGATGATCATAACCCAACTTTGTGAGCAATTGCACCTTTCGGGTTGTCATTATAATTTTACTACCAGGAGCACATGCATGAAACGGGCTCACTAGGGTCTGCCAGTCATCATAGCTCTCACTCCAAACATCATCTAATACCATTAAAAATCTTTTATCCCTTAGTTGCTTTCTAAGAGCTACTTGAAGCAGATTTAAATCTGCGAATTCCTTGTCCTCCCCCTTCACAGATTGTAAGATAACTTTGCTTATATTTAAGATATCAAATTGATCTGAGACACTAACCCAAGCCTTGAGTTCAAAGTGCTTCTTAACTTCCGCATCACCATACAAGAGTTTAGCTAGAGTGGTTTTCCCTAACCCACCCATACCAACTATGGGCACGATGCTAAAGTTCTGAGTACATGACCCATTCTCAAATAGCTTCACTAGCAATTCCTTTATTTCCTCCTGCCTTCCAACAATACCAGATGTATCTAACAAAGAGGTCTGATAAGGTCTTTTCGGTTTTTCATCTGGTAGATTAATCAAACCTAGACGATCCTTCTCCTTTTCTAGATCTTCGAATTTGGTGGTTATATAATCTAACTTGGGATGCATCCTCTCACTGAGTGATAAATTGATGCAACAAGTTGGGATGAGCTTTCTTACCTTGCTGGTCATGGCTCCAGATTGCTGGTCGAACTCACGACCCATATCTTCAGTTGCTAAATCATCAAGCACGTCAGCTACATCGTAGGCCAGGTGTTGGAGATCATTCAGCCACTGTTTAACAGCTTCATCAGTTGTTTCCTTCTGAGAAGCATGATTAAGCAGAGACTGGATCTTTATCAATGTGGTTTCTAGTTTCTTCAGCTCTGAATGAATGCCTTTGGACCGATCATACCTGCTGAAGGCTTCAGAGGCCAGGGTTTTCAAAACGTCTTTCAGGATTCCAGCTGCAATGGTTTCAGCCATTGTTAATTAGTTTGTGGTGATTGGTGATGGGGGAAACTGTGTATAACAAGAAAATTTGTGAATGAATTAGATCTGATCGGTAACCCGTTGACTAAATAGATCTGATCTGTAGCAGTTCACAAAATGCGTCTGATCTGTAATCCACGATGAAGACTTAGGTAGTGTTTGGTATGAGGTAATGGAGGAAGGAATGGAATAACCCATTCTTGGAGAATGAAAATAGGATTGTTTGGTTGGTTACAAGAAAGGAATCAAGCATTACATACACCATTCCATTCCCTCTAAATGAGCCCTTAACTATTCCAGCGCCCAACCTAGTTTTTTTTTCATTCCATTCGTTTTCTCCTCCTTTCTCGATTTTGCCCTTGACTTTTTCACAAACTCCCTTTCCCCTCATTTAATTATTAAACCAGTAAAAAATATCATGCTCTTCTTCTCTTTCAGTTGCTCAGACGTCCTAATAGCAATCAGAATCTCATCCTGCACCGCATTCATTCTTCATCGTTCTATAAAGTTCATCTTCTCCATTGAAGAATTTTGATCAAATGTCAACGTAGTTGTGAGGCGGTTCTATAATCGAGAGGCTTCATCATTGACGAACTTCATCAGGAAATTCCATGTGGGGTCGGAATACCCGTTTTTGTCCATACAAGCTTTTTGCTGTTGAACCTTCCCCGGTGGTGCCGGAGATGTAGGCGATAGTGTAGACATGATTTGTGCTTGTGCATATGGATTTTCTAAATGCAGAAATCAATGAAGTATAAATTCGGGTTCACTCAAGATCAATTTGTCCAACTGTACTCGGAGTTTCAATCGTATATGTACATTCGGCGTCGCTTTTGCCTCCGATACCAATCCGAACGAGTCTAATGAGGTAGATAAGCTCCAATTTCCCCATCTCAAAATGTTACGTTTTATGGCTTACATGTGTATTATGTGATTTTGTTGTTGTATATTTTGTTTTCTATGTATTAATTAGACGCAAAACTCAATGGCTCTGTTGCTTGAATTGAAATATCGTTGGGTTTTGTGTGATGAGTCTGATTCCTGTTGGTTTGATGTAGGTTGTATCAGCTCAGATTGATGTTGTATCAGTCCTTTGTTTCACGGGAATGGGACAACCATTTGATTAGAAATATTATTTATGACTTGTTTTTTTATTAACATCAAAAGTATATATACTGTTCTTATTTCTCACATATATATTATTTTACTTTTGAAATTTGTGTACTGTGATTTTTTAGCATATTGTCATATTGTGTGTTGTGAATATTGGTCAATTTTCTTTATTTTGAGGCGGGGGTATTTTTGTCATATTTAATAATTCATTTCATTCACATACGTGTAACCAAACAGGACAATGGAATGGTAATGATCCATTTCATTCCATCGTCCATTCCATTCCCTTGTACATTCCATTACCTCGTCAATTCCATTACCCCATACCAAACAGACCCTTAATTAATTGTTAATTCCAAGTGACCTACTTATTATTAATGGGCTGAATTCGGATTTAACAACTAGGGAACTAATCTAATCTGGCCCATTACTTAATGGATCGTGCTCTAACATATCATGTACAACTCCCTCATAGACGTTTAGTTCCCGGCTTTCGAGGCGTGAGGAAAGAACTTCACATGTACAACCGAATAAGCTTTATGAAAGACCAAAAGTTGCATTTGTCTTGTATACTTTACACATTAGTCTTTTTAACAAGTCAACTGTTCATAAAATTCTTCATCCGTTTGTCTGCTTTTACATGTCACCTTTTAACAAATTTTGACCCATTTTAACCCAAATGTGCATAAAGCGCCACCTCAAGGCTCTGAGGCGCTTTTCTGAATCGTGATCTCCTTGCGCACTTCGCACATTTGCAGATCATAGTCTTTTTTATTATTATTAGAAGGTTTATAACATATCATGAAACTGAAAATGCACTTGATAATCATTGGGCGCATGATACTGGGGAGAGCTCAGATTGGCTAGGAAAGTGGTTGAGAAAGCTCGGCTTTATAAGAGATGGCATGACTTAACCGAAAAACCAAATTCGGTTCAATTTCAAACACAAAAAAGGCGAATTTAACAAGATGGATGATCATCGGTTAAAGTTTCGGGTCCATGGCTTGAGCGTCTAGTTGCCTTGTTTTTTAAGTAAGCAAATTTGTTAAATGGGTTGGACAAATAAGAAGATCTATAGCCCATGTTTTTTATTAGCTAATTGTTAAATGTGTGGCACAAATAAGAAAATTCATAGCCCAATACATGTGATTTGCATTGCCCGGTTTTGACTTTTAACCAAACTAAGTTTCCTAAACCAAAAGTCAGTTATCTAACTCAGTATCGGTCTTTAGAAGGGGTGGAAGTGTTACTGTTATATGTGTAAGGGTGTTTTTGTTTAAGGGGATGTGATGTTTTTTTTAACGGCAGATTTCTTTAATCCTGTCGTCGTCGTCTGGGACTTGAACCCAAGACCTCGCTCTCCTAAGGTGTTTAAAGGCTTTGTCTTTGCCAATCGACCGCCACCCTATTGGTGGGATGTGAGGTTATATGGTGGTATTTTAATAATCGATCATTAATAGTTCTCAATGAAGAATGGACGAACTAAGTGTAAAATAATTACAGATGCCGTCAGCTTGAATATTGCATCTGACAGTTAAAAAAATATTTTGTTTTGACTAGTGATCATGCTGGCAAATACTCCAAGATGAACGTCAGTACTTGGGATAAAAAGATTAGAAGAGGATATCATTTATATCCAACAAAAAATTCTATTCGTCCCTAAAAACATAATGGCAGATCAAGTGCAGATTGATAAAAACACAAAATCCAACTAAGCAATTATATTTACAAACTACAATGAGCTAACAATTTTCTCATTGGTTCGGTTATTAAGCAGCAGGTGGCCTGAGTTCATGATCATGAGACGTATCACACGTAGATGGTGGTAAATACTGCCACATTGGAATGTAACCGTAGCCTGGAAAAACAGGCATCTTGTTCGCTCCAGCATGAAATGCAGCCGGATGTGGTGCCATAAATCCAGGTGGTGGAATATTACTGGTCATGGATTTGACCTGCTGCTCCATTTTTGCTTTTTCCGCCTTTAATACAAGTTTCTCTTCACGAAGCTCGTTCTTCTCCGCCTGCAGGTTTTGAAAAAGAAAAACATTTTTAAACAAGTCTAGAGAAATTTATTAAGAGAAAGAAGAAAACCGTTAAGCAAGTTCATTTATTATCAATACGTGTACATGTATACTAACCTTCAGGGTTTTAATTTCTTCCGATAGTTTCTCATTCATTTCTTTGAAATCCCGTGTTTCAGATTTGAGCTGATTTAGAACTCGAATAGCATCTCCAAGTATAGCCAATTTATCAGTGGTAGCAGGCCGGTCGGGTTCCAAAGTAGAGCTTAATTCTAAGAACCTACAAAAAGAATTAATAATATTTTTTTTTAGGTAATTTAGCATTTTTATTTCATTCCAATCATCAGGGCAAATTACATAAGGATAGCAGGTAGACGAGCAACAAACTGCGCCGCCATCCTTTTCTGAATAGAAAACCCTAATCTACTAAAAACAAAGCCCCGCCCCTGAGGGGTCGAAAAGTTGCTATGGACCCAAACGTAAAACTAGAGGCATCTAAATGGGTGGATTTGTAATGGTTAACAGGTTAAAACGAGCGAGACTTTTTGTTACGGGTCAGTGAAGGTTTATTATTTTATAAATTATTAAAATAAACTTTATTACTTCAGTAAATACACACTGGGTGACTTTCAACCCATTTGACTCACTTCAGTAGTTCATCTTAAGTCATCTATTGATTTGACCCGTTTAAGAGAGAGAAAGATAGTAACACGCATCAACCCATTTGACTAAACGGTACATTTGACCCGTTAAGAGGGATAAACTAAAACACTGAATATGAAAATTTAATCAAGAAAAGGGTCACCTGCTGTTTAGTAATTCCCTTCTTTGCCTCTCACGACATGCTTTATTCTCAGCCTTGCTGCATGAGTTACTGCGTCCCCTGTTAAGTAAACAATTTAACGTTTATCAACTACACGTTGACAACTTGACATTATGTTGTCAACGACGTCTATCTTTCTGTACATCGATCCTGGCTATTACCAAACTTAATCCAAATGAAAACAGCAAATACCTTTTTCTTGAGCATTCTTTCTCCACGCCCTCCGTCTCCGGTGGTGGAAGGCTAGCAACTGAACCATCACCTTGGACTCCACCACTACAATAACAAACCAATTTTCAATCAAACACTTCTAATTCATTACAACTCAACACTTCTCATAAAGCCCCTAACAACATCAAATTACCAATTTACCCTCACTCAGCATTTCACTATCATACACACAAATTCACAAACAAAAATCATAGCACCTACAAAATCTCCAATTTACCAATTTACCCTCACTCAGCAACAATTAAACCCTAGAATCTGAATTCATCACAAATTCTAAACATACATATTATCCTAAACCTAGCTAACAACATCAAAAATCAAGCATATAACCAACTTTCACCAACAACTAACATTATACACACAGATTTAAAACAAAAATCATAACAATTACAAAATCTTCAATTTACCAATTTACCCTCACTCAGCAACAATTAAAAATCATAAAGCAAAACATATATATTATTTTAAACCTAGCTAACAACATAAAAAATCAAGCATATAATCACCTTTCACCAACAACAACTAACATTTCACCATCATACACACAAATACACTAACAAAAAATCATAACACCTACAAAATCCACAATTTGTCAATTTACCAATTTACCCTCACTCAGCAACAATTAAAATCACGAATAAAATATATATATTATTATCCTAAATCTAGCTAACATCAAAAATCAAGCATATAAAAAATTTACTATCATACTCATAGTAGTGCAAACAAGCCGAGCTACTCGAGCATGGCTCGAAAAAAAGCTCGAACTAACCGAACTTAAACGACCTCGAGCCCGAGCCTAAAAACAAGCTCGTTTAGTAAACGAGTCAGAGCTTGGCTTATTGAGCTCGAGCCGCGAGCCTACTGTTTTTATATAATCTTTTACTAATATACTAAATAAATATTTATGTAATAATAATAATAATAATAATTAGTTATAAATTATGAAAAAATAACTAGATTATATATAAAATAATAATTATAATTGATATACAAATTAATTAATAAACGAGCCGAGCCGAGCTCGAGCTTTAGAAACAAAGCTCGAATCGAGCCAAGCTCGAGCTTTCGCAAGTTAAACTAGCTCGAGCCGAGTTCCGGCTCGGCTTGTTTGCAACCGTCAGTCAGCAACATTCAAACCCTAGAATCTGAAACTAATCAATTATCACAAATCCTAAACATTTTCACAATCAAACAACCAACGAATACTAAAATCCTAAAATATCAAACACCAATATCCACAACGAAAACAGAATCAATTAGTTACCTCTGTTCACCCCAACAATAATCGGTGGATACGACGTCGTTTATTAGCGCCTCGTAATCGATTAGATCCCAATTTGTATCGTCAAAAGGATCCATTTGATGTTGATTTCAATTTGAATTTTTGAATCGATGAAAGTATGAAACCCTAGATATGATTTTTGTGATGAAATTATTAATTATTGAAAAAGTTTTGGAATAAAATTTGATTGATTGAGAAAAAGAGGAAAATGATGTTCTGTCACGTTCTACAAAAAAAGATTGGTTTTTTACCCAGTGGTGTTGTGCCACGTGGAAAATGTTATTTTTTCGCCGCATAGGATTTGATAGTGGTGGTCTAAATTGGTAGACAAGGAAAATAATTGGAATAGTTATAAAAGGCTTGAAGATAATGTATTTTGTTGTTTGTGTATGGATTTTTCATTTTTGATAGCAAGTTGTGTAAAGTGTATGAAATGGGAGAGGCATCCATGGCCTTCCAATGTGGAAGGCATAGATTGAAGTCTTATTTGGGTAATATTTTCTAAGCACGGGTTTTATCGGTAGGCGTTTGGATAATGGTTTTCTCCTGTAATGATGGACGGGTTTGGTCATCAATGATGTCTGTGTTTGTAGGGTGTGGGTGGTCTTTTACCAATTGATTTGCCGGGTAGCCGGCCTTATATAGTATTCAAGGGCGAGACTAGCCTTATACGAGCCGTAGCACGAGCTACGGCTCAACTGCGTAACGGTAGTGTATTTTTTTGGTTTTATATAAAGGATACCCCTAAACAACTACGAGAATACCCCTGGAAAAAAAATACTTGATATTATTACAAATCCTAATTTTTCATAAGCCCAAACCAAATGATAACACAAGATATGTAAGCCAAGTCCCAACTTATATTTTGGCCTAAAAGAATTCAATTAACCCTCCTTTGAATATGGGGCGCAACTATTGAAAGATGTTTTTCGAAATTGAAGTTTGTCAAGACGGATTTACGTAATTGAATGGGCCCGGAATTTTTGAACAACGCCATGGTTTGTTCGGTCGAAAATGATTTTTCATAAAGTAAAAGACGACAACGTGATTGAGCGATTTCAAGCTATGAAAAAAAAAACTATTAAGTATTTGTTTTACTTTATTTATTTATTGTCGTTTTTTTAATATTGTATGATTACATGGGAAAAAAAATTGGGATACCCCTGATTTAATAAGCTAGTTTCGCCGCCACTGATAGTATTCATTGGTCATTCAAAAAAAAGGTTACTTATGTCAAGTCAACTTTAGATTGTGATAAAGAAAGAGAAATGCAATGTATTTGATTGATTGATTTTTCATAAATGATTAACTTTGGCTAGAATATAAACTATTACTAACAGGACATCGACGGCAGGGAATAATGTGACACCTCGAAAATTCCTGTCCAATTGAATAAGGACACGTGTCCTCTGTGACAGACGTGTCAGAGAAACCGAATGTAAATAAAGAGAGATGTGGTAGGATTTCTAATAAAAAGGGCGTCATGTATTTAAGATACCGCTGAACGACCCAAGGGCGACACGTTATTAAATCACCTCTGAGCGACCCGACGTTTTATAGATCCCAAGATCCTTAAATCAGTTTATGATCATCTCCTACAATAACCGGTTGTTCTCGATAAATAAAGTTCATCTTTATAAAGGACTATGGAAGTGAAGGTGGTTACTACTCCTAAAATTAATAAAATCCTTGTGATTAACATTAGTTATATAATGACCATTTTCTATAAAAAAATTCAAGACCCATTCCTTGAAATATCCGTCAAATTTGCCATGACCTTGGTGAATAAATGAAATAAGGGACATGTAAGAGACTTCTCATCATGCAAAGGATGTTCAGGTGGTCCCACAAGCTGCAAAAGAAAGGCATGTTTCGGTTTTGTAAATGCATGGTCAAGACTTTAAAGTTTGCAAAACTTTTGTCTTCTGGCCATCGCTTACGGACCGCAAGGCCCTTGGCTTACGGTCCGTAAGCAAGGTATGTAGATTCTGTTCCGCCGAACGGTTACGGACCGCAAAGCTCTAGGCTTACGGTCCGTAAGCTAAGCACCTGAACTATGTTTCAGCAAGGTCGGTTACGGACCGCAAAGCTTCAAGCTTACGGTCCGTAAGGCTTGCATACGGACCGCAAGGCCATATTACGGTCCGTAAAGAGGTCGCTGGCAGTATGTTTTGGACAGCTGCCTGTCCAAAGCATGTAACCGACTTAAAACGTAAATTTTGGTTTCTATGGGCTGCATAGGCTGTTTTTAGACCCTTAGGGACAATTGTAATGATCTTATATCAACACTAGACTTGCTTGGCTTGATCCAAGAGTCTTGGGTTCACTATAAATAGACCCCAACCTTGATCACTTGAGCTTGCTCACTTGGAAAAATTTGGCTAAGCATTTCTGGAACTCCTCTGGTCACCAAGGCAAATTCTTAGGCTCCCTAAATCATCTTAGGACTCTTGTAAGTGTCCTTAACCATCTCTAATCCTTTCTAGCTTAGTTAACTAAGTAAAAGTCAAACCGTCGTAATTAAGGTTTGACTTCGTGATTAAGCATAATGTGCTTTGTCTAATCACGAATTAAAGATACCTTTAGGAAGGTAATTAAGTGGGTAACAAACCCTTAAAAGGGTATTTCCAGATTTCCACTCTAAGCATGCTAATTGTCGAGTCAAAGCTAATTAGAAAAAGTCAACAGAATGCTTATCTTTGAATTAACGCATAATTAGCAATGTAGGTTGTATGTAACCTGTTTGAGAATTAATATAACTTGGTAATAAGTATAAGAACATGTCCCCACATGTTCAACTCGACAATTTTCTGTTTAGACCCGGCTCGGAACCGAAAGTCGCATAGTTTGACTTTCACTTTGACTTTCAGTTCTGACCCGTTTTAGTTAAGTTTGAATCTGCCTTAGAGCTTCTTTTGGACCTATTAACATGTTAGTATATCCTCCTGTGATTATACAATGTGGTTCATTAGATATCTAGTTCGTATGCATGTTTCCGTTAAACGCCCGTATGTTGACCATTATGCCCGAATGTCCAAAAATTCATAATTTTGAAAATGTAAAAGGGTAGACACCTTAGTTACTGAAATATAAAGTTGTCCCCAAAATTTGACATCAGTTTGAGGTCTAGATTAAGAGTTATGCTCATTAGCGTAATTAGCGGTTTCCTTAGTAAATTATTAGCGTAATTAACGCATAGCCTATCTAAACCCGAATTTTATGCCAAAACTTTATACCCACTGTTATATAATAATATTTTGGGAATTTTTAAGATTTTTATTTATTTTTAGGCTGAGCATAACTAGGGGTTCTAAGCTTATTTCGGCTTATGCCGGTTTTACCCTTTTCGGTCATAAAATTAGTTTTACATAACCTTTTGACCCGAAACCTTTTTCTACTGATTTGTTATATTAAATATAATATTTTGAGCCTTCTGGAAATATAAAAATACCAGCTTTTCTTTTAAAACCCGAAAATGGCTCCAAATCGCCTTTTTAGACATTTTTACGACATAGTACATGTCAAAATAAGATTTTATATAAAAGACCTAATACCTACTGATATATTTTATAAAAATATACATTATAACAGTAGCCTAAAGTTGGAAACTCAGATTTCCCATTTTACCCTTTTTAGCCTATGTAAAATTACTAAAATGCCCTTATGAGGCATAATTGGCGTATAAAAACATTCGGGGCATAATTGGGCATACCTTTCTGATATTACAACATATTTGGTGCATATAATCTCAGGAAAACTTGCATAGGACTTATATGGTTACTCGTTACGCACTTTCGCGTTCGGATCGGCTTATGTGACTAGTTCACGCGTATTAGCCGAAACAGGTCAAACCATATCATCTAAGTCTCAAAATTCTGAATGTGTTTAGTTTACCCATATTATACAAGTATCTAAGCTTATAGGGTCTAAATCATATTCTTTCCCGGTTTTCGCATTCCTCGCGATTAAACCATATTATACTCTCTGAAACTAACCGGTCTAAGCTTAGGCTATGATAAAAGACCCGTTAGGATTCTAATAGGTTATTATAACCTTCGTTCCAGAATAGGAGCCCAGTAAAAGACACGTGCATCTTTGAAATTGTGGTTATACTTGCTCAGGTAAATACTTTTAACTTATTTTCCCTATACGGGCTTGGGGATACGGTATATAATATACCGCTTGGTCGGGCGGTTGGTTCCATCTCATTAGTAGTTGGGTATTACCAATGGGACCCGTTTAAAAACCTGGTATTGTTTGTTTCTTGTGCCTTTGGGAGCTTAATGACCATGTCCCGGATATCCTTGGCATCATTTTTGGCCACGACCTCGACAGCCGGGTGTAGGCGTACACCCGGTATTATGTCTATTATTTTAAGGTATTAACGTTGGCTTCCCGCCGCGGACATATACCATGTGGTGTGTCATTTAACCTTAAACCCGACACGACTCGGGCGACTGAACGGTCAACAAACATGTAAATCTTTTACAAGTTTAACTCTGTTTAATTATTCCCAAGTTATAAAAATGTTTTGTGCCTTGTGCATTTAAAACCAAATTTTCAAATGTTTTCAAAATGAGTCAGTTAAATTGTATTTACCAGTGCAAACTGACGTATTTTCCCCAAAAAGATTAAGTGCAGGTGCTATACGCAATAGGCTGGTTTCTCCTTAGCATCGTAGAGTCTCGCAAGCTTTTGGGATGCGTAATCTGTTGAACAATTTCTTTCTTTTTACTTCGATCCGCCTGTGGATCTATTTTGACTGGTTGTGATACTTGATATTACAATTAATAGTTGAAATAAATCTATATTCATTTGCTTCCGCTGTGCATTATAAATTTGTGTTGTTTGACATATGATGATATCAACTACGTCACGTAATCCCCCACCGGGCCCACCGGTGACACGTGGATATTAGGGGTGTGACAGGTTGGTATCAGAGCCAACGCTGAGTGAATTAAACACTAGCCTTTTGTGTTTAATCTCAGTGCACAAATTTGCACATTCTTCGAGTTCCAAGTCTAGACATTGAACATAGGACGAACTCTGAATTGTTTTAATTTTGAGTCTTTATTATATTGTGGTTATCTAAATAATTTATGCAGGTCATCATGCCACCCAGATTTCTTCGCGGTAGAGGCAAAGGACACATGACAGGCCATGATCACGAGGCCGGGCCGTCGCATCGACGCACTCCTTCCATCACCATGAGCACCAGCCCGCAAGAGCTATGGAGGCTCTATGTCGAACCCGGAAGGCGATCGGTATCACTTAGCTCCTCTCCTTCGTACCAACATTCATTTGGGCCCAATTCTGAAAACGAGCCCAATAACCAGCCTCCAGCTTTCATACCTCTCCAAAGATCCAATTCTCACCATTCTTTTGGCAGCCCAACACCCGTTTTCCAAAGTCGGTTTAACCCGGCTAACCTTTTGCCTGAACCCGTGGGTTTTAACCCACTTGGACCGGGAGATCACTTTTCAGAGGAGAACGACATGGATGAGGACACCGACCCCGTGGAACCTGCATCAGGGACACCGAATCATCCAATTGAAATATCAGATGGGTCATCCTTTCATGGATCACCGTACCGAGGACCGGACAATTTTATGGAGAGATTCAACCAGTACGATTGGTATTTTACCCCGTCTGAGCACTCGCATCATGAGCGGCAACAGGATCCTTCAGTGGGTCAACAGTTTGTGGCAGCTACGCCACCGCCACCACCGCCAGTAGAACAGCAGCAGCAGCCTCCGGAGCCACCGAGGCGAAGAAGGTCGAACGCACGAATGTCCGTGCGAGGTGGAGTTCGGATTGCTACTCCCCAGCCATCGAGTGGAAGCAATTATCCTCCACTTCAGGAGGAAGAGGACCCATATAATGGTGGTCCGTCAAGCCCTCTTCCAGATGTCAACTCAGTACCTGTGGTACCACCTTTAGGTTTTGATAACCCAATTCCTGCGTATGCTGGGTCAGCGGCATACAACCCATTTGAGCAGCCGGCGCACACCCACTACAACTACAACTACGGTTATGCAGAGGTAGATCCATACCAAGTAGCTCGGGATTACAATGCCCTTCATCCTGAAGGACCATATGGAGGGCCATGGACTACTGGTTACCCAACTTATGGGTACCAGCATCAGCCACCTCCTCCGCCGGTATATCAGCCGCCTCAGCCATCGATTCAGCAGGAAGTCCTAGAGAGGTTGAACCAAGTCGAGCAAGAAGTTCGTGAAGACCGCAGAGAGCGGCAAGGTTTCTTCAAAGGGCTGTCAGACTTACTTAAGGGGAAGTCGAAGAGAAGGGGTCATTGAAAACCCTTGTTATTTATTTATGTTATCATTCAGTCCCTGCGTGGACTTGTTATTCCAGTATTCAGCTCCTGCGTGGGCTTATTGTTGTTTGTATTCTGCTCCTGCGTGAGCAAGTTTGGTTAGATAACCCCTGCGTGGGTTTGTTCTTGTTTCCCGCCCCTGCGTGGGCATTTTTATTTATTTGTAGAAGTCCCGTTTGGGCAATCATTGTACTGTCCTAAAACTATGTGTGAGATGTTTAAGTTAAGTTTTCATTTTATTACTTGCATGCTTAAATTATGAAAATAAATGAAATATTTAAAGGATCTGCCATTATAATTAATTGGTAAAATCTAAAGAGAACCTAGACCTAGCTTTATAAAACAAAGCCAAGATGGTAGTTCCATAATTAGATTAAGATCCATGATTAACATCTCAATTTAGGACTATTCTGCGTTGACTATAAAAGAATCTTGGAGGTAAAACCTAGCCCTTGTGTTATTGAAACCTGGCCAAGATGGTATAACCCACATAATAGATTCCAATTATTAACATCTAGTATGTTAATGTTTTTGGCAAACTGTGAATCCGTAAAGTCACACAGGCCATATATATTGGGTTAATTTCTGAATTCCCTTAATATTTATTAAACCACTTCTTGGAAGTGAAGTGCCTGTGGGCAATAATTAAATGTCCTCTGTGACTAAGGACAGTGGTAGCTCATGACTCCCTGTTAATTAATGGTATAGAACTATGATTCGACCTAAAACACCTAGATACTGAAAAATCTAGGTTATTGAAATATCTTAATTGTCCTTGTGACTAGGCCTTATGTGCCGGTAATAAAAGTATTATAGGATAATGACATCCTGATGTTTTAACAAAATTAACCTAAAATGGCAATTTAAAACCTTGGTTAATAAAACATAAAATACTATAAAGAGCCTTTAAGTAAAACCTTGTCTATTAATTATATGTAGTGTTGAAGCTACATGACCAGATCAGAGGAAGCCAATAGCCATCCGGTTGAGAACCGTGATGATGCAAAGTTCCTAGTAACCAGTACCGAATTAAAAGCTATCGTAAATGAAGCAGTCGAAAGAGCCATGGCGCGACAGTATAGTGAGTACAGTGAAACCCGCAGAAGAACCCTGTCTGCACCTCATGCAAAGCCAAGGAACCATTCTGAGGTTCGCAACAAGCCACCACCTACTCCTCCCAAACCTAAGAAAGATGAGGATCGTCATTCCTCCAATGAAAACACTGTTCACCCCAAAAAGCTTGTGGTTGATGAAACCCCACGTGCTAAAGGCTGCACGTATAAGTACTTTGTGACATGTAAACCTAGGGAGTTTACAGGGGAAAAAGGGGCAGTTGATTGTATGACATGGCTTGATGAGATTGAAACTGTGGTAGACATCAGTGGATGTGCTGAGAGGGACATGGTGAAGTTTGCATCACAGCCCTTCAAAGGTGAGGCTTTGGCTTGGTGGGGAGCTTTGATCCAGGCTTCTGGGAAAGCTACCCTATATAGTATGTCATGGGAGCAGTTTGTTGCTCTTGTCAAGGAAAACTACTGCCCTCAGCATGAGGTTGAGCGTATTGAATCTGAATTCTTATCCTTGGTTATGAAGAACCTTGATTGTCAAGCATACCTCACCAGCTTTAACACCTTATCCAGATTAGTACCTTACCTGGTAACCCCTGAACCAAAAAGGATCGCGCGTTTTATTGGGGGTTTGGCCCCTGAAATCAAGGCCAGTGTGAAGGCCTCGCGACCAGTTACGTTTCGATCTGTCACCGACTTATCTCTGTCTCTCACTCAGGACGCAACGAGACAGAGAGCTCTAAAAAGTTCGGAATCTGACAAGAGGAAACGGGAAGATGATAATTCTCATAGATCAAACAAGAGGCATAGGGGAAACCATGACGGTAAGAAGGGCTCTGAGGCCAGGAGAAGTGAAAATCGATCGGGCGATAGGCCCAAGTGCAAAACCTGTCAAAAGCACCATTTTGGGAGGTGCAGGTTTGAACAAAGATCCCAATCTAAAAAGTGTGGGATATGCAAGTCCTCTGAGCATCGGACTCTTGAATGCAAGAAGATTAAGGATGCAACTTATTTTAGTTGCCACGAGAAGGGGCACATCAAGACTAACTGCCCAAAGGATGCTAAGAAGGCTGAATAAGGAAAGAAGACCAATGCTAGGGTCTTTCAAATGAATGTCCAAGAGGCCATCCAGAACGATAACGTCATAACTGGTACGTTTCTCATTAATGACGTTTTCGCAAGAGTATTATTTGATTCGGGCGCAGATAAATCTTTTGTGGATAGTAAATTCTGTGAGCTGTTAGGATTGCCTGTTAAAACCCTTAGTGCTAAGTATGAGGTAGAATTAGCAGATGGTACCTTAGAAACAGTCTCGACTGTGTTAGATGGATGTGCTATATCCATTAGGAACCACTCTTTTCCCCTATCCTTGCTACCCTTCAAGTTAGCTGGTTTCGATGTAGTATTGGGTATGGATTGGTTATCGCATAACCAAGCCCAGATTGTATGCAGTAGAAGGCAAGTAATAATCAAGACTCCATCTGGTGAGTCTCTCACCATTCAGGGAGATACTCGTCATGGATTGCCTAAGCAATTGTCTATGCTCAAGGCCTCCCAATGTTTGAAGAATGGTTGTGTCATCTATATGGCACAGGTAACCATTGATAAACAAAAGCCGAAGATTGAAGATATTCCTGTTATATCCGAATACCCCGAAGTATTTCCAGAAGAACTGCCTGGGTTGCCACCAGACAGACAAGTAGAGTTCAAAATCGATATCGTTCCTGGAGCCGCACCGATCGCTAGAGCACCATATAGGCTAGCGCCAACAGAAATGAAGGAATTGAGAGCGCAGTTAGATGATTTGCTAGCTAAAGGTTTCATAAGACCTAGTTCGTCTCCTTGGGGAGCACCGATCCTATTTGTCAAGAAGAAAGACGGTTCGATGCGTCTATGCATCGATTACCGAGAGCTCAACAAGGTTACTATTAAGAATAGGTATCCCCTACCCAGGATCGACGATCTATTCGATCAACTTCAAGGGGCAAGCTACTTTTCCAAAATAGATCTGAGATCAGGATACCATCAGTTGAAGGTTAAGGAAGAAGACGTTCACAAAACTGCGTTTAGGACTCGTTATGGTCACTACGAGTTCCTAGTGATGCCTTTCGGGCTCACAAACGCACCTGCCGCATTCATGGATCTCATGAATCGCGTTTGCAAACCTTACTTGGATAAATTCGTCATCGTCTTTATTGACGACATTCTCATCTATTCCAAGAATAAAGCTGATCACGATAAACACCTCCGCAGTATTTTAAAGCTGCTTCACCAAGAAAAGCTGTATGCAAAATTTTCCAAATGTGAGTTTTGGTTGAGAGAAGTCCAATTCCTTGGACACGTGGTCAGTGAGCGTGGTATTCAAGTGGACCCCGCTAAAGTTGAAGCTGTCATGAATTGGCAAGAACCAAAGACACCTACGGAAATTCGCAGTTTCCTAGGTTTAGCTGGATACTACAGGAGATTCATCGAGAATTTCTCGAGAATTGCAGCACCCCTAACGTTGCTGACTCGCAAGAATAGCAAATTCAATTGGGGGCCTAAGCAGCAAGAGTCATTCGATACTTTGAAGCAAAAATTAAGTAACGCTCCTGTGTTGACATTACCTGATGGGATTGATGAATTTGTAGTATATTGTGATGCATCACACACCGGAATGGGTTGTGTGTTAATGCAGAAAGGCAAGGTTATTGCCTACGCTTCACGACAATTGAAAGTGCACGAGAAGAATTACACCACTCATGATTTAGAATTGGGTGCCGTTGTATTTGCACTAAAGTTGTGGAGGCACTACTTGTATGGCACGAAGTGTGTGATCTACTCTGATCACAAGAGCCTGCAACACCTGTTCAACCAGAAAGAATTGAACATGAGGCAGCGGCGATGGATGGAAACTTTGAACGATTATGATTGCGAAATAAGATACCATCCAGGTAAGGCCAACGTAGTCGCAGATGCCCTCAGCAGAAAGGAAAGGATAAAGCCAATCCGAATCAATGCCAAAAGCATTGAGGTCAGGAATGGTCTGCATAAAAGGTTGTTAGCTGCACAAAAAGAAGCAGTGCTAGAAGCTAATTACCCCAATGAGAACCTAGGAGTGACTGAAGAACAGTTATCCTATGGAAAAGACGGAATCTTGAGATTAAATGGGAGAATATGGGTTCCTATTTATGGAGGTCTTCGTGACGTCATCCTTAAGGAAGCCCACAATTCCAAATACTCCATTCATCCTGGAGCGGACAAGATGTACCAGGATGTAAAGGCAAACTATTGGTGGATAGGCTTGAAGAAGTCTATAGCCACCCATGTGGCTAAATGTCTGACGTGCGCTCAAGTTAAAGCTGAGCACCAGAAGCCGTCAGGTTTGCTGCAACAGCCCGAGATTCCCACCTGGAAATGGGAAATGGTAACGATGGACTTCATTACCAAGTTGCCTAAAACGCCGAAGGGAAATGATACTATTTGGGTGATAGTTGATCGACTGACTAAGTCAGCCCATTTCTTACCCATTAGAGAAACTTTCAGTTCTGACATGTTAACCCAACTATACATGGATAAAATCGTAGCCCTGCATGGCGTACCGGTATCCATCATCTCTGATCGAGATACCAGATATACATCTCACTTCTGGAAAAGTTTCCAAAAGTCTCTAGGTTCGCAACTGAATTTTAGTACAGCCTATCATCCTCAGACGGATGGACAAAGCGAGCGTACTATTCAAACCCTAGAGGACATGCTTCGTGCATGTGTGATAGACCTAGGAGGAAGTTGGGATAGACACCTGCCTCTGATCGAGTTCTCATACAATAATAGCTACCACACCAGCATAAAGGCTGCGCCTTTTGAGGCTCTATATGGTAGGAAATGCAGAACGCCCATTTGCTGGGCCGAGGTCGGAGATGTTCAAGTATCAGGACCTGAGTTAGTCCTGGAGACGACTGACAAAGTTACCCAAATCACTGAGCACCTAAAAGCTGCCCGTGACAGGCAGAAAAGCTATGCCGATGATAAGCGAAAGTCCCTCAAATTTGAGGTTGGCGATAGGGTTTTGCTCAAAGTGTCTCCTTGGAAAGGGGTAATGAGATTTGGGAAGAAAGGTAAGTTAAGCCCAAGATACATTGGACCATTCGAGGTCATCGAATGTGTAGGATCAGTGGCTTATAAGTTGAACTTACCAGAAGAGCTTAGTGGTATTCACAATGTGTTCCACATCTGCAATTTGAAGAAATGCCTGGCTGATGAATCGCTAGTCATCCCGCATACAGATGTGCATATTGATGAAAGCTTGAAGTTTATAGAAAAACCTGTGTCGATTGAGGACCGACAGGTAAAGAAGCTTCGGAGGAAGCATGTACCCATTGTCAAGGTCAAATGGGAGGGCCGCAGAGGTCCTGATTATACGTGGGAGTTAGAATCCACGATAAAGGAGAAATACCCTCAGTTATTTCATTAAAAATCTCGAGGTCGAGATTTCTTTTAAGGGGGTGAGGATGTGACACCTCGAAAATTCCTGTCCAATTGAATAAGGACAGGTGTCCTCTGTGACAGACGTGTCAGAGAAACCGAATGTAAATAAAGAGAGATGTGGTAGGATTTCTAATAAAAAGGGCGTCATGTATTTAAGATACCGCTGAACGACCCAAGGGCGACACGTTATTAAATCACCTCTGAGCGACCCGACGTTTTATAGATCCCAAGATCCTTAAATCAGTTTATGATCATCTCCTACAATAACCGGTTGTTCTCGATAAATAAAGTTCATCTTTATAAAGGACTATGGAAGTGAAGGTTGTTACTACTCCTAAAATTAATAAAATCCTTGTGATTAACAGTAGTTATATAATGACCATTTTCTATAAAAAAAATTCAAGACCCATTCCTTGAAATATCCGTCAAATTTGCCATGACCTTGGTGAATAAATGAAATAAGGGACATGTAAGAGACTTCTCATCATGCAAAGGATGTTCAGGTGGTCCCACAAGCTGCAAAAGAAAGGCATGTTTCGGTTTTGTAAATGCATGGTCAAGACTTTAAAGTTTGCAAAACTTTTGTCTTCTGGCCATCGCTTACGGACCGCAAGGCCCTTGGCTTACGGTCCGTAAGCAAGGTATGTAGATTCTGTTCCGCCGAACGGTTACGGACCGCAAAGCTCTAGGCTTACGGTCCGTAAGCTAAGCACCTGAACTATGTTTCAGCAAGGTCGGTTACGGACCGCAAAGCTTCAAGCTTACGGTCCGTAAGGCTTGCATACGGACCGCAAGGCCATATGCTTACGGTCCGTAAAGAGGTCGCTGGCAGTATGTTTTGGACAGCTGCCTGTCCAAAGCATGTAACCGACTTAAAACGTAAATTTTGGTTTCTATGGGCTGCATAGGCTGTTTTTAGACCCTTAGGGACAATTGTAATGATCTTATATCAACACTAGACTTGCTTGGCTTGATCCAAGAGTCTTGGGTTCACTATAAATAGACCCCAACCTTGATCACTTGAGCTTGCTCACTTGGAAAAATTTGGCTAAGCATTTCTGGAACTCCTCTGGTCACCAAGGCAAATTCTTAGGCTCCCTAAATCATCTTAGGACTCTTGTAAGTGTCCTTAACCATCTCTAATCCTTTCTAGCTTAGTTAACTAAGTAAAAGTCAAACCGTCGTAATTAAGGTTTGACTTCGTGATTAAGCATAATGTGCTTTGTCTAATCACGAATTAAAGATACCTTTAGGAAGGTAATTAAGTGGGTAACAAACCCTTAAAAGGGTATTTCCAGATTCCCACTCTAAGCATGCTAATTGTCGAGTCAAAGCTAATTAGAAAAAGTCAACAGAATGCTTATCTTTGAATTAACGCATAATTAGCAATGTAGGTTGTATGTAACCTGTTTGAGAATTAATATAACTTGGTAATAAGTATAAGAACATGTCCCCACATGTTCAACTCGACAATTTTCTGTTTAGACCCGGCTCGGAACCGAAAGTCGCATAGTTTGACTTTCACTTTGACTTTCAGTTCTGACCCGTTTTAGTCAAGTTTGAATCTGCCTTAGAGCTTCTTTTGGACCTATTAACATGTTAGTATATCCTCCTGTGATTATACAATGTGGTTCATTAGATATCTAGTTCGTATGCATGTTTCCGCTAAACGCCCGTATGTTGACCATTATGCCCGAATGTCCAAAAATTCATAATTTTGAAAATGTAAAAGGGTAGACACCTTACTTACTGAAATATAAAGTTGTCCCCAAAATTTGACATCAGTTTGAGGTCTAGATTAAGAGTTATGCTCATTAGCGTAATTAGCGGTTTCCTTAGTAAATTATTAGCGTAATTAACGCATAGCCTATCTAAACCCGAATTTTATGCCAAAACTTTATACCCACTGTTATATAATAATATTTTGGGAATTTTTAAGATTTTTATTTATTTTTAGGCTGAGCATAACTAGGGGTTCTAAGCTTATTTCGGCTTATGCCGGTTTTACCCTTTTCAGTCATAAAATGAGTTTTACATAACCTTTTGACCCGAAACCTTTTTCTACTGATTTGTTATATTAAATATAATATTTTGAGCCTTCTGGAAATATAAAAATACCAGCTTTTCTTTTAAAACCCAGAAATGGCTCCAAATCGCCTTTTTAGACATTTTTACGACATAGTACATGTCAAAATAAGATTTTATATAAAAGACCTAATACCTACTGATATATTTTATAAAAATATACATTATAACAGTAGCCTAAAGTTGGAAACTCAGATTTCCCATTTTACCCTTTTTAGCCTATGTAAAATTACTAAAATGCCCTTATGAGGCATAATTGGCGTATAAAAACATTCGGGGCATAATTGGGCATAGCTTTCTGATATTACAACATATTTGGTGCATATAATCTCAGGAAAACTTGCATAGGACTTATATGGTTACTCGTTACGCACTTTCGCGTTCGGATCGGCTTATGTGACTAGTTCACGCGTATTAGCCGAAACAGGTCAAACCATATCATCTAAGTCTCAAAATTCTGAATGTGTTTAGTTTACCCATATTATACAAGTATCTAAGCTTATAGGGTCTAAATCATATTCTTTCCCGGTTTTCGCATTCCTCGCGATTAAACCATATTATACTCTCTGAAACTAACCGGTCTAAGCTTAGGCTATGATAAAAGACCCGTTAGGATTCTAATAGGTTATTATAACCTTCGTTCCAGAATAGGAGCCCAGTAAAAGACACGTGCATCTTTGAAATTGTGGTTATACTTGCTCAGGTAAATACTTTTAACTTATTTTCCCTATACGGGCTTGGGGATACGGTATATAATATACCGCTTGGTCGGGCGGTTGGTTCCATCTCATTAGTAGTTGGGTATTACCAATGGGACCCGTTTAAAAACCTGGTATTGTTTGTTTCTTGTGCCTTTGGGAGCTTAATGACCATGTCCCGGATATCCTTGGCATCATTTTTGGCCACGACCTCGACAGCCGGGTGTAGGCGTACACCCGGTATTATGTCTATTATTTTAAGGTATTAACGTTGGCTTCCCGCCGCGGACCTATACCATGTGGTGTGTCATTTAACCTTAAACCCGACACGACTCGGGCGACTGAACGGTCAACAAACATGTAAATCTTTTACAAGTTTAACTCTGTTTAATTATTCCCAAGTTATAAAAATGTTTTGTGCCTTGTGCATTTAAAACCAAATTTTCAAATGTTTTCAAAATGAGTCAGTTAAATTGTATTTACCAGTGCAAACTGACGTATTTTCCCCAAAAAGATTAAGTGCAGGTGCTATACGCAATAGGCTGGTTTCTCCTTAGCATCGTAGAGTCTCGCAAGCTTTTGGGATGCGTAATCTGTTGAACAATTTCTTTCTTTTTACTTCGATCCGCCTGTGGATCTATTTTGACTGGTTGTGATACTTGATATTACAATTAATAGTTGAAATAAATCTATATTCATTTGCTTCCGCTGTGCATTATAAATTTGTGTTGTTTGACATATGATGATATCAACTACGTCACGTAATCCCCCACCGGGCCCACCGGTGACACGTGGATATTAGGGGTGTGACAAATAATAGTGCGGATTCTACAAATAGAAAAAATGAAAATTCATAAATATTTGTCGGTATTTCATCGGTAAATGAATAACTTTGAACTGTCCTTTGTGAAGCATATTTAGCCTACTAACGGATTAAAGACGCGACGTCTTTGAACATACCCTTATTTGTGTAAACGACATACACTTCACATATAACTCTCCCTGGTTTGGTCAACCCTTCATGGTCATGTCTTTTTATGATTATGGAACACTAGCCTGGTTATGCGAGAGCTCTAAGATTTGCACCTCCCCACAAATCTATTCGAAGCGACCTGCTTCTCTTTAACATAGGTGATTCCTCGTGAATCATATTTGTTTGTTTTTTTACATCATCCAAAGCATGTAAATAAAATATAAATTTATAAAATCCGTTGGAATTTTCTCAGAAATGTCAATGTTGGTCATGGGCATTTGCGACGGATGTCAGTCGCTAATCTTCCTCTGGTATCACTCTTCCTGGATTATCTTACACTAATATTTTTGGTAAAGGTGAAGATAAGATTTCGGATAAGATTTTGCTCTCGTGCTTTTCAATCATTGTAGAGTATAACCATTGACGAATACAACATTCGTAATCTGACAAAACTTCAAGATAGGATTTCATATAATACTTCAACATAGGTCGTGTTCAAGCGTCATCAGTGGAGATATGTTTCTAACAAAAAATTTTCCGTTAACCCGTTGGATATATAACTATTTGAAATGGTACATAATTTTTATTTTATTATTATTTTTTTTTTAGTATAACGAACTACCATTAAAATATGAATATCCAAAACGATTACAAACTAATGGTAGATAGAACATCTTTTTTTCAAATACATTCCATCCTTTTCAGTTAGACGAGCCTTCTAGTATTGCATACCAACACATATTCCCTAGGGCCCAAGCCATGTTATGCTTAACAAAACCAAATACCCACGAATTTCGTGCCGGCAATCCATCGGTGAATAACCAATGAATTTGTTGGTAACTTGATGGTAAAACATAACTATTTTACACACATCCGGCTTGTCGGCAATGTGATGGTAATATATTGATGATGATATGTCGTTAAAGAAAACACCTTACAATTCGATGTCAAGGCAATGATCGATGATGCCTGAATAATATCCATCTCCCGACTTTACGGAGGTCTTCTGATGGATGCATTCCTCACTAAAAGCCCATTATTTAATTATTGGTACTCTTCTTAATCTTATCGCAACCGTAATTAGCTCTAATTAAGTACATTTTCACTTGGTTTGTAAAAAAAGCAAAAGTCATCAATATCAAGATCGTAGATGGTGATAGTAATAGGAAACAGGTGGTTCTAGTTTGACTATATTGATACGAATATTAAAAATATTAAAAGTAAATGTTAAATATGCTAATTATGACATAATATTTTAAGTATTATATAATAGAGTAAACTGTCATTTTGGTCATTTTGGTCCCTGAGGTTTGGTCACTTTTGTCACTTTAGTCCAAAACTCAAACCTTTTGCATCTGAGTCCCTGTGGTTTCAGTTTTATTGCCATTTTGGTCCAAAAATGAAATCAGATCATATTTGTTTTATAAAATCTTGCAATTTTTTCATTTTCCTCCGGGGCAAATCATGTCATATTTGTCTTATAAAATATGGTATTTATTTATAAAAAAGAAATGATCATTTTGCCTCTGTGGAAAAGGACAAAATAGCAGGATTTTATAAGAAAAATATGACCTGATTTCATTTTTGGACCAAAATGGCAATAAAACTGAAACCACAAAGACTCAGATGCAAAAAGTTTGAGTTTTGGACTAAAGTGGCAAAAGTGATCAAACCACAGCAGTTTACTCTATATAATATATACCATGACCATTTCCACAAAAGCGTATGCATGAAATATCAACCACGCACGTTTATGTAGCAAAACTAACGCTTTAAATTAAAATTAAAAAAAATAAAATATCTTTTGGTTGTAAGGATTTTGGGTAAAATTCAAATGGAAACGTGAAGATCAATCAGGAATATATCTCCATCAGTTGGTGACCATCTACACATTTCCAATTAGATTTTGATTTGAATTTGCTTAACCTTAAAGCTCCATTTCTAGATCTATTCTTAAACATTTGTTATTTAATTAAGAAAATACTAACAAAAATATTATCTTCATCCATATAATACATGGTTTTCTTAAATATTTTATGACTCAAATAATTGTTAAACGGGTTTGGGTCAACTTGATATGAACTAAAACTAGAGATGAACTTCGTTTCCCATATACCCATATGTGTATCTACACCGATTTTAGGTATTCGGTACATGTATTGTATCGATACCTAGTTTTATTGCTTTTGGTATTTGGTACTTTTGGTATCGGTACGGATATGGGTAAAAATTGGTACCGGTACCGAATTTTATATAGCACCTTAAAAGTTTTTTTATATTATGTTTTATAACGTATTATGGTATTTATGGTATGCGTATCGATTTTATCTATTTGTTACCCATATCGTACTGGTACTTGTGTCAATTTTATCTATTTGGTACTCATATTGTATTGGTACTCTTGCCAATTTTACCTATTTAGTACCAGTACAAGTGCTCAAAAAACAAAACTAAAACAAAGTGGTACCAAACCAGGTACCGTATCAAAATACCCGTACTCGTACCAATATATTCGATACGCTATTTGATACCCAGTTTTGTTCAAATTCGATACTAATATTTTCGGTACCGATACGAATACGAATATTGTACCTTTACATGTACCTGTCTCATCCCTAATTAAAACGACTATGTAGCTCGTTCTTAAGTGTTAAATGAGTCCGGTTACTTGTAACTATTTTTTGTTTTTTTATGATGTTAGGATATAATGTATTTTTTGACATTATCAAACAATTGAAAAGGAGAAAAATGTTTTATTATTACACAGTGGTTAAATACTTGTTAATTCTTATCACCCTATTACATTTAAGATGACTTTTAAGTTTTGAATTACATGTGCATAATAAAAACATGTTCATTAAATTCACTAGGAAATATCAAATACGTCATCGTTTTATCTTCTTATGGTCAAAATAATATTAAGTCAACATTGCTAATGTGAGTTACAAAGACAAGTCTTAATCAAATTCTCTTTCTATTAGTTTAGTTATTGACCTTTAGTAAGAAAAGTCCTTTATTTGTTGTAATTTTTTTTTCTGTCAAATAAAGTTCTAATATTTTTTCCTTCAGGTATGTCTTGTGAATTTTCTATGTTCTTTCCAAAAATTACACAAACTAGTAAAATTCTTCACGTGTTGCGGTGAGATTTTGGTCAGTATCAGTACAATATAGCAACCAAAAGATAAAACTCAAAAAATTAAAGTTGTGAAATGCCCAGAATGAATATCAACACGCGTCTTACATCAATCGAAAAACATAAAAATAAATACCAATATAGCTTACTATAATACCGAGAGAGATATATAAAAATAGACACATTGTAATGCTACATTCGAAATTTTACAAAAGATCATATTATAAAAGTTATAAAAAATTGTTTAAAGTTATTATTACACTATAAAGAAGCAAAAAATTTAGGCATAAGTGGCTGTAACTTGTGCTTTGGGACTTTTAAAAAAAAAAAAAAAACTTGATTTTTTACTTTTATAACCCAAAAGTTTTTACCTTTTGCAATATTAACCCTACATAATTTGTTTTTTTAACTTTTACCCAAAAGTTTTCATTATTTGCAATTTAACTTCACAACTTTTGTCACTTATACTTTTCATCTTTCGCAAATTTTCATTTTACGTGTAGTTCTAAATTTTTCGAGTTAATGCGACGCAACGTACGAGTGTGGTTCATTTTTTTATGTTTTGTTTCAAATTTTGCAAGTTAACACGGCGCAACGTGCATGTGTGGTTCAACGTTTTTACCTCTGTTTTTTCTTGTTTGATAGGGTTGTCGCAACACGCAGATCCTAGGTCTAGTCAGTGTTGGTGGTCGATGACGGTTGTGTGGCATTAGTACTATTTGACATCGTTTTACGCCCCGCCGCAACGCGGGGTGTGCTTTGAGGTTTTTCAAATAAAAAATGGTTATACATATGGTTGTTGTAACCTTGGCTTTGGGGGTTTTCCAAAAAAAATGATTTTTTTTTACTTTTCACCCAAAAGTATTTTATAAATTACTTTTAACCCAAAACTATTTGTTTTTTTTTACTCGTAATTCAAAACTTGTTATCTTTTGCAAGCTATTCTCACAACTTTTCTTACTTTCAACTTTGGTCCTTTATAGTTTTCATTTTCCGCAAAATTTTCGCTTTATGCTTGGTTCCAAATTTTGTGACTTAACACATGGCAACGTGCGTCTTTGGTTTAACGTTTTTATGTTACGTTCTAAATTTTGCGATTTAACACGACTCAACGTGCGTGTGTGGGTGAACGTGTCTATTTTTTCCTCTTTGTCAGGTTTAACATAACGTGCGGATCCTATATCGACTTAGTTATAACTAAAGAATCCTCGCTGCATTGCGGCGGGTCGCAATTCTAGTTTAAAATAATAAGAAAATAATAAAAATAGAATAGCTAAAATCACATAAATAAATAAATAATTGAATAAAAAACTAATCAAGTTACTATTCATCCTGCCACACCTTTTAATAAACTAGTTGATTTTCCGCCCGCGCGTTGCGGCGGGGACCCAATAACTGCAAAACGCGTGTCAGCAACGACAAGCAGATAACGAATATCAAAACATAAATAAAAATGACATGGTAAGGATAGTCACTCCGTCCTAAAAACGATTTTAAATAACATAATATATAATAATATGACTCACACGTCCTACACGTTGGAAATTCGTTGTTTTCAGTTTAATTATTACGGTGCTAACACGTTAAAATATGGATGAGCTTGGTACCGGTAACGACATTGAAAGTACCGATCCGGAAAATCATCGAAATTAGGTACCGGCACCGAAAATGCTCGGTACAATACGATATGGTATTTGAAGGTAAAAATCAATAAATACAGGTATGGTGCTAGACCGGTGTCGAACCGAAAGTAACGATTCTGAAAACGCCAAATGGTGGGTACCAAATTGGTACCGAAAATGATTTGGTATAGTAAATTTGGTATCGATACGATACCGTTTGATTACAGGATTTGATACGATTTGCTCATCAATAATATAAATATCCAAGTTAATTTTACATGCTACAATTCATTCATTACAGAAAAAGACAAAAAAGAAAGCAAAATAAGTTATTGTGTATATAAAACCTCATTCAAACGAAATACACTTTACTTACTGTGTGTATGAAAAGTAGTCTAAACGGTGCAATTACTTGCATTTCTACGTTACTACAGGATTTGATGAGCTTGGTACCAGCCGGTACCGAAAATACCGTTACCGAAATCCCCAAAAGTGGGTATCGGTATCGAATATACCTGGTATGGTACGATTCGGTACCGGTCGGTACTGGTACGACACCAGTATTTGAGGGTTAAAACTGGTGAATACCGGTGTCGACCTGGTACCGAAAATACACCTGGTTTGGTAAATTTGATATCGGTACCGATACCTAATACCATTTGCTCATCCCTTAGTGTTGTTATCCGTCCGCGCGTTGCGGCGGGGACCCAATGACTGCAAAACGCGAGTCAGTAACGGCAAGCAGATACCGAATATCAAAACATAAATAAAAATGTCGTGAAAAGGATAGTTACTTCGTCCTAAAAAAGCGATTTTAAATAACCTAATATATAATAATAGAACCCACACGTCCTATACGTTGGAAATTCAGTTGTTATCAGTTCAGTTATTACGGTGCTAACACATTAAAATATGGATGAGCTCGGTACCGATAACGACAACGAAAGTACCGATCCAGAAAATCATCAAAATTAGGTACCCGCACTGAAAATGTTCGGTACAATATGGTATGGTATTTGAAGGTAAAAATCCATAAATACAGGTATGGTGCTAGACCGGTGTCGAACCGAAAGTAACGATTCTGAAAACGCCAAAAGGTGGGTTGGTATTGGTACCGAAAATGATTTGGTATAGTAAATTTGGTACCGATACGATACCGGTTTGATTACATGATTTGATACGATTTACTCATCAATAATCTAAATATCCAAGTTAATTTTATATGCTACAATTTATTTATTACAGAAAAAGACAAAAAATAAAGCAAAATAAGTTGTGTATATAAAAACTCATTCAAACGAAATACAATTTACTTACTGTGTGTATCAAAAGTATTCTAAACGATGCAATTACTTGCATTGCTACAGGATTTGATGAGCTCGGTACCAACCGGTACCGAAAATACCGTTACCACAATCTCCAAATGTGGGTACCGGTACCGAATATACCTGGTATGGTACCGGTTACTACTGGTACGACACCGGTATTTGAGGGTAAAAACCAATGAATACCGGTGCCGAACCAATAGCGAAAATACACCCGGTTTGATAAATTTAATACCGGTACCAATACCCGATACTATTCATTCAATTCTAGTTTTATTACTGTTCATTCCATTCTGTTTTTAATAATACCGGTGCCGAACCGATGCCAATACACCCGGTTTGATAAATTTAATACCGGTACCAGTACTCGATATCATTCATTCAATTCTATTTTTATTACTTTTCATTCTATTCTGTTTTTAATATATAGGATAATACTTAATAATTGTTATGACATCAATGAGTTTAATTTGATTTACAATTATTTACTATGATTCATACCCTATGTATTATACGGGTTTAATAAATGTAATTTTATATTTATATATTAAACAATAAAAAAATATTTTTAAGAACATTGTGTATTGTGCGGATTGAATAAAAGTAATTTTATATACATTTAAATAGACTTAAGATTTTACCCAATCGGGTTCTCCCTTTACATTTATAACTTATAAAAAGATGTCACACATATTGATTTTTTTCTCGTTTAATTTATGTGTGTTAATGCACTTTTGGTGATAAGTGCAAGTCTTCCAATATTTAGGGTCTTTATTGTACATGTGCTCAAAGTTAGTCCCAAGATGTTCCTAGGGACAACTTGTCCAAGTTTTAGGAGGATTTCCTTAGTCAGAGTTTTGTGTATAGGACTAAGGTCAGAGTTTTGTTATGTGTAGCTTTTGTCTGAGTTTTGTGGCAAAAGCTCTGAGCTTTGTGCTATATGTTTTGTCCGGGCTTTCTAGTTAGTCTTGAAAGTCCGGGTTTCACCTTGTATATATAAATTTATATGGAATAGACAAGGTAACGATTTCTGTGTGAATTTCTGTGCCCTAATCATTGTGTTTTGTCTAGCGGCTGCTTTGTGTGAGTGACGTCATTCATCTTCATCAAGAATACTCAGTGTATTCTTGATTTCTCTCTCAAATCCTTGTATTCTAGTGTTTCATCTGCAGTGGTTGATCATCAGATGGATTCCGCACACCTGTTGGTTGCTTTAGCTGAGTGAGATCTTGGATTAGGAGGCCTTACAATGTGATCTTTTCCTTTAATACACAATTTTGAACAAACCGACTATCCTAAAACCATGAGTTAATCAAATTTATACTTGAATATTATCCTACACAAAATTTCACTGAGGGTGTTTGGGATTGGTTATTTAAGTTTAAGAGTGTTTTTTTTTTCAAAAATGGTTATTAACTTGTTACTTTGTCAAAAGAAGTTTTTAAGAAAATTGTTTGTTTAGCTTTTGTGGTAAGAAATAGTAAAATAATCAAAAGAATATGGTAAAATTTCATGTTTAGTTGTTATTTGAAAGATGTGGTTACATTTTAAATTTTATGTTCAAAAAGCCAAAAATCATTTTATGTTTAAAGATGTGGTGGTAAATAGTAAAATGATCAAAATGATATGGTAAGTTTCAATGTTTAGTTGTTATTTAAAAAAGAGTAAATTACACAGATTGTCCTTTAATTACACCCTAAATTGCAGTCCCTGCCCTTTCCCTTTAATTTGTGCATTCCGTGTCCTTTAAATAACAAATTTGCACACTCCTTGTCCTTTTCTCCAAATCCCATCCAACAACCCAGTTAAATGCACCCATGTGCCTCTCACATGATGGGTAAAATTGTAAAATGACCTCCCACCTACCCTTAAAAACCCCAGGAGTCTTCTTCCTCCCCACATAAATTAGGGTTTCGATTTCTTCATCAGACTATAAACACTTCCTCACATAAATTCAGTTTCCTCATCAAACTATAAACACGAAATCATGGTATATTGCAGATGTGGAAAAGCAGCGACTCTTAAGACATCTTGTACTTCAAAGAACCCAGGGAGAAGGTTTTATGGATGCCCTAGATGTGGATTCATCTGCTGGTTTGATACCGCGGTTTGTGAAAGATCACAAGGTGGAACAGCAGCGACTCTTAACCAACACTTAGCATCTAAAGTCGAAACATCACAAGTTGCAAATATGAACCTGTACAGGATGTTGATCATGAGTTGGGTTGTTTTCATTGTGTTTGCTCGTTTTTTCTTAATGTAATGTGATGTAAAGTTGGTATGCTACTCTGCTTTGTAATGTGCAGGTCTATGTTTAGTTGGTTTCGTCTATGTTTAGTTGGAAGTGTTTTGTTATTTGTAAGTTGCAAGTCGATTAATACAAGTTGGTTATCTAATCTTTTGTACAATATGATGTGCTAAACTATCTAAACTAAACATACGAGTAAATTGACCAAAAAGCAAAAAGCCAAACCAAACACACCCCTGTCACTGTACTTCACTATGCTATCTAAACTCCACTCAAATAACCTGCTGCACAAACCAAAAGCCAAACGAAACACACCCCTGTCACACCTGCTCCGGCTGCCCAAACTATAACCCAAACCAAACCAACCTAAACTATCTAACCCTTTACTGCACAAACCAAAAGCCAAACCATACACAACTGATAACATAAACCTGCAATAAAATACGTCGCTTGCTGCACCATAACATATCATTCCAAACATACACAACTGATAACATAACTAATATCATAAAATTCCAACTTAACAAAAGACAAAGGTTTACCATCCAAACATTTCAACCACGTAAACAAAACATAAAAATCATAGTTTTAAATCCAACAAACTATCAAACTTCCTAGGATGCCTCTTGTCCCTTGCATGTTCTGCGATTGTGCCCTGTTTTGCCACACTTCAAACAGTTCTTCATGGTTCCCTTCTTTGTCAGTCTTCCATCTTTTGTTGACTCCTCCAACTCCAGGGCTGACCTCTTTCTGGCCTTTTTTGGCCTACCAATAGGCTTGTGATGGTTTGGTGGTGTTAAAGTGGTAGGGACATTAGACTTAGGCCACAAAGTCCTCCCATTGATTGGATACACCTTATACTTGTATACCTGTTTCCACCTATCCATTGTGTACACTGGATGGACAAATGTCTCAGGTAGTTCTGTTCCTTTCCCACCATACATATTCTTGTTCCATATTGAAGCCACAACATGTTTGCACGGCATCCCTGTGATCTCCCATTTCCTACATGTACATGTTCTACTTTTTAAATCCGCCACAACACCAAATCCAGCAGGGCCTCTAACTTGATAATGGTCTTCCACATTCCACATGACTGAACACCTACTAGCTTGTAACTTAATCTCCTAAAACTTCTTGTGAGCATATGGTGTCAACAGTCCATCACAGTTGTCCATAACTCTAAGCACATTCACAATCCTTCTCATGAGATACTCCCTGATGTACTCCAAAAGTGTGATAATAGGTTTGTCTCTTGCGTCCATTATCCTTGAGTTAAAAACTTCACACATGTTGTTTAACAACACATCTGATAGTGCCCTACCTGTTGCATGATAACAGATCAGTTAACATTGATAATGTTAATTATTATAGTGTAGATAAAATTTACCTGAGAAGTGTGATCTTGACCAATGTTGTGGTGGGATATCAGACAACTATAGTTGTGCTTCAGCATTGAATGCCTTCAAGGATTGCATGTTTTGTTCAAAGTACTCAACAATGCTTGATGTTGCTAGTTATCTTTGTATTCTTTTCCTTTGAATCTCAACTTCATATTCTCATGAATATGTCTTAGGCAAAACCTGTGTTCAGCACATGGGAACACCTTCTGTAGTGCTGGGATTATGCCCTGTAATATCACATTTAAGTGCACCATACAAACAAGTAACATTTAATGAAGGTAAAGTTTGAAAACAGTAAGTAATATTGGACTGACCTTTTGCCTGTCACTAATGAAGGTAAAGTTTGAATTAGACTCCAATTCCAGATCTTTACCAAGGCATTGAAGGAACCATGTCCAAGAATTCAAGGTTTCTGCCTCAACTACTGCATAGGCTAAGGGGTATATCCCATTGTTAGGGTCAACACCAACAGCACTAAGAACCTGACCAGGGTATGGACCCTTTATAAAAGCTCCATCCAGACCCAACAAGTCTCTACCAATTGCTTTAAACCCCTACTTCAGTGACCCTAGACACACATAAATTCTTTTGAACTTTCTGGTCAGAGACCTGTGATCTGCACATGGTTCTACCTCAATTTGAACTGTAGTACCTGGATTTGTCTTGTAAAGTTCACAGATGTAATCCCTTAGAAGACTGTATTGTGCTTGATAATCACCATGAAGTTGGTCAAGTGCCTTTGTTTTTGCTCTGAAAGCTTTCATTCTTGAAACCTCTACCTCGTATTTCCTTTGAAACTGATCCTGAAGTGCCTTCACAGGAATATTAGGATTTTCTACAATTTGGTCCTTTAGTTGCTTACAAAGAAAAGTAGAAGTGCAATAATACACAGATCTGGTTTGGTGACACTTGTGCTGAGTCACTAAAGTCTTTACCATCCAAGTCTCAGCATTTCTCTCTTTAGATATTAAAATAACCCAAGGACACTCCTTTTTTTGAGGGTCTGATTTTTTACCTCTCCCACCTACATTTTTGTCCCCACTAGACTTGTTGATGTATTGCAAAATACATACTTTTATCGTGTATAGTTTGTAAGTTTTATCGTTATTTTTAGCTTAGTTTAGTTTAGAATTGCGTGCTATTGATTTACATTGCGTTTTCCAGGTCTTGATACATAAAATGCTGAAATTGGAGCAAAACCGAGCTAAAGTGTCAAATGTCAAGTTCCGGATCCAATGTACAAAAGTGTTAGAATAATTTTCAAGTTTTTGGAAGTTGGAGCTGAGTTTAGAGGTGAACATTCTGTGAAAAAAGGCCACTCGCGTAGCGTTAAGGTAACAGGAAGATCAGTCGCGCCACGCGACTGAGGTGGCGTTGACTTAAGCTGACTTTTGAGGGCTCGCGTAGCGCGAGCATGAAGGGCCAACCAGTCGCGCTACGCGACTGGCATGACTGATGCGCCTGATTGTGGATCGGCTAGGGTTTGATATAAAAAGAATACTAATCATCATTATGAAACAACACACGAACCAAGAAACCCTAGGCGATTTTGAGAGTAGATTTTTGAGTTTTCGGAGGTGATTTAGCTTGCAAGAATCATCGGGTTGAAGCACGGAGCGTAGGAAAGAAGATTATTCGGGTCTTATCTCCCGGTTTTCATTATTTTCTTGTTTCGCTACTTTGATTATGAATTCTTGTTTTGAATTTGATTTGCTTATGTTAGACATCATGTTTCTTGGCTAAACCCTAGATACTACCTAGACTAGATGATGGTTTGATGAAAGTTTGGATCTTTTAACGGTTTTTATTGTTCGACTATGGATTGATTTTGAAAGTAACGTGTTCTAGATTTTCTGATTTGGTGCATGTGCGTATTTACTTTTGATTGTGGATTATTTGCTGTTTCACATAGATCTTAGTGACGGTCTTTATCACATAATAGATCTGTGTTGATTATTTGCATCCTTGCGGGTTCGGGTGATCTTTGGATAAATCGGCCGATAGCCTTAGAAACAGTAATTAAAATATAATTAGACGTGAATATTCTGCTTAACTTGTCGCTGAGAGGCTCGAGTTAGTTATTAGGTCGCGGTGCAATATATAGCTAAATTAGATTTTGAGAGAAGTCGAAGTTAGTTCCCTAATTGCAGTTGTGTCTAGTAAACCAAGTCAGAGCCTAGAATTGCCTTAGATTATCGCGCTGAGAGGTAGATAGTCGTATTAGGGCACTTTTAGAGTCGTTAGAGGACTGAGAGGAAATCTAACAGTCGGTAATCATAACAGCCTTGTAGGGTTTCCTAGGTTTCTTCCTGAGAAGGGTCGGGAAGTCTTAGCATCGAAATACCTTAAGGTTTAGTATTTAACGATCCCGGCTCCATACAACAATAAAACCGTTAGAAGTCCATTCATAATTAAACTGGATTCAAGTCTAGGTAGTCCTTAATCTCATCTGAATCAAAACCCTAGTTTTCGTTTGTGTTTTTAGTTAATTTCAATTTAATCATAATTTTAGGATTTTAGTAAACCCCCCCCCCAAACACAATATTCGTTTAGTCGTGTCAGTGTCTAGTCTAAGTTGAGTCGTTAACGTAATTCATAGAGTCCTTGTGGGTTCGACATCCGGACTTACTTTGCTGTGCTAGAGTCGACCGGTACACTTGCCGGTGAGTAGTTTAGTCAGGTTAAAGAGTCTAGATTTTTATTACTTGAGTCTTAATTTAGGGTAATTTTAGTTTAATTAGTTGAACTACTTTTTCCACATCAAGTTTTTGGCGCCGTTGCCGGGGATTCTTGGCAATTGTGTTAATTACTTAATTTGGACTTCAACTGATATCGTTACGTGCTTTTGTGTGTTTGTGAGTCGTAGGAGTCTAAGTAATTTTAGTGTCTTCTTTTTCGTATTTTTCGAGTCCTTTGTTGGAGTTGACTTACTTGTTTATTCTTGGTTTTGCAGTTCATGCCCCACACGCGTTCGCAGGGACCAGTGAAGCCACCAATCGACAAGTCTTCCTTCTCCACCCCCAGTTTTTCGGTAAGAAAATCTTCAACTTCATCTTCCGCTCCTTCTGACTCTACTCTCCAATCTAAACCACCGAACTTCGACTTTACCCCTAAGTCATCACCCCACAATTCCCCACCACCCTCCCGTCACCCTAGTCCACCACCAGTTCACCAAATGGCCGAAAACCAAACTGTACACCAGCGTTCCACCGCGGGTTTTACCGCAAACTCACCCATCACCTTACCTGAAATCGCCAATGATAAGTCTTGGCAAATTCCTTCATACATCATGACTGCCATTAACAACTCTTGTCAGTTTCATGGTCGTGATGATGAGGATGCGCCAGCACATATCAATCGCCTTACCCGCCTGTGTAGCACCTTCGGCATCGAAGGTGTTAACCTAGACGCCCGTTTCCTCCAAGTCTTCCCCTTTTCACTTGCTGGCCGCGCAGCCACCTGGCTTGATTCGCAGCCACCAGGTACTTACACCACTTGGGCGGGACTTAGAGATGCCTTCCTTAAGAAATATTTCCCACCCGCGAAGGCCTCTCGCCTTCGAGATCAGATCCATTCCTTAAGAATGGAGCCTGATGAACCCTATCATTTAGCTTGGGAGAGGTTTCAAACTTTACTCTCGCGTTGTTCCCAACATGGATTGTCGGATTGGGCCTTAGTAGAAAAGTTCTATAACGGTCTTACCCCTGAGTTCAAAGCCCGATTCGACACATCCGCAGGAGGCCACCTTATAGGAAAGAAAACTGTGGCTGACTGCAATGACCTCTTTGAGAGCTTCGCTCATGCTGATATAGATCATAGTGCTACCGGCAGGAATTCCAATCCTGTGATTACTCCCTCATCCTCTCGAGGAGTGAACCAAGTCGTTTCAGACTCAAAGGTAGTGTCTCAGCTCGAATATATCACCAAAGAGTTGCTAGAAATCAAGAAGAAGGTAGATAGATGTGAGGTTTGTAGAGGTGGACATGACACCATAGATTGCCCAACCATTACCCTAGAGCAGGTCGAGTATATAGCAGGTCAAAATAGGGGTCCAACTAACCCGTTCAACAATAGCAACTCTAATTGGCGTGCTAACAATTATCGTTCCTCAGGTAATCCCCCTGGTTTTCCATCAGGTCAATATCAAAGTAGGGGGCCAGGTTTTTACTCTAGTGGGGGGTCGGGTCAAACGGGTCAATTTGCTAGTTCAGGTTCAGGAGGGCAGTTTAGAGGTGAGGGGTCAAAAGAAGAGGTTCAACCTAAGAGTGAGGGGTCAGGGGGTAGTTTGTCTAGGATAGAGGACCTTCTTTCCCAATTATTGGTGAAGGATCAGGCTACCCAACGTACCTTAGAGGACCACGCTACGCTTTTAAAGAACAATCATTCAAGCTTCTTAGACCTTCAAAGGCAAGTTGGGGATATTGCACGCCAGTTGCAAGAACGACCTTCCGGTCAATTTTCGGGCAACACAAAGCCCAACCCATCTGGCTCTTTGAAGGCAATTTCGACCCGTAGTGGTAGGACCTTAGGAGAGATAGTGAGACCCGAGAGTGTCGAGATAGAAGAGGAAGAACCCGTAGATGAAGAGATTGAAATGGAGGCGCCCGGTAAAGTGCAACCTAGGTTAATCCCAGCAAGTACCGCACACACCGGGGCGCCTTCGAGTGAGAAGAGTGTAGGAAAGAAACCCGTTCAAGTTGTTCCTTCACCGAATGTTGATATTTCCCGTGCTCCTTTTCCTTCCCGCCTTAAAAATCAAACCTATTCCAAAGAGTACGGGAAATTTCTAGAGATCTTTAAGCAACTTAGGATCAACCTTCCATTCATAGAAGCTCTCCAATCAATGCCCAAATATGCAAAGTTCCTAAAAGACCTTCTAAAACGCAAGGATAGGTTAGGAGAGGTTTCTAACATCCCCCTTAGTGGAGGATGTTCCGCCGTAGTGTTGAACAAGGTTCCGGAAAAATTGATGGATCCGGGCCTTTTTACCATCCCGTGCTTGTTTGGGAGTGATACCGAGTGTAGGGCCCTAGCCGACCTAGGAGCGAGTATTAACTTAATGCCATATTCCATGTATGAGAGGTTAGGTCTAGGAGAGTTGTCACCTACACGCATGTCTTTGTCGCTAGCCGATAGGTCCGTCAAGTATCCACGAGGCATTATTGAAAACCTTCTAGTCAAAGTGGATAAGTTCGTCTTCCCCGTAGACTTTGTCGTTCTTGACATGGAAGCCGACGAAAAGGTTCCCATCATTCTCGGGCGTCCATTCTTGTGTACCGCCAAGGCCATCATCGTTGTCTTTGATGGGAAAATCACACTTCAAGTCGGTGAGGAGAGGGTCACTTTCGAGATAGCACGCTCCATGGAACACCCTAGTGGTTCCGATGATCTTAGTAGTCCTTGTCATTCGGTCTATTTCATAGAGTCTTTCTTATCGTGTGTTGACCATTGCTTTGACTATATTAGTGGAGCCGACCTAGTTGAGAGTAGGATTGAGGAAGTAGTTGAGAAGGTAGAAGAGGTTGCTAGTGAGAGTGAAGAGGTAGACGAGGACGAGTGGGTCCCCGAGGTGCTAGAATTGAGTGAAATTAAGAGTGAGAGTGAGAGTACACCTATAGAGAAGCCCGCCCCTTTAGAACTCAAAGTCCTCCCGTCCCACTTAGAATACGCTTTCCTAGGTGAGGGGTCCGAGTTTCCCGTCATTATTTCGTCTAAGTTAGAGGAGGGAGAGAAGGGTAGGCTATTAGAGGTGTTGAGAGTGAATAGGGAAGCCATTGCATGGCGTCTTTCGGATATCAAGGGCATAAGCCCCGCCTATTGTACCCACCGGATACTCATGGAAGATGACTATAAGCCGGTGGTGCAACCTCAAAGGCGCCTAAATCCGAACATGCAAGAGGTTGTTAAGAAAGAAGTTCTTAAGTTGTTAGATGCCGGGGTGATTTACCCCATCTCCGATTCACCATGGGTTAGCCCGACCCAAGTCGTCCCAAAGAAGGGTGGGATGACGGTGATCATGAATGAGAAGAATGAGTTAATCCCTTCCCGTACCGTTACCGGATGGCGTGTGTGCATAGACTACCGAAAGTTAAACGACGCCACCCGGAAAGACCACTTCCCCTTACCATTCATTGACCAAATGTTGGAGCGTCTAGCGGGTCAACAATTTTATTGTTTTCTCGATGGATTTTCGGGTTATTTTCAGATCCCCATCGCCCCAGAGGATCAAGATAAAACGACGTTCACATGCCCTTACGGCACTTATGCGTATCGCCGCATGCCTTTCGGGTTATGCAACGCTCCGGCTACTTTCCAAAGATGCATGGTTGCCATATTCCAAGACATGCTTGAGACTTCCATGGAGGTTTTCATGGATGACTTTTCGGTTTATGGCACCACTTTCGACCAATGTCTTTCTAATCTTGATAGGATGCTTAAGAGGTGCATAGAGACAAACCTTATGTTGAATTGGGAGAAGTGTCACTTTATGGTGACGGAGGGGATAGTGTTAGGACACAAGGTGTCAAGAGAGGGAATAGAGGTGGATAGGGCCAAGATAGATACCATAAGTAGATTGCCTCCACCTACTAGTGTTAAGTCCGTTAGGAGTTTTCTAGGTCATGCGGGCTTTTATAGGCGTTTTATCAAAGATTTTTCCAAAATCACGCGCCCGATGACTAGGCTTTTAGAGAAGGATGTACCCTTCGTCTTCGACGAAGAGTGCATCAAGGCGTTTGATTTCTTGAAGGAAAAATTCGTGAATGCCCCGATACTTGTGTCACCCGATTGGAGCTTACATTTTGAGCTCATGTGTGATGCGAGTGATTATGCCGTAGGTGCGGTCCTAGGTCAAAGAGTCGATAAGCACTTTCATCCAATCTACTACGCGAGCAAAACTCTAAATGATGCTCAAGAGAACTATACCACCACGGAAAAAGAACTCTTAGCCGTAGTGTTTGCGTTTGATAAGTTTCGCTCATACCTTGTGCTTTCCAAAACCACCGTGTTCACCGATCACTCCGCTTTGCGCTTTCTTTTCCATAAGAAAGATGCAAAGCCACGTCTTATTAGATGGATTCTTTTGCTCTCCGAGTTCAATATAGAAATTAAGGATAAAAAGGGAGCGGAAAATGTGGCCGCCGACCACTTGTCACGATTAGAGGATCCAAAGAGAGAGGAGGTTCGTGAGGATTCCATAGGAGATACCTTTCCACACGAAACCATAGATTTTGTTAGTGCCGAGGTAGAGGGTTTGCCATGGTTCTCGGATTTAGCAAATTATTTGGCAACCGGAGATCTTGTGAGGGGTATGTCATACCAACAAAAGAAAAAGCTTCTTAGGGAGGCTAGGAAGTATATTTGGGATGACCCTTACCTCTTTAGGATAGGAGGAGATAGAGTGCTTAGGAGATGTGTTTCAAAGGAGGAAGGTTTAGACATCCTTAGACATGTGCACGAGGGTTTAACGGGGGGCCATCACGGAGCGAATGTGACGGCACAAAAGGTTTTTGATAGTGGGTTTTATTGGCCAACGGTAGTTAAGGATGCCGTAGAGTTTGTTAGGACTTGCGACCGTTGCCAACGTACCGGCAACATCTCATCCAAGGATGAAATGCCTCAAAATCCCATCCAAGTCTTGGAAATCTTTGACGTATGGGGCATTGACTTCATGGGACCTTTTCCATCTTCAAGTGGGAATAGGTACATCCTCGTGGCCATTGATTACGTTTTAAAGTGGGTCGAAGCTCAAGCTTTGCCCACCAATGATGCCCGAGTGGTGGTGAGATTCCTTAAGAAGTTGTTCACGCGTTTCGGAATCCCTAAAGCTATCATAAGTGACCGTGGCACGCATTTTTGCAATTCCGCCATGGAAAAGGCACTTGCACGCTACGGTGTCACTCATCGTCTTTCCACCGCATACCACCCGCAAACTAGTGGCCAAGTAGAGAATGCTAACCGAGGGGTGAAGAGAATCTTAGAGAAAACGGTAGGAAAAAGTAGAAAGGATAGGTCGGAAAAGCTCGACGACGCTTTGTGGGCATTCCGTACCGTCTATAAGACACAGTTAGGCACAACACCCTTTATGATCGTGTATGGCAAAGCTTGCCATCTTCCGGTAGAATTAGAGCATAGGGCATTGTGGGCATTGAAAACCGTAAACCTTGACCTTACCGAAGCCGCAAGGAGGAGATTCTTCCAGATTCATGAGTTGGAAGCATTGAGGGATGCCGCGTATGAAAGATCTTGGAGTATCAAGGAGAAATCAAAGGCATTGCATGATAGGAGGTTGCGGGGTTTGAAGGATTTTAAGGTAGGTGACAAGGTACTTTTGTTCAATTCACGTTTGAAATTAATAGCAGGGAAATTGAAATCGAGATGGAATGGACCGTATGTGGTGAAAGAAGTGTTTCCGTACGGCACGGTTGAGCTCTACGACGAAGTAGATAAGGGAGTTTGGAAAGTGAACGGCCATCGCTTGAAACATTACTTAGGAGGTCCAATTGATTCTACCGAAGAGGAAGAAATTCCTCTAGAGGACCCACCCACCTTCGCCGAACAGTAATTGCGTAAGGTTTCGTTTGTAGAGTTTGTACCGTTTGTAAATTGCGTTATTTCTTGTGTTTTTCGTAGTTTTTGTGTTTGCGTCGTGTGTGTTTTTGAGAAATTTTGCAGGAAACGTACCTTGAGGAGCTGGAAATTTGAGAAAAACGAGGTTTCAGGTAAGTCCCATACTTAGAAAAATTTTGGGATGATTTGGGAATGGGTTGGTAAAACATCAAAATTTTTCTAAGGCAAGAAAGTGGAAATTTCACGTAACATTCTGTCCAAAATGGCCAGTCGCGTAGCGCGACGCATCCACCTTCTCACTCGCGCTACGCGAACCCTATGGGGTTCACCAACGACCTTTTGAACCTCTGACCCTTTTGAACCTTTGACCTCTTCCACCTGGCCTTTACATTCGCGTAGCGCCACACCCTAACCTCTATCACTCGCGCTACGCGAGTGCCATAGTAAATCAGAAAAAAAATAAAGCCCTAAATTTTATCCCCAAATTCAAAACAAACACTTCCATTCCACCCTTTCCTCTCCGGCGATCACCCACCACCAACCTCATTAATCTCATCCGGCGATTCACCTCCGATCACCCACTACTTCTCCACCATAACCACCCATCATCACCTCCATCCTCCATCATCCACCACCCCTACAGCCGCTTATACACAACCAACCACCACCGTCCCGCCTACACTCCACCGTCCACCATACCTCCGCCGACCATTCACCTTTCTCCGCCGTTCACCCACCACTACCACCCACACCATCGGCCCCACTGAACCATAAACACCGACTACCACCACCACTTTCATCCGCCACCGCCGACTCCACACCTCGCCGCTGACAACCCAATCTCCAAATCCCTTTTCTTGTATTTTTCATCGACTCAGGTACGGTTCTCGCTCAATTTTTCTGCTTAATTACTGTTTCAAGTCCGGGTCTTTGTTCAGTTGTGTTGGTTGAGTCGAGTCAGTCGGTGATGTTGGTCGAGTTATTGTTTATGATAGTTAGGTTAGTCATTGGGTTCATGTTGAGTCTGCAGGTCTTAGTCAATCGAGTCGAGTCAGTTTGTTAGTGTTGTGTGTGCGCTTGTTAAATATTGCAAGGGTGCGGGCGGTCTGGGTTGGAATAATGATTGACTATGCATTTTGATTGATTTGAGAGGCGTGAGGTTGGGGGTTTGATAGCTTATACGGGAGGGATGGTTTTTGTCCGCGGATTTATTGTGCATATTATTTGGGCGCGGACGGTTTAGGACATAATGCATTTCAAGTGTCGGGAGGCGTTGCGCGATTTTCACATAAAGGTCAAATTTTTCACAAAAATTACGCGCCTCGCTTCCATTGCTTCCACACTTCGGAGTTGTTTGATATTCTCGGCACTTGGGATTGCCCGAGGGCGAGCAAGGTGCCGGGAGGGGGTAGAAGTGTCAGTTGCGTCATTTGTGTCGTGTTTTGCGTCGTTTAGTGTCGTCTTTAGTTTATCGAGTCGTCTTAGAGTTTTGTCCAGTGTCGGTTTGCGCAATGTACATCGCATGATCATCGGATCGTTTCGCTCGTACTCAATCTCCATTCGGGCGAAGTTCGATCCGGTTTTCGAGCCGATATGCGTGAAAAGTCACTTGTATCGAATAACGGCCGCGAACGAAATGCTATACGGCCGTCGTTCGACTGTATATTTTTTTTTATATTATTATTTTCTGAAAAAAAAATAAAAAAATCAAAAAATTTAAAAATCCAAAAATAGTTTGTTATTACTGATGATCTGCTTGTTTTGTCTTGAATATCAATTGTTTTGCAGATATGGCGAGTAGTTCTCGATCGGGTCGGGCACGAAAAAGAGCTGCGGGGCAGACTGCACCGGGACAGGATCCGGTGATTATCGAAACGCCCATTATTCAGATCGCAGAGGATGATCCCAATCTAAGGAAGATTGAATATTCGTCATCAGACAATTTCATACCGGATCAATTGATGAATAGGGCAGTGAACCATCCGATCCTTAAGTTTGAAGAAGATACGTATGAGTGGGATAAGCTTACGAAATTTAAGAAAATGGCACTGCTTCAGCATAGGGTGATAAATTGGGAGTGGTTGACTGAGATAGGTGCGGAGCAGGAGGTTAGAGAGTTGTTAGGAGAGAGGTTGATAGACGCGATGAATTGCATTGACCCTCAGTATGTAGAGCTTGTGTTAGAGTTCCACAGCACGTGGTTTCATAAGGAGGGTAAGTTTGAGCAGGGAAATGCGTTGTCATTTAGTTTCGGTAGGAAGGTGTACGAGATGAACGTACCTAGGTTTGCGATTATTTCGGGGTTATATACTGAGGATGAGGTTAGGAGACCCGAGTTCTCGACCTGTTTGAGGGGTGCGTATTCGGAGAATAGGAAGTATAGTGTTGGAAAAAGGGAGTTGAAGGCGTTCTGGGAGTCGATTTCAGATGCGGATTTTGGACAGACAAATCTGATTTCGACGGTTAGGAATCCGATATATAGGTATGTGTTGAGGTTGTTAGCGACGACGTTGGTAGGGAGGAAGTCTGGGGAGAACAAAGCCAACTGGATTGAGCTTTTTGTTTTGATGTGTCGGGTGCAGAGGAGAGAGTTTAATTTGGCCACAGTGTTGGTAGATTCGATTAGTCGAGGTAGGAGAGGTGGCGATAGGGCTAGGTTGGATATGGGCCCCTATATTACTAGGATTGCATCACATCTTGGGGTTTTGGATATATATCAGCCTCAGTTCTTGCATAGGGGCCCGACGACTGCGATCTTTGGGTTAGAGGACCTGCAGAAGGCAGGCATCGCGTCGTGGGAGGCACCATATGGCTGGGAGCCGATTAGAGAGGGTCCACATGTTCAGCCACCGCAGAGAGGACCGGCAGATGTTGTTGAGCCACAGCAGGAGGCAGGACCGTCAGGTGCACAGCAGCCGCCACAGACACCGGTACAGCCGGTACAGCAGGCTGAGAGGAGAGTCCCGTTACCAGTGCCCCTCACTTTAGAGTCATTCTCTGGCTATGTGGAGCAGAGATTTGACAGATTGGAGCGTATGATTGAGTTACTACATAGGGGACGGGGTGCACAGACGGGTTCTGATTCTACTTATCGTGTTTATGAGGCGAGCAGTCACGAGACAGATAGTGGTTAGAGATCGTGGATGGATAGCAGGCGGATGAGCAGCAGCTGATGATTATATCTTTTGATGTTTATTTTTCTTTATTGCTGTTTTCATCCTTGATTGACTGGTCTGTACTTGATATTGATACACGTTAAACAGGTTGGGTAGGTTGGGTTGGTTTGATGAACACTGATGCATCTATTTTGATATATATATATATATTATGGTATGTTGGTAGGTTGTTCATTGTCAGATAGGTTGATTATGTTAGCCGCTTTCGTTCGCGTGTCCGAGGTTGAGTTGTTTGCTGAGCGCGTTTCGAATTGGAGGGCTTATGTGGAAATGACTGGCACTTTGACAGTCTCACATATCAGCTAAGTCGTTTCCCTTTTGTTGTTGTTGTATTTATTTTTATTTCGTCATCTAGTCTTTTAGTTAGTTCGTTATTTATTTAGTAGTTGTTAGGTAGTGTCGAGTCGTGTTTTCGTTCTTGCATTAGGGACAATGCAATCTCTAAGTGTGGGGATGGGAATACATGTAAATAATCGAGTCTTAATTATAAAAATCCAAAAAAATTAAAAAATTTAAAAAAATACAAAAAAATTGAAAACTCAGAAAATGTCTTTTCGAAATAAAAAGAAGTTTGCATTTTTGAACGGAAAATGATAAAAAAGACAAATTTTTGCTCGGGTGTGAATAATAATAATATGAGATTATAATAAATCGAGCTTGCGTCTAGTTAGGGATATGTGGGTAGGCCCGGGTTTTGGTTCTAAGTCTCTTTGAGTTAATATACCTTAATTGTCGGTCTGCTAGTGGGTTCTCGCCTGGGAAATATGGGAAACTAAAACCGGCGAAAATAGTATAAGGGGTGCCGCTATAAGCTAAGATAGTTAGAGTTTTTTATCATATCTCGCTGGAAAAGAAAAAAATAGAATAAAAGTGAGCTAGAAACTAAATGAAAGTAATGCATTCCTATGTAGTCTGGGCTGGGGATAGCGACTCTACAGCCGGATTACCGCTAGGGTGTGTGAAATCGACTTGCTGAATAAAAGTACCGAAACCTATGTAATCTGTGATTGGGGATAGCGACTCTACAGTCGGAATACCGCTGGGTTAGGGAAAGCATCGTCTAGTCTCACGATTGAAAAAAAAAAAGCAAGCTAGAAAAAGAAAAAAAAAGAAAAGAAAAAAAATTAGATTTGATTTCAAACTCTCTTTATCTTGGTATAAAACGGTTAGGAATTGGTCAAATGATCGTTCGTTTAGCCCTATAAGCTTGAGTTGGGAGTAGGTGGACTGTAGATTCTAGCGTGAGACCCTAGGTAGACTGACCGCACTTAAACTAAATTTACATGATAAGGGTTTAGGATTAGATTCGGGTTTAAAGTGGACAAATATATCCGCAATCGCAGCTAACGCAAGCTTTGGTTTTAATTAAGTATATCTATGATTTTCGGTCCGAGTAATTGTTTGTTTCTGATTCCGTTGCATAATTCTTTTTCGGGGACGAAAAAAGAGTAAGTGTGGGGATATTTGATGTATTGCAAAATACATACTTTTATCGTGTATAGTTTGTACGTTTTATCGTTATTTTTAGCTTAGTTTAGTTTAGAAATGCGTGCTATTGATCTACATTGCGTTTTCCAGGTCTTGATACATAAAATGCTGAAATTGGAGCAAAACCGAGCTAAAGTGTCAAATGTCAAGTTCCGGATCCAATGTACAAAAGTGTTAGAATAATTTTCAAGTTTTTGGAAGTTGGAGCTGAGTTTAGAGGTGAACATTCTGTGAAAAAAGGCCACTCGCGTAGCGCTAAGGTAACAGGAAGATCAGTCGCGCTACGCGACTGAGGTGGCGTTGACTTAAGCTGACTTTTGAGGGCTCGCGTAGCGCGAGCATGAAGGGCCAACCAGTCGCGCTACGCGACTGGCATGACTGATGCGCCTGATTGTGGATCGGCTAGGGTTTGATATAAAAAGAATACTAATCATCATTATGAAACAACACACGAACCAAGAAACCCTAGGCGATTTTGAGAGTAGATTTTTGAGTTTTCGGAGGTGATTTAGCTTGCAAGAATCATCGGGTTGAAGCACGGAGCGTAGGAAAGAAGATTATTCGGGTCTTATCTCCCGGTTTTCATTATTTTCTTGTTTCGCTACTTTGATTATGAATTCTTGTTTTGAATTTGATTTGCTTATGTTAGCATCATGTTTCTTGGCTAAACCCTAGATACTACCTAGACTAGATGATGGTTTGATGAAAGTTTGGATCTTTTAACGGTTTTTATTGTTCGACTATGGATTGATTTTGAAAGTAACGTGTTCTAGATTTTCTGATTTGGTGCATGTGCGTATTTACTTTTGATTGTGGATTATTTGCTGTTTCACATAGATCTTAGTGACGGTCTTTATCACATAATAGATCTGTGTTGATTATTTGCATCCTTGCGGGTTCGGGTGATCTTTGGATAAATCGGCCGATAGCCTTAGAAACAGTAATTAAAATATAATTAGACGTGAATATTCTGCTTAACTTGTCACTGAGAGGCTCGAGTTAGTTATTAGGTCGCGGTGCAATATATAGCTAAATTAGATTTTGAGAGAAGTCGAAGTTAGTTCCCTAATTGCAGTTGTGTCTAGTAAACCAAGTCAGAGCCTAGAATTGCCTTAGATTATCGCGCTGAGAGGTAGATAGTCGTATTAGGGCACTTTTAGAGTCGTTAGAGGACTGAGAGGAAATCTAACAGTCGGTAATCATAACAGCCTTGTAGGGTTTCCTAGGTTTCTTCCTGAGAAGGGTCGGGAAGTCTTAGCATTGAAATACCTTAAGGTTTAGTATTTAACGATCCCGACTCCATACAACAATAAAACCGTTAGAAGTCCATTCATAATTAAACTGGATTCAAGTCTAGGTAGTCCTTAATCTCATCTGAATCAAAACCCTAGTTTTCGTTTGTGTTTTTAGTTAATTTCAATTTAATCATAATTTTAGGATTTTAGTAAACCCCCCCCCCCCCAAACACAATATTCGTTTAGTCGTGTCAGTGTCTAGTCTAAGTTGAGTCGTTAACGTAATTCATGGAGTCCTTGTGGGTTCGACATCCGGACTTACTTTGTTGTGCTAGAGTCGACCGGTACACTTGCCGGTGAGTAGTTTAGTCAGGTTAAAGAGTCTAGATTTTTATTACTTGAGTCTTAATTTAGGGTAATTTTAGTTTAATTAGTTGAACTACTTTTTCCACATCACTTGTCTTTACTACCAAGAGAATCTTCCACTTGTTTTTCTTTTGACCTTGTTACAATTTTATGTCCTACTTCATTATATGCAGATTTCATGTTATGTCCTTTATCATTGCCTCTTTTTTTGGACAGTTTTACCCTTAGTCTTTACACCACCTTTATCAGAATGACTATGGATACCATGTGCATCAACTTGGAAATTTGGTAACTGACCCCTGCAAACAGCCCTTAGTCTTTTACTATCATCCTTAACAATCCTAAGTTCCCTCTTAGTTTCCACAGCATGCTGCTTGATTAATTCTTTGGCTTCTACCTTGTTTCCAAAAATCTGTCCTAGGTAGAAATTGCTCTTTTTCTCATTGGCATTCCTTAAACCCTTAAGCATTTTCTTCCTAGCACTAGACTCATCCAAATTAGACTCACTTCCACTTTCTAATATATCATCATTTAAAACATCTTCATCAATTGAATCACCAACTGCATCATTATTCTCATCAATCCCCTCATCAATGTTTAGTCTAAAATCCCTCATATCTACCTCTACATCCTCCCTAGCTTTGTCATTGCCTAGAAAGTCACTGTCATCATCTTCATCTTCTGCACCAGTTTCTTCATCTAAACTATCATCTACAACATGCCTAACACTAGCCTTGGCATTGTTTTGGTGCTCATTATTAACCATGTTGTCATTTAGACCCAAGAAGGGATCAAACTCACTCATGAAATCTGCAAAAAAAAGTTGAACTTTCTTGTGCTTGTCTCTCTTCAACAGTAATATTATCACCTTCTCCAAGTACAGGTTTATATGCACCATCACAAGTACTAAGGTTCTCATCCACATTGTTATCAAGTACATGTTTATATGCACCATCACAAGTACTAAGGTTCTCATCCACTTTGTTATCAATAACACCTTCATCTGCATTATCACCTGCATTGTTAGCATTATTCTCACCTAAATCATTTGCTAAGGGATGCCAGCCTAACATCATCCTTGGATTTTTGCTAATGATCTCAACACCATCCAGTCCATCACCAACTTCAGCAATCCTAATTTTTGCAGGGGAATAGAAATATGTATGCACATTTGTTACTTCAAACTCAGTGTAAACATGCATGGTTTTATAATCAGTTGTGTACTTGCAAAAGCCAATAACATCTAAGTCACTACCTAGAGCACGAAGGCCAAATCCTAGTTCCTGATTAGGTATCTTATAATGATAATACCTAATAACATCTGTTGCATACCCTAACTTTTTCAATACCAAATCCAACTCATGAACAGAGAAAAAGTCAGGATCTAACTGATCAACATAGTTGTGCTTACCCTCCACATACTCAAATTTTGGAAACTTAGTGAAACAACCACCATGATGTAGCTTTATAGCGAACAAATAGGGTAAACGCCCTGAAATTAAATAAAAGTATAAATTTTTCAGAAATTCAAAAGCCAAACATATATTTTTAATGGAAAATTGAGCAAATGCAACTCACTGTAGTAATTGTCAACCGTTTCTTGATCAACGTTTGCACGAATAGACCATCTTGGTCGTAGTTCGTAAGTGTCCGTCATCGCATTTGAATCGATTTGATTAGGGTTTCTATGGTATTGGGATGATAGTGTGGAGTGAAGGGTTTTGAGAGTGTGTTATGTGAGGAATAAGACTCCTGGGGTTTTTAAGGGTAGGTGGGAGGTCATTTTACAATTTTACCCATCATGTGAGAGGTACATGGGTGCATTTAACTGGGTTGTTGGATGAGGTTTGGAGAAAAGGACAAGGAGTGTGCAAGTTTGTTATTTAAAGGACATGGAATGCACAAATTAAAAGGAAAGAGCAAGGACTGCAATTTAGGGTGTAATTAAAGGACAATCTGTGTAATTTACTCTTTTAAAAATGAGGTTACATTTGTAATTTTATGTTAGAAAGCCAAAAAAAACCATTTAAAAAGTCATTTTTTATAACTTTTGAAAAACAACTTTTTACAGTTTCTCAAAAAGCCAAGATAAAAATCATTTTTGACATTACCAAACATTTTTTTTAACGTATTGACTTTTTGAAAAACTAATAAATCAATAAATCATTTTCATAACTTAATGTGTCATATAATTAATAAAAGATTTGTTCTTTCAAATAATATATTTCTAATGTTAAAAGACCAACAAGAAGTAATGAAAAACATCCATGCCACTATTTAGAGTAAATTGTCATTTTAGTCCCTAAGGTTTGATTCAAATTGTCATTTTAATCTAAATACTTTTTTTTTCTTTGGTCTCTAACTTTTCCATTTTCTTGCCATTTTGATCACATTGGCTAACTCAGTTTAAAAATCTGGTTATAACCAGGGGTATTTTTGGTATAATTGGGGTGTAATGATAACCAGGGGTAGTTTACAACATAATTTATAAACCTCATAATAATTTAATGCCAAAAATACATGTGATTATAACTTGGTTTTTAGACTAAGTTAGGTAATTTAATCAAAATGACAAGAAAAAGAAAAAGTCAGGGACTCAGAGGAGAAAAAAAAAACTATTTGGACTAAAATGGTAATTTAGACAAAAACTCAGGAACTAAATTGACAATTTACTCTAGAGTTAATTTCTAAATTCGTCCATGAGATTTTACACAAATTGCTAGATCAGTCCAAAATCAAGATTTGCTGCTAAAACAGTCCAAAATCAAGATTTGTTGCTAACGACGTCTGTTTTTTGGACTGTTTTAGCAACAAATCTTGATTTGGACTGTTTTAGCAGCAAATCTTGATTTTGGACTGATCTAGCAATTTGTGTAAAACCTTAGGGACGAATTTAACAGTTTTCTCAAAAAAAGTGATTTTTTTAATTGTTTTTTATATTTAATTTGATATTAATACACCATTAATTAATTTCAATAAAAAAAGTTCTAGTAATTTCTTCAAATATAATAAGTGATTTTTTATTTGTTAGTTATTTTTTTCCATGTAATTGTATTATCGTTATTTCATCTTAAACTTTAATTATGATACATATAATGCATTTCGAATTTATTAAGTTTTTTTTGGTAATTAATATGATATTAATACACCATAATAGAATTTTAACAAAAAAAAACTATTCATTTTTTCAACATCATAAGAATTTTTTTTGAACGGCCAACAAATCAATCTTGAGCACTCTCGGGGCACCCACTGGACAAACGGAGTACTCCGAGAGTAACTCGAGTCGTACACCACCAATTCCGGGGAATACCCGGTAACCCACCCGCCCGTAGGCACGATGGTAAAATTACCGGTAAATACATTTTTTCTTAAATATCGTGGTTTAGTGTGAAAAGAAAACGCTAAGAAACCAAATTAAATTTCTTATGATGTTGCCAATGACCTCTAGCTCAAGTGGTAGGAGGACCTGAGTTATTCTTTGAAGACTCAGGTTCAATTCTCATTTGGTGCAAAAAAGGAGTGAGGCACTGGTGAGCAGTGATAGGAGACCCAGGGAAACCTGGGTTCGATCCTTGAGCAAACGGGTTTTACTGGTAATTTTACCGTCGTGCCTACGAGCGGGTGGGTTACTGGGTTTTCCCCAGAATTGGTGGTAGACGACTTGGGTTACCCTCGGAGTAGAGGTCATTGGCAACATCATAAGAAATTTAATTTGGTTTCTTAGCTTTTTCTTTTCATACTAAACCACAATATTTAAGAAAAAAATGTATTTACCGGTAATTTTACCGTCGTGTCTACAGGCGAGTGGGTTACCGGGGTTTTCCTCGGAATTGATGGTGGACGACTCGGGTTCGATCGTTGAGCCAAACGGGTTTTCCCCGGTAATCTTATGATGTTGAAAAAATGAATATTTTTTTTGTTAAAATTTCATTATTGTGTATTAATATCATATTAATTACCAAAAAAACTTAATAAATTCGAAATGCGTTATATATATCATAATTAAAGTTTGAGATGACATCACTTATTATATTTGAGGAAATTACGAGAACTTTTTTTTATTGAAGTTCATTAATGGTGTATTAATATCAAATTAAATATCAAAAACAGGTAAAAAATCACTTTTTTTTGAGAAAATTGCTAAATTCGTCCCTGAGGTTTTACACAAATTGCTATATCAGTTCAAAATCAATATTTGCTGCTAAAACAGTCCAAATCAAGATTTGTTGCTAAAACAGTCCAACAGCTATATTTAACGGCGTCTGTTTTTTGGACTATATTAGCAAAACAAATCTTGATTTTGGACTGTTTTAGCAGCAAATCTTGATTTTGGATTGATCTACCAATTTGTGTAAAACCTTAGGGACGAATTTAGCAATTTTCTCTTTACTCCACCATTTATAAAAAACAAATGCACAAACAATATGTTCTTTGACACTAAACGGTTTTTAAAGTAAAAAGAGTTAAATGCTTGGTTGGTCCCTGTGGTTTCCAAATATTGCAGACTTGGTCCTAGTGGTTTACTAATTACAGAGTTGGTCCCAGTGGTTGTAAATTTTGCACTCGGGTGATCCTTATTACTAACCATATTAATTTTCTCAGTAAAATGTATGTGAAATGACTGGATTGCCCCTAAACAATAAAAAAAATAAAAAATAAAGATGCCTCATCTTCTTCCTCCCTACTTTCTCTCTCTCTAAAACCCACCACCACAACCTTCAACCCACCACCACCGTCACCTTCAACCCACCACCACCACCACCTTCAATCCACCACCTCCACCGTCACTCCTTCAACCGGTGACATCTGCAACCTTCAATCCATCTGTTGTTCCAAACATTAATGAAGATAATGAGATAATCAAATCCAATACTCAAATCCAAACACCCATTAATTAGAAATTGTTTTAATTTGTATATGTCTTGTAGTCACTAATCAATTTCCGGTTGGTGCATAATTATGCTAAAAGCTTTGTTAGAGGAGATAGGCCTGGACGCAAGTCAAGATTCGATATTAACGATTCAGATCTTTTTCAGATGGATCAGTGCAATGGAGTGGTGGTTTCATATGCGATATTTGGTATACACAGATACACACGTTTGAATCATGGGGAAGTCTAATACTTCAAATTTTACAAGGGCTTATGATTTGATTCAAGAACCAACGAATATCAGCGAAACTTCAAAGAAAGTGTTTGTTTAACTGAGAAAATGAGGGTGGGCCATTTTACTTTAGAGAGAGGGGAGGAAGAAGATGGGGGGCTATTTTTATTTTTTATATTATACAGGGACAATCTAGTCATTTCGCACACATTTAATTGAGAAAATTAACATAGATTAGTGATAAGGATCACCTGAGTGCAAAATTTACAACCACTGGGACCAACTCTGTAATTAATAAACCACTGAGACCAAGTTTGCAATATTTGCAAACCACAATGACCAACCAAGCATTTAACTCAAGTAAAAATGTGATAAATTTGTTCTATTGATACGTTTAAAAATAATGTTGGTTTTTGTCTTTTTGATAAGATATGTTTTTATAAGTTTTAAATGATAAATCCGCTTTTTAACAAGTTATAGTCAATTGGATTAAATGGATCCTTCGATCCCCATGTTTGAACGAGGGCCTTTTTTTTCTTTTTTTAATATGGAGCAGATGATTCATTTGAATAACGCTCATTCAAGAGTCTAAACATGCACTAGCTGCTTCGTTTGACCAACGTTAGTATGACGTCATATGATGTTTAAAATATTGTTAGGATTAATCGATAGTTAGACCACCCGTAATGGGCGTGGTTTTTTCAAAAAAAACCCACAAAAACGCTCGATTCCGCCCAAGCATCGCCCCCTGGGCGTGTTTCAGCTTTTTTTGGTTTTGGCGTGTTTTGAATCACACGGTTGGGGCGAGAGTTTGACCAATGACCTTCCATCTTCCTATTTTTTATCCAATAAGATTTTTTGATGGTTTTTTGTTTTATTTAATTATATATCACATCTCATTTAAAATAATGCCCCATATCCCCACTACATCCATTTTGTAAAAACGCCCAATAATGCTCCATTGCTAACTGGGCTGCCACATAGCACAAAACACTCTAGGGTGGGGCATTATTCACCCCAACGATTACGCATGGTGTTAAGTATTCCAATTGCATTCTAAACTTTAATTGTCAATATTTAATTTCATTAAAAGGCAACTAAAATGGCACAAATATTATACACAATGTTATGCCTCACGAAATTTATAGATGTTCATTTATCCGAAATTCAGGCTACATTGCTACACAACAATATATTTTCGAATGATTACACATATAAAGAAGGCTTGCCAGTTGCTGACTTGCTGCCGTAATATTTTTATTAGTTTTTTGTTTTTTGAAAGCTAACTTTTATTCACAAAGCCAAAACCCAAAAGGCGGCACAACAAGAACACAAGACAACACACGATTACATGAGATCAAATTTACACTAGCTATCCTACGACACTGACCTGTTTTGAAGGTGATGAGTTCATATTTGTTGGAGATCAAACACATCAACACGGATGAATAAATTCATTCGAGTCTTTTTTTATTAATCATATATTTATACTAATCTTTTTCTAGTCGTAACCCAACCCAAACATGATTTAAAAAAAAATAAAGTAACCAACTAGTGTCTTTAATAAAATATAAAAAACTTAATCCAACCCACACTCGATTTAAATAAATAAATTAACCAACTAATATCTTTAAATAAAATATAAAAAACTTAATAAATAATTCATATATTTAAACTAACAAGTATCTTTAAATAATTTATAAAAAACTTAATAAAATAATTCATCAGGAATTATTTATAACCCGTCTAATAATTATCTCCTTAATTCAAGATTACCGTCTTCAATATTTACATTATTTCGGGGTTTTTTATACTTATTATTGGATTTGTTTACTATATTATACTAATCTCGTGAGCAACCCAAAAATTTTAGTATATGAACTAAAAATTTTATCGATGTTATACAATTATATAAAGTTACCGCCCAACCCCAAAAATGAGTTTACTTTGTAAAAAAAAAAAAAAGAGTTTACTACATAAGTCTGAGTGATGAGAGGATTGGTGTAAATCGTCTTTATACATGGTGTAAATTTGGCCTCTTATCCGTTTAAGTTAGGGGCGTGTATGTTGTTTGACCTTTTACCGTTTGAGTTGAGGGTTTGTTTTAATAAAGTATACTTTAAAAAAAAAATTGAGTGATTAGTAAAACATAATAGAAATGAGCTCCCTATGTGAGTTTAAAATGGCTGACCGACCCGAAAATTTATACGCCAAGGTGATAGATATTTGCTAGCATGAAAAAGTGACACGTGAAAGAAAAAGTCCTAGGACGGCATTGTTGCATTCATCTTTTTTTTACGGCCAATGAAATAAAGTTCGGTTATTTAGGGTAACCTAATGGCAAAGGGCGAGTCCATACGCCCGCAACTGTAGACAACACTGGGTAGACCAAATCCACCATCATCAGTTTCGGTGAAAACCCGCTGTCTGAAGCCCCACTGAGGTAAAACCCGATTGAGATCAATTCTGGATATTGAGACCTCTTGATTTAAACTCAAATCTTCAGTTCCCTTCCAATGTCAATTGAGCTATTACTCATTAGCTCGTTGCTTTATTCATCTGGTTTTGATAATTTTATTAATATTTGTTAATGGTCGAAATTAGTACCGTAGATGAGTAAGATGAGAATTTGAGCTCGGCAAAGCTTATACTAAAACTCAATTTGTTTAATAGTTGTCTTATATATGCTTGAATTCAATCAGAAAAATACGCACCACACAATTACCATACTATAAATTAACATCATGTTGGTGCTTTAGTAAGTTGTATTCCAAGCTTAGGGAGTTTACCAAAAATAATTTGTGAGTTTTCACTTTCAATCCAAATGTATTATTTTTTACATTTTATTAACTTTTGTTTTATTTTGTTACTTTAACATAAATTTGCAATTTTACCCCAACACATTTTTATTTTCAACTTTGATCCCCGTATTTTTCATCTTTTGCAAATTTTTCGTTTTATATTTCGTTTTAATCTTGCGAATGAACACACCGCAATATGCCTGTGGGTTTCAACATTTTTTCGTCTATTTTTTCATGTTTAATAAGACTGCCACAACGCGTCTATTTTTCCCTGTTTGACAAGTTCGTTGCAACGCGCGTGGTCTTAGATCGACTTAGTCATTCTTTTCTATTTTTACCTTTCAGTCTAATTTTTTCGCATTATCATGCCACAACGGGCATGCGTGATTCAACGATTTTATATATGCTTTTCGTTCGGTGTTATTTTTTCCTTTTTGTTTATTTTTTACGAGCTTTTTTGGTGTTGTTGATCGCTGGTAGTTATGTAGCATTAGTGCTACTTAGCACGGTTTATGCCCCCGCCGCAACGCGGGGGGACTTAATTCTAGTTTAATATTAGATACAATGTATATTGATGTTTTAAATAGCATAATTATAAGATTTCAAACATGACCTGGTTGAGCCCAAAAAAATAACAAGGAAAATATAACTATAAAACTATAACACGGAAAATATAACTATAAAACTATCCGCACTGTAAGTTTTGTTGTCTATGGGTGTAGTGGTAAGTGCCCTTCCAAGCAAGCCCTCAAAGAAAAGCATGATCCATAGAAAATAGGGGCGTGCACAGTTCGGTTTTTTGGGCAAAACCAAAATCGAAATTGAAATGTCGGTTTTTTGGTTTTTGAAAACCGTTTTGATTTGTTTTTTTCGGTTTCGATTTTTACATCGGGTTGGTTCTGTTTTTCAATTATTTTGATTTTTGAAACAAAATTATGTAAGATTAAAATATAAATAGTATAATTTAAAATTTAAGAATCTTTCTCTTATGTTTACATTTAAGTTATTATGTTTAACCTTTTTAATTAATAACGTTCACATAAGCCTAACATTTCTAATCTATTTTTATGTTTCTTCAGAGTTTTTATCAGAACATTTTCTTTTAGAATACTTTGAAGATTATTTAATTTTTGTATTAAAATTTGTTATTTGTTGTAGGCAATAAATAAATCATCTCAATTAGAAATAAACATGCTAATGTTTTTATTATAAATACTTAATATTAAAAAAAAAGTTAATAATTTCTAATAGTATGGGTTAAATACTTAAACTTAAACATAAAAATATATGTTTTTTTTCGTTTCGGTTTTGCTTTTTTCGGTTATTGAAAATGGTTATCCGAAAATCGAACCAAAATTTTCGGTTATTAAAAATACGAAAACCGAACCGTTAATTTTTGTTTCGGTTCAGTTTTTCCGGTTAATTTTCTTTTTTGCTTTTTTATATACCTTTGTTTTTCAATTTGTTTTATGACTTATCATTAAACTTGTACACCATAGCTTTATTGACTGATACCCCTCATTTATTATCTATTTAAACAATTTTAGTTATATTAGTTTGGTTAAAATAATAGAAATATGCAATATTTTTATCCTGAAAACATTATGTGTTTAATTTTTTGAACTATTCGTATTTCTTTTAGATGAAGCATTTATAATAATTTATTATAATTTTATATATATTATGTACAATAAAAAAAATAAAAAGTAATAAATTATTAAAACAACTTGAATATTAATAATAATTATAAAATATGATGATGATATAAAATATACAAATGTATAAAAAAATAAAGAAAAATAAGTATTTTTTCTAAAAATAGTAGAAATATAGCTAACTAAACGCTTATGTGCTATAAACGTAGATAATTAAAAACAAAGAATATATTTTGAGCTTTGTAAATAACTAAGATAAAAATATAAAATTATTTCTTGTGAAAAGCACAACAATTTAAATATTTATTATTGTTAGCATAAATTAATTAATCTTTAATATATAAAATAAAAAAAATAAACACATAAGACAAGGAGCTTTTTGAATAACTCTTTTTTATTTTATCATATTTATTAAACCACCAATACATTCGAAGCTTCCCTCTTCTTTACTCATCTTCTATACTATATAATAAAAGAAACCAATAAGTGACACGTGTCATTCATTGAAGACGTCTACATTTGTAATTTCCTGCATTTTCATACTTATCTTATATCAATTAATTAAATAATAAATAATCAATTAATATTAAATCTTATTTTACTTTGAATGTTGTAACAACTGCCACTAAAATCCATAATTAGGATGGTAATTAGGTAATAAGGAAACCCTAATTGAGAAACCCAAGTAATTCTGCACTAACCCTAAAATTTCCAGAATAATCGGAATCAGGAGCAGGGCCCCTAAAACTCAGGGGGGCAAAACCCTAGCTACGATTATCATCATAACTCTCTGTCGAAATAGAATTTTAAAAATCTATCGACTCAGCAAGCCTACACACGCAAAAACCTAGTCTATGAAAATAGGGTGGTCACTCGCGTAGCGCGACGCCTAAAGGGGTACCCCCTCGCGCTACGCGACGGTGACAAATTTTCAGTATAAATAGCAGGGGTTGGGACTTGAAATCTGGCACTTGAACGACGTTAAAATTCATAATATACGTCGAGTTATAAGCAAAACAGTCCAACACACACACAATTATCGAAACGCTGCCGCAATCAGGGTAATAACTCGATCGCTATTACGATTCAACGTCCGATCGATTATAACTATCCAACGATAGTCCGGGTGCTGCTCAATTGAGCTTGTACTTTGATTATTCGTCGTGATTTCGACTTGAATATTAGAGTGCTGTTCGAATTCGGACTATGCTCTGTTATTCGTTGTGAATCCGATTGAATTATCGAGTATTGCACTGATTAATCGTTGTGAAGGTTTAATCTCGTGAATTGATGTAATTGCTGTATTAGTTACTAACCTGTGTGTGTGCATTGTGTTAAATTAGGTTTAAGCAAGGCTAATCAGTAGGCTTATATCTATTGCTCGTTAATCTGCAATGTGAGTCATTCTTCTTTTTAAACTGTTTTCTCACAGTTTGTGAGTAAGTATTACAATACCTCAAATTACTTTCAAGGTTATAATTACAGGGATTAAGTCTTTGTAATCACCAAATTACAGCTGGTATGTGGGGTAATTGTGCACATTACTGTTATTATCACTCTATGTGAGTGAATATTACTCTATGTGAGTTATTATTACTCTGTGTGAGTACACCGTCACTATTGGACAATGAGTTAGCCAATAGTGGTATGACCACAGTCACAGAAATGAATCGAGTGACAAATACCCATTCTTGATAATTGGTTGATAGAAACATTGTAATCGCTCTTAATACTGTAAATTATAACTAACGGGTCGTTTTAGAAAAACAGAATGATTCACTCAGTATTTCCCTGCTGACAAAACCTTTTTCAAACATGTTTCAGGTGATCTGTGTGATCCAGGAAAAGTGCAGTAAAGCACTATCAAGCTCAGAGAAGTGGCTCAGTGTAAATAAATGAATAAAACGTGTTTTGAAAAATAAAGATTTCTATGTAAAATCCACTTATTGGAAATTATGGGATTTATCCCTTAAACTTTGTGTAATATATTAAACGAGCATATTTCACGGATAAAAGATCCTGTTATAAAAAGACTTCCGCTGCCGCATTAATTAAATACCACGGGAACTGTCTCGCGGTCCCCCGACTCCGTCCAGGGTGGGTCGGGGAGCCGTGACAGCGAAGGTGGTATCAGAGCTAATAATTAAATTGAGCCACTGATCGAGCCACTGATTAAGCCTAAATTAAAGCATTTTGGACCACGATACTTAATTTTACTAATTGTTATTCTGTGATTATTTGTTTTATTAACTGATTATTTGATAGTTACAGTATGGGTAAACAAAAGTTGTCTGCTATCTACCACAAACTAGATGTGGCATCTTCTTCTAGAAATCCGGTAAATCTAGAAGAAGGAATCTTTGTCCGCAAGGCAAACTATGAGAATCCACTTTCCCCAGAGAAAAGGGATTCGATACTTAAAAAGAGTCAGGAGACAAAGAAACCCCGAACCAAGAGAGTTAGGTTTAACCCCGAAGTCCAAGAATTGGGTAATAGTACACCTTGGGAAGATAAAATAGACGGGAAATGGGCAAATCTCTATATGCTAGCTACTGTAGCAGAAAATGCTAATCTTTAAATATTCGATAAGTTGGGTCTAGTAAGAGAAATCACAATCCCGTAAATAAATAAAGTCCTAAGTGTGTTTATTTCTGTTATTCTTCGTATAAATTAGTATGCAATAAAACTTCAGTATTTTGTTTGTTAAACTTTGTTCCAAAGTTTTAACATTGCATTTTACATATATGCTATGCAGCATGAATGAGATGTCGGAAACATTCCAGAATCTCAACTTATATCCAGTGCCTATCGAAGTCTCTCACGACTTTACTGGTTACATTGCTGACATAGAAGAACCTGTGGAATTCCAAGCTCCACCGCTGGAAAAAGCCAAACCTAAAAAGAAGAGAAGATATGTAGGGTGGAGGAAAGTGCGCCGTAGGAAAACTGCCACTAGGAAACTCCCTAAAATAGAAAATCCTGTGAGTGTGAGCAAGGGAAAGGAAATAGAAACTGGAGAAGGTTCGAAATCACCTGAAAAAGAAATAGAAATAGATCTGAAACAAAAGGGAATAGAGATTGGCGAAAGCTCTAAACAGTCTGAGGAAATCACGTTCCAGGACGAAATAGATCGCCTACTTGAGAATTGTGATGTTTTAGAGCCTATCAACGATAATCTCTTTTCTTACCCGGCTACAGTTCAATTCCCACTAAACCTAGGATCAGCTATTCCAGACCCACTAGTTCATACCAGACCATTAGGCCAAATGGAGGAATGGTGGACTAATGATTGGCAATTCCAAAACATAGTTAACAGTCCTTATAGTTTCCTTCCACAATTTGACCCAGAACCACTCCCAAATCCTCCCATGAGTAATGAAAACCTAGCTGAACTCCGTCAGTTCGGTGAAGAACTGATAGGTACAGGTAATAGGATCAGGGAAATGGGAGAGCATCTAACTTGGAAGTACGATGAAAGGGAGCACCGTTACTAGAACAGTTAGTTAAACCACAGAAAGCCGTACTATATGATAGTAACTTAAAATTCTGTAAAATGGGCAATAAAACTCTGTAAAATATGGTGTGTATGGATGCATATACAATATACCCTAACAAAGTAAAAATCGAGAAATCGACAATTTTGGTGATACTTGTATATTGTGATAATCTATGTGTATCTATGTGAATTTTGTCATTGATAAGTTAGACACTAATAATTTTACCAATTAGCAGATGGAAAACGCTAACAATGAACCAATTAATGAAGAAAATCAATCCGAGCAAGAACAGGAAGATCAATATATAACTCGACAAGATATCGAGCATTTTATCGCCCAAGGGATAGCTCATGCTATTCCAGAAATTGTAGCTGCTGTTCGAAAACCTGCCGAACCACAATTAATTCCTAGTAAACGTATTCCAGAAAATAACGGCAGTAACAGCATAAATGGAGGCGGTAATCATGACAATCATGATCCGCAACAGGCCCCACTCCCTAAAAGAATGAAAGCTGCAACGCCTGGTTGCACTTACAAAGAATTTCTTGCTTGCAAACCCGCTGAATTTGCAGGTAACGAAGGGGCAACTGCAACACTGCGTTGGTTAGAGAAAACCGAGGCAGTAATTGCAATAAGCAAATGTGCCGATGGAGACCAGGTGATGTATGCATCAAATCTATTCAAAGAAGGAGCACTCGAATGGTGGAACACGGTCCTCCAGGCAAAAGGAAGAAGTATAGCCTATGCAATGAGTTGGGAAGAATTTAAGAGTTTAGTAGAAAGAAAATTCTGTCCCGAATACGAGAAGGAACAAATGGCAAACAAGTTCCTAAGTCATCGTATGCTAGGAGTAGATTGTCGGGGATATACTTCAACATTCTTTGAATACGCAAGGGTAGTGCCATCACTGGCTTCGCCAGAACCGGTACTTATCTCTCGTTACATCTGGGGGTTAATTAGTGAAATCCGAAACATCGTTAAAGCTGCGAGACCTCGTACTATTGACGATGCTGTAGAATTAGCTAATACCCTAACAGATGAATTGGTACGCACAAGAGAGGAAGATCGCAAGAAGGAATTAGCTCACAAGATTACCCAAGGATTTCGTATGGGTAATGTCAAGAAGAGAGGAACCGGACAATCCTCATCATCTCCTTTCTGCAAAGTTTGCAAAAAGAAGCATTATGGACAATGCAATATGGTTTGCAATTTTTGCAAAATGAAAGGACATCGGGAAGAAGACTGCAGGAAGAAAACAAAAGTTTGTTACAATTGCAGAGAGAGGGGACACTTTCAATCTGAATGTCCTAAGTTAGCTAAACCTATAGTTAACCAAGCCAGACCCACGGAAGGAACAACCAAGAAAAATGCTCGTGCATTCCAGCTGACCACTCAAGAGGCCGAACTCATTCCAGATGTGATAGCCGGTACGTTCTTAGTTCACAACGTCTTTGCAAAAGTATTATTTGACTCTGGTGCAAACCAAAGTTTTATAAATACTTTATTTTGCCAAGATCTTAAGTTACCTTTAACCCCTCTTAGGCAAATTTTCACAGTTGAAACCGCAGAAGGAAATTCTGTGAACATAGATAAAATCTGGCAAGGAGGAAAAATAGAACTATTAGGCCATAAGTTTTCTGCAAATTTGTTACCAATGAATTTAGCAGGATTCGATGTAGTATTAGGAATGGATTGGTTAATAGCCAACCATGCTCGAATCCTATGTGACAAAAATGCAGTAGAAATTCAAACCCCTACAGGAGAAGTAATTTTAATTACTGGAAATAGACCTCGAAAGCCACTAAAATTCATCTCAGTAATGAAGTTGGCTAGTTATTCAAGAAAACAGGAAATGATGTATATGATTTCAGTAATCATTAATACTAAGGATAAGGAACTTCAGGACATCCCAGTAGTGTCAGAATACCCAGACGTTTTTCCAGAAGAATTACCTGGATTACCACCTGATAGGGAAGTAGAGTTTAGAATTCATTTAATTCCAGGAACTGCACCAATAGCTAAAGCACCATATAGATTAGCACCTACCGAAATGCTAGAATTGAAAAAGCAATTAGATGAATTATTAAGCAAAGGATTCATACAACCTAGTTCATCCCCTTGGGGTGCACCGGTACTGTTTGTGAAAAAGAAAGATGGATCGATGAGAATGTGTATCGATTATAGAGAATTGAATAAGGTTACAATTAAGAATCGATACCCACTACCTAGGATTGATGATCTTTTTGATCAATTGCAAGGAGCTAGGTATTTCTCTAAGATAGATTTAAGATCCGGATACCATCAGTTGAAAGTACAAGAAGAAGACATACCTAAAACTGCTTTCAGAACTAGGTATGGTCATTATGAGTTTACAGTCATGCCCTTTGGATTAACGAATGCCCCAGCAGCATTCATGGACATGATGAACCGAATCTGTAAACCATACTTGGATAAATTTGTGATCGTTTTCATTGACGATATACTTATTTACTCCAAAAGCCAAAAAGAACATTGTGAACATTTACATGTTCTCTTAACCTTGTTAAGAAACGAAAGGCTTTATGCCAAATTATCAAAATGTGAATTTTGGTTGCAAGAAGTACAATTTTTAGGTCATGTGGTAAATCACGAAGGTATCCATGTAGATCCTGCTAAGATAGATGCAATTACGAAGTGGAAAGTTCCACAAACAGCTATGGAGATAAGAAGTTTTCTAGGCTTAGCTGGATACTATAGACGATTTATCAAAGATTTTTCTAAGATAGCCGTACCATTAACTAAGTTAACCTGTAAAACTGCTAAGTTTGAATGGGGACCTAGACAAGAAGAAGCCTTTAAGATTTTAAAGCATAGGTTGACAAATGCACCAATCTTAGCTTTACCCGAAGGAACAGAAGATTTTGAAGTATATTGTGATGCTTCAAAATTGGGATACGGATGTGTGTTAATGCAACGCAAGAAGGTAATTGCGTATGCCTCTAGACAATTGAAAAAGCACGAAGAAAATTATACGACTCATGATCTAGAATTAGGAGCCATAATTTTTGCCCTTAAGATATGGAGACATTATCTGTATGGAAGTAAGTTTACTGTCTATACAGATCATAAAAGTTTAAGATATATATTTGGGCAAAAAGAATTAAACATGAGGCAAAGAAGATGGATGGAGATGCTAAGCGATTACGACTGTGATATCCAATATCACGAAGGAAAGGCAAATGTAGTTGCAGATGCCTTAAGTCGTAAGTATCATGAGGAACAGAAACAAGTCCGTGCTCTGAGGTTAAATCTACAAGTAGATTTAATGGCACAAATTAAAGAAGTTCAGAAAACAGCAATCCAAGACGATGCTGAAGGAATGAAAGGTTACCTAAAAGAATTAGAACAAGGAAATGATGGAATTTGGAAATTCCATAAGAAACGAATTTGGGTACCTAAGCAAGGAGAATTAAGAAATAAGATCTTAGAAGAAGCTCATAAATCTAGGTATACTATGCACCCAGGAAACAATAAGATGTACCAAGATTTAAGGAATAATTTCTGGTGGATAGGAATGAAAAAGGATATAGCCGAATACGTATCCAAGTGCTTAACTTGTTCACAAGTTAAAGCTGAACACCAGAAACCTTCAGGACTACTACAACAGTTAGAAATGCCTGTATGGAAATGGGAACTTATAACAATGGACTTTGTTACAAAGTTACCCAAAACCAAAAGAGGTAATGATGCGATTTGGGTAATCGTAGACCGATTAACCAAGTCAGCTCATTTCCTACCAATGAAAGAAACCTTTAGTATGGAAAGGTTAGCACAACTCTACGTGGACGAAGTAGTATCCCTACATGGAGTTCCGCTCTCCATTGTATCGGATAGAGATAGTCGATTTACTTCGCATTTCTGGAAAAGTTTTCAGAAAGCAATGGGAACTCGACTAAATCTAAGTACTGCTTATCATCCACAAACAGACGGACAGAGTGAAAGGACAATACAAACGTTAGAAGACATGCTCCGAGCATGTGTAATTGACTTTGGTGGTAATTGGGATAGCCATTTGCCATTAATTGAATTCTCCTATAACAATAGTTATCATTCAAGCATCGAAGCTGCACCATTTGAAGCACTCTACGGACGTAAGTGCAGAACTCCAGTATGTTGGGCAGAAATCGGAGAAAGTCAATTATCAGGTCCTGAAATAGTACAAGAAACTACTGATAAGATAACTCAGATTAAGGAAAGATTAAAAACGGCTCGAGATCGTCAAAAGAGCTATGCAGACAATCGTCGCAAGCCTTTAGAATTTCAAATCGGAGATAAAGTACTTTTAAAAGTTTCTCCTTGGAAAGGAGTAGTACGATTCGGTAAGAAAGGAAAGCTAAGTCCAAGATACGTTGGACCATTCCCCGTGATTCAACGAATAGGACCAGTTGCTTATCGTTTACAACTACCAGAAGAATTAGCTGGAGTACATGATGTATTTCATGTATCCAATCTTAAGAAATGCTTAGCAGACGAATCCCTGGTAGTACCTCTTCAAGATGTAGAGGTGAACGAAAAGTTGAAGTTTATAGAGAAACCACTACAGATCGAAGATAGAAAAATCAAGTTTCTCAAGCACAAACGATTAGTGTTAGTAAAAGTCAAATGGAATTCAAGAAGAGGACCAGAATACACTTGGGAACTGGAATCAGAAATGAAGCGAAAGTACCCTCATCTATTCCAGTAAATCTCGAGGACGAGATTTTTCTTAAGGTGGGGAGGATGTAACAACTGCCACTAAAATCCATAATTAGGATGGTAATTAGGTAATAAGGAAACCCTAATTGAGAAACCCAAGTAATTCTGCACTAACCCTAAAATTTCCAGAATAATCGGAATCAGGAGCAGGGCCCCTAAAACTCAGGGGGGCAAAACCCTAGCTACGATTATCATCATAACTCTCTGTCGAAATAGAATTTTAAAAATCTATCGACTCAGCAAGCCTACACACGCAAAAACCTAGTCTATGAAAATAGGGTGGTCACTCGCGTAGCGCGACGCCTAAAGGGGTACCCCCTCGCGCTACGCGACGGTGACAAATTTTCAGTATAAATAGCAGGGGTTGGGACTTGAAATCTGGCACTTGAACGACGTTAAAATTCATAATATACGTCGAGTTATAAGCAAAACAGTCCAACACACACACAATTATCGAAACGCTGCCGCAATCAGGGTAATAACTCGATCGCTATTACGATTCAACGTCCGATCGATTATAACTATCCAACGATAGTCCGGGTGCTGCTCAATTGAGCTTGTACTTTGATTATTCGTCGTGATTTCGACTTGAATATTAGAGTGCTGTTCGAATTCGGACTATGCTCTGTTATTCGTTGTGAATCCGATTGAATTATCGAGTATTGCACTGATTAATCGTTGTGAAGGTTTAATCTCGTGAATTGATGTAATTGCTGTATTAGTTACTAACCTGTGTGTGTGCATTGTGTTAAATTAGGTTTAAGCAAGGCTAATCAGTAGGCTTATATCTATTGCTCGTTAATCTGCAATGTGAGTCATTCTTCTTTTTAAACTGTTTTCTCACAGTTTGTGAGTAAGTATTACAATACCTCAAATTACTTTCAAGGTTATAATTACAGGGATTAAGTCTTTGTAATCACCAAATTACAGCTGGTATGTGGGGTAATTGTGCACATTACTGTTATTATCACTCTATGTGAGTGAATATTACTCTATGTGAGTTATTATTACTCTGTGTGAGTACACCGTCACTATTGGACAATGAGTTAGCCAATAGTGGTATGACCACAGTCACAGAAATGAATCGAGTGACAAATACCCATTCTTGATAATTGGTTGATAGAAACATTGTAATCGCTCTTAATACTGTAAATTATAACTAACGGGTCGTTTTAGAAAAACAGAATGATTCACTCAGTATTTCCCTGCTGACAAAACCTTTTTCAAACATGTTTCAGGTGATCTGTGTGATCCAGGAAAAGTGCAGTAAAGCACTATCAAGCTCAGAGAAGTGGCTCAGTGTAAATAAATGAATAAAACGTGTTTTGAAAAATAAAGATTTCTATGTAAAATCCACTTATTGTAAATTATGGGATTTATCCCTTAAACTTTGTGTAATATATTAAACGAGCATATTTCACGGATAAAAGATCCTGTTATAAAAAGACTTCCGCTGCCGCATTAATTAAATACCACGGGAACTGTCTCGCGGTCCCCCGACTCCGTCCAGGGTGGGTCGGGGAGCCGTGACAAATGTCGGATACAATCATTCTATTTTTTCTAATAATATTTTATCTTCAAATTTAAGCTATAAATATTCTATTTTTTCTAATAATATATTATCTTCAAATTTAAGTTATAAATTAAAGATATTTTTTAAATGATGCTTTCTTTCCCTTCGTATTTTATCTTTCTTATTTATTAATAATATTGAATTGATTCTAACAAACATTTAAGATGTTGCACATATTATATATTTTTTTTGCGGTGTGCGCATGTAATATAAATGTGTGAACGCTCGGAAGGCAAAAGTAAAATTGCACTAATTTTAACGTTATTTTACTAAGTTCGTGAAAATAACGTTAAAAGCGGCGGACGGTTAATAATGCATCATCATCATGTGGTGGCGTTGATAACAGAAAGACAAAAGGGAACATGCACTAATCGGTCTTTGTCCCGATTGCTGAGTGTTATGTGCTTTATGTCCAAGGCTTGATGCAAAACTACTATCGAGCCGGGGGTCTCACTGAAAGCAGCCTCTACATCTTACCCTACTCAGACCCTACCTTAGGGGCTGTTTGGCAACCCTCTTAATGAATCATTAAGAGGTGGACCTCTTATTCGGACAGAGGTGGGCCTGTTTGGTTGGCTAAATAGCAGCCTCTTAATGGTTCAGTTCAGCGCTGTATGGTACAGAGATAAAAAGAAGCTGAATGAAAAAAAAGACTCCTGGTACCCCCTAAACACATCCGCCTTTCACCTCTGTATCAAAACCCTAAACACAACACTTTCCCCCTTTCACCTCACCTCCGCCCCCACCCCTCTCGTCACCACCTCCCGCCAGCCGCCGCCCTCCTCCTCCCTCTCTTCCACCATTTCCCTTTCACCTCTCATCACCAACACATCCGATGGTAGCAAACAAAGACCCAGAATTCAGTAACACCGCCGCCAGATAAGTGGGATGATGGCCGGAAGATCTCTTGAGTATCTGGTGAAGAAGGGTAGAGTTGGAAGTCCGATGAAGAGCTACTGGTGGCACCACCACCACCACCCATGATCATATCTCTTGAAAAAAGTTGGACAAAATATGGTTCTTTATGGTTTTTTTTTTTTTTTGGAAGGAATGGTTCTTTATGGTTAGTGGGAAAAGAAAAAAAGTCGAATGACAGATGGGGAAAAGTTGAATGACAGATGGGTTCTTTATGACAAAATATGGTTCTTTATGGTTGAGGGGTAAAAATGTAATTTTACACTGTCATTCAGATGTGCAACCAAACAGCACTTTGCTATTGGTGGGATTTACTGAGTATGATGATGATGATGATTTAGTACATATAATTAGATTTATTCAACCCGTATAATACACGAGGTTTATAAGGATATAATTTTTTTATTATTTAGTTTATAAAATTATATTTATCCAACCCGAGTAATATACAAGGTTATAAAATTACATTTATTTAACTTGTGTAAAATACAATGTTTTTAAAGATATATTTTTTTTATTATTTAGTATATATAATTAGATTTATTCAACCCGTACAAATCACGAGTTTTTATTATTTGGTATATAAAATTATATTTATTCAGTACAATACATGGGATTCTTAGAGATATAATTTTAATATATAAAATTACATTTGTTCAACCCGTGTAATAAACGAGATTTTTAAAGAATAATTTTTTTTAATTTAGTATATAAAATTATATTTATTCAACCCGTGTAATACACGGGGTTATAACCTAGTTATGGTATATAAAGAAGCCAATGAGATGAACAAATCAACAAATCAAACTCAAATCTCAATGCATTCTTCTCATTCCCACCACTCGCCGGAAACATCCACCGGCTCTTCACCGGAGTTTTCCAACTCCGACACCACCCTTTTTCACTCAACCAACTTCCTCCCTTTCAACGAAAACGATTCAGAAGAAATGCTTCTTTTCGGCATTCTAACAAAAGGCTTCGAATTCGACAACACATCTTCGGACGAAGTAACCTCAAGAGATGTGAAAACACCCTCCAAGATCACTTCATTTAGAGGCGTTAGACGACGGCCATGGGGAAAGTTTGCAGCCGAGATAAGGGATTCGACGAGGAACGGGGTGAGGGTATGGTTAGGTACGTTTGATAGTGCCGAAGCAGCCGCTTTGGCTTATGATCAAGCGGCTTTATCGATGCGAGGTTCTTCGGCCATATTGAATTTTCCGGTGGAGAGGGTGAGGGAATCTTTAAATGAGGTTATGGGTGGCGAACGGGCGGTTGAATGCGGTGGTTCGCCGGCAATGGTGGTGAAGAAGAGGCATTCAATGAGGATGAGGGATGGTGGTAAGAAGAGGAGAAGAGATAGAGGAGAAAAGAAGGTGGAGAATGTGGTGGTGTTTGAGGATTTAGGGGTTGAGTATTTGGAAGAGTTGTTGACTTCTTCTATAGAAAACAAGAGTTAAGGTTGTATTTTGTTTGTCTTTCTTTATTCTTTATACTTTCTTGTATAAAAGATATAAAAAAAATTGTTAAAAGTGGAAACATAGAATTCTTTATGTTCATACAATAGGATATTTGTTCATATATTATTTGTGATTTGATCTCTCACTCACTTATATTCATACAAAAGTGGCTTTAGTAGTAGTTACATTTGATTTTAAATGTTACCATGTATGCATTAGCATAACTTATATAAACATGTGAAGTGGTTTCCAACTTTTTTGAACTATGTATAAAAATTCAATCTTGAGTATTTTATCTAAGATTCTTAAAAAAGACTACACATTCTATTTTCCAAACATACAACCTTTTGACTAGGGGTTTCTTTCGGGTTAGGTAATTAGCAGGGTCGTTTTTGAGAATTCGAGGCCTTTAGGAGGCTTGTACTTATAGAAAAAATAGCACCTAAACATTAATTAATTTATACACACACATATATATATATATATATGTATGTATATATATGTATGTATGTATAAAAATCAGCGATATGACAATAAATGACCCCTAAATGGCCTGAAACTAAATAGGTTATTGTTTTACTATTTTTTAGCTGGGTTTTAAATTTAATTATCCAGCCCTACACGACAGTTACTCGGTCAATATCAGTTTGTTTCGTTATGGTCTGACACTCATTATAGCAATTGAAAGAGAAAACTCAAAAACATAAAGTCGTGTTATGCAGAAAAGAATATTGACACGTGTATTATATTGATCTAAAGCCATAAAAACGAATACCGGTGTCGATGTTGTCCAATCGAAATTAGTTCGGTTTTTCATGTATCGGTGCAATACCGCCACTGGTATTATTTATGGTACCAAAAAATATTGTATTTTGAATTCAATTACGTTTTCATCAAAATTTACACCGAAATGTCAAGGAAAAAAATTAATTGTTTTTTTTTTAAAGTTCACGAACGCAAGTTTTTAAATAAATTCAAACTAAATGATAAATGAAATATTATCAAGGAATAACAAAATAAACTTATCGAAAGCCATAAATTCTGATAATATTGATACTGGTTTCGATGTTGAAATATTATCAACAAAATTTATACCCGAAATGTCGAGTGAAAATAACTAAACACTACTGTGCATTCATTTTTCTCTAAAAATATTAATGAAAACAAGTTATTAAATATAAAAAAACAAATTAAACGATAAATAATAAAAAAATTCATCGAAGTGTATTGTTTATGACAATTACTTTTTAACGTAAAAATTACATAATAACGGGCAAAGAATTACCAGGTATATAAAATTATGGCGTTTTAAGAGAGTGGGTTTGTCTGGTCGCCCACCCTGCACATGTCCTATACTAACCTTGATAATCGAGTTTTGGGTTCCCCGAGTCTTGGAAAGGAGAAATCAGAATGAAAACCGATCCGTTGTAGCATCAGTAAATTGATATCAGGGTGGACCTAGGTAGAGGTTTGGGTGGGCGGATGCACTCGTTAAAAAAATAGTGTATTTTATAGGGCAAAATTCCGATTGCACCCATTGAAAATATTTTATGGGTCCTATCTAGGTCATATGGATCGGCAATAATCGGTAATTGGGTTTGATTCGAAATTGCCATGTGTAGCAACTAGCATATAACATCAACATTTTTTTAAAGGAAACTTCATTAAAACAAAATGCCAAACAAAAACAAACCCCCCAACCCACAGGGGCAAAGGGCAACACATTACAACATATACAAGGGATATCTACACCATTTCTCCCATCTAATGTGTTTACAAGAAGATCTATTTTTAACCCACCCGAATCCCCTCGATTTAATCTTCTCTAAAATAGCTTGAACACTTCGGTTTAGCTGCTTGAAGATCAATTCATTTCTACCTTTCCAAATACACCAACAAGAGATCATCACCAGGCGGAACAATTTTCTTCGCTTTCTTACCCATCTGAGAGAAAAATTGTGTATGTCCATAATGTCTTCGAAATCGAAAGAATATATAGGGGGAATTTTGCACCAAACACTAAAACCCAACCAAACCCTATTGACTACCGGACAAGCGGAAAAAAGATGATCCACGTTTCCTCATATTTGTAACACTTGAGGAAATTCCGCAACGATCTTGAATTGTCGCTTCACTCTCTTGTACCTATTTTCCGCAACGATCTTGAATTGTCGCTTCACTCTCTTGTACCTATTTGCTAAATTTCGGGACGAAATTTCTTTCAAGTTGGGGATGATGTGACAACCCGACTTCTTGAGGTTAGTATTATCCTATTCCCCGACTCCTTTGTTGTATTTACATATCCTAGATCATTGTGCTAGTGGGATTATGTTGCAAACTTGTTAGTGAGCAACGCATTGAAATACTTGATTTATGCTAACACATCCTTCAACCAAGGATCCTTCGACCGAAAGATCTAACTTTCGAAGGGTCACAAGATCGTAAGATCTAACCTTCGACCCGAGACCTATCCTTCGACCCAGGATAAGATCCTTCGATCCAAGACCCAACCTTTCGACTGGGGTCTAATCTTTCGGCCCAGTCCTCCCATCGGGCTTGGCCCAATTCCTGTCTGTTATATTATGAACGTAAATACATGTGGGTCGATTAGGTTAACTTCTAAAAACTCTAGTTCCATCGTGTGTGTGTGTGTGACGGCATAGCAAACCCCCCTACTCGAAGGTCTCATTCTGTAATCAAGATTCCGGTTAGTGAATCCTTACTATGTCATTCATTGTTTGTGAATCTTGTCCATGTGCTAGCATGATCAACGAAATAGTAAGTGTACGTGTAACGTAGGGATTTTTATTGTTAGATATTCCTGTTGAGAAATCGGTATGTTAAAGAAACGGATATGATTGTTTATGATGTTAAATCGACTGCCATAGTATACGTTCTAGGTAATAGTCATGCGATAATAGTCTGGCCGAATCGGATGTGATGCTTGATTGTTGTTGATGATTCATAAATCGGGTTCATGTTGTTAAGTCCATGTGGTTATTCAGGGATTTGAGAATATTGTTCATATTGATTCGAATTAGGGTTCTTATGGGATAGATTAAACTAGCCTTGTTTGATCTATATGTTACTAATTGGTTCGTTAATATTGTGTTAATTGGAAACTGTAACTAGGGAAACGGTTAAATGGGTCAATCGAATTAATGGGTGATTGTAACAAATTCTGCTTAAATTATGGAAACAACATAACTGATATGTCGAAAGATAACACCTTGTTGAAAGATAACTGATATTACACATGAACCGAAAGATAACTATGGTAGTCGAAGGATAACCAGCATAGTCGAAACATAACATTTGGTTCGAAACATAACTGATGTGTCGAATGATAACTATGAGTCGAAAGATGAGTGTGTCGAACGATAACTGGGAGTCGAAAGATGAGTGTGTCGAATGATAGCTGATGTGTCGAGTGATAACTGTGAACCGAAGGATAAATGTGAACCGAAAGATATTGTGCTTGACTAATTGGTATACCATGCTTAGTGATGAATGTGAACATTTGTATTCGTGTACACTAACTGATGATTAAATGAGAAATGATACGTGTTGTGCTTGTATGCAAACTGACTGTTATGTGTAACTATCATAGGGCTTGGTAAATCACTGTTGTTAAACGAGTAATTAATTCTACCGAGCAATCCAAGGTGAGTTCACTACATTCGAGCATGCGTCCCAGTGGTTGGGGACATTCAGTGGGTATCCCATGGGGGGGGGATAAGTCTTTGGGTAAAAACGGGTATATTGGTTAATATTCTCACCTATCATCTTTTGTAAGTCCCTCATCGGGTATTAGTTAGTAGCGCTACTTAGGTTTGGCACCCTCACCCCGTGCCTGTAGAGGACGGAGGTGAACTAATGACCCAGTCTGGCCCAGTACTAGATAGGAGTACGTGGGAAGGGCAGTCGTGTATTTCAGGAGCCGTCATTGTTCGGAAATGAGATATTAACAATATTACTTGCATTGGTTATTGAACTGTTTTACATACAACGGGTAACAAACGTTTTCTAAAACTGTGAACTCGCCAGCTTTGTCTGATACGTGTGTTACATGCTCGCAGGTCCTTAGGTACTTGGAACGCAGGAACTTGCTGGCTGGAGGGCGCGAGTGGTCATGGTTGCATTGTTGAGTTATTTAACAAACATTTATTTACTTTGGTTGTGTGAAACATATACTTGTGATACGTTAATGCTTCCGCTGAACTTAATGGTTTCGAACAACTTGTGCTTGAATTTTATTTCCATTAATCTAAGAAACTTTGTTTGAACTTGCGATTCAATGTAATTGGTGGCTCCTAGCTTGTTGTCACACGCCTAACAGGGACACTCCCTAGGTGGTAAATTGGGGGTGTGACAGTTTGGTATCAGAGCCACTGGTTATAGTGAATTTGGTTTTAAAAATGTTTTATAAAACCAGACTATAACTGAACAGATACGACATACTGATACGACATTGACCATGACACTCAACTCCAGGCAGCAAGGTTCGTCTCTTGTTTACTATTGCATAGCATAGTTAGTACATACTCATGATTAGTATCACACTCGAACGCACGCATGGTGTTACAATACAAATTACTATGCTATCTGTTTATACTACGTGTTTTGAGAGTAGAACTCTTCTTGGGTTCACATGCTCTATGTTGTGATGTCGTCGGTCGTACTGCATGAATATGGGGAAACCTTTTAACATGAGTAGGGAGGAACTGAGATAAGCATGCAAGTCGGGTTATTATTATGGGTGCACACATAATAACAACGTGGGGTGCATGTGAGTCCCAGTAAATCTCGACTAGTGTGAAAAAGGAATCCCACGTTGCTAGTTAATCTTGTATTAGAACCTCGAAAACTGTGAATGCTATAGTAATACTTGACATCCGCTTGAAATGGTCTGTTAATTCGTCCTTTTTCCCACACTTATAGAATCATGAACGGACGTGGTGGAGGTCGTCGAGGTGGACGTGGTGGAGGCCGCGGTGGTGGGCGTGGCGAAATCCATATGACCCAAGCTGAGCTAGAAGCATTACTCAACGCCCAGGTGGCTGCAGCCTTGGCAGCTTATCAGGCTGGTATGACATGTACCAGACATTCCTTTCCTTTGAGTCGTGAACTTGAGTCTTACTTGTTGGTTTATTTTCTCTCGTTAATAGGTCAGCCGGCGCCACAAAACCAGCCTCACCCACCGGTCTGCACTTTTAAAACTTTCATGGATTGCAAGCCACAGACCTTCAGTGGCACTGAAGGGGCTGTAGGACTTATACGCTGGTTCGAAAAGGCGGAGTCAGTGTTTGCGATATGTAACTGCCCAGTTGGGGATAGAGTAAAGTTTGCAGCAGGCACGCTTCAGGATGGTGCCTTGACCTGGTGGAATGCCCAGGTTCAACTGCTAGGTATTGAGGCGGCGAACGCCACTACGTGGGATGATTTTAAAGAACTGATGAGAGAGGAATACTGCCCTCGAGACGAAATACAGAAGTTAGAGAATGAGTACTATGATCTGAAAATGGTAGGGTCTGAAATCGAAGCGTATGTGAAGCGGTCGTATGAGTTAGCTGATTTGTGTCCGAACTTGTCCCGACCCATGTCCCGCAGAATCGAGTTGTTTATTAAGGGGTTACCTCCACGGGTGAAGGGTTTAGTTACAGCGGCGAACCTCAATAACCTAACTCAGATTGTTAGATTGGCACATAAGATCGTTGACCAGGAGGTGGAGAGCGACTCATTGCCACCTCATATTTCTAGCACTACCACAGCTGCCACTACTTCCACTGCATCTGCTGCTGATAGCAAACGTAAGTGGAACGATACGGACAAGGGGTCCAACTCTGCACAGCCTCAGAAGAAGATGGATACTGGCAGCACCCGCAGTTTTAGTCAGTCAGCATCAGTGAATCAAAACTCGAGTAACAAGTCAGGGCAGGGATCATATGCGGGGAAGCTACCCTTGTGCAGCAAGTGTAACTATCATCACAAGGGACAGTGTGCTCGGGTTTGTCATCGATGTAATCGACCAGGGCATATGGCCAGGGATTGTAGGGCCACACTTCCAGCTCAACAGCAGCCAACGCAGCAGACGGGTAGGCAACAGCCTCAGCAAACTCAGGGTACTCAGAGAGGGTGTTATCAGTGTGGAGCCGAGGGGCACTTCAAGCGAGACTGCCCTCAGCTGAAGCAGAACACAGGGGGTAGTAACGGGAACAACAATGCGGGGAACAATGCGGGTAATGTCGCGCGTGGGCGCGGGTTTGTGTTGGGAGCTGGGGAAGCGCGGAACGACGGCAACGTGGTTACTGGTACGTTTTCGGTGAACGGTGTTATTGCTTCTATTTTATTTGATTCCGGCGCCGACTGGAGTTACGTGTCTTTAGAGTTTAGTTCCCAGTTAGGGTTAAGTCCTACACTTCTCGTAATGAAACACATAGTAGAAATCGCAAATGGTAAGACAATCGAAGCTACACATGTTCTATTTGGGTGTAAAATCGACCTTCTGGGTCAAGTATTCGATATTGACTTAATACCTATTACTCTTAGAAGCTTCGACGTGATCGTTGGAATGGACTGGTTGTCCAAGTATCAAGCGGAGATTCTCTGTAAGGAGAAGATTATACGTGTTCCCCTTCCTAGTGGGGAATTTCTATCAGTTCAGGGTCATCGCAGTGGGACCCCAGTTAGTATTGTTTCGGCAATGAAGGCTCAGAAGTATTTGCGTAAGGGCTATCCTGCTATTTTAGCTCTTGTCACTGATTCACCGTCCGACGAAAGGAAGATTGAGGATCTTCCAGTTGTTCGTGAATATCCTGACGTATTTCCTGAGGAACTCCCTGTTTACCTCCACATCGTCAGGTGGAATTCCAGATTGACCTCGCCCCGGCGGCAGCCCCGGTTGCTCGTGCTCCTTATCGTCTTGCGCCAGGAGAACTGCAGGAACTATCAAACCAACTTCAAGAGCTGTTGGATAGGGGTTTCATCCGACCTAGCTCTTCTCCCTGGGGAGCCCCAGTCTTATTTGTGAAGAAGAAGGATGGGTCCTTACGAATGTGTATAGATTATCGCGAGCTTAACAAGATGACAATTAAAAACCGTTACCCTTTGCCTCGTATTGACGACCTGTTTGACCAGTTACAAGGGTCGAGCTTTTACTCTAAGATCGACTTAAGGTCTGGTTATCATCAAGTGCGAGTCAGAGAGGAAGACGTCCCCAAAACCGCGTTTCGGACGCGATACGGTCACTATGAGTTCTTGGTTATGCCATTCGGGTTAACCAACGCACCAGCGGTCTTCATGGACCTCATGAACCGCGTGTGCAAGCCCTACCTTGATGACTTCGTGATCGTTTTTATCGACGACATTCTAATTTACTCCAAGAACAAGGAGGATCATGAACGGCATCTACGCCTTATCCTAGAACTCCTGAGGAGGGAGCAGTTGTACGCAAAATTTTCTAAATGCGATTTTTGGATACGGGAAGTACATTTTCTGGGGCATATAGTCAATGAGGTGGGCATACATGTGGATCCTGCCAAGGTTGACGCCATTAGAAATTGGGCGGCACCAAGGAACCCTTCGGAGGTGCGACAATTTCTCGGCCTAGCAGGGTATTATCGTCGTTTCATACAGAACTTCTCAAAGATTGCACAACCTCTCACCTCGTTAACACAGAAGAAAGTAGTGTATTCTTGGGGGACGAAGCAGGAGGATGCTTTCCAGCTTTTGAAACAAAGGTTATGCAGCGCGCCAATCTTATCTCTACCAGATGGCACTGAGGATTTTGTAGTTTATTGTGATGCTTCGATTCACGGTCTCGGTTGCGTGTTGATGCAACGCGAGAAGGTGATAGCTTACGCCTCTCGACAATTGAAAGTTCACGAGAAAAACTATACGACACACGACTTGGAGTTAGGAGCAGTGGTGTTTGCGCTGAAGATTTGGAGACACTATTTATACGGCACGAAATGCACCATCTATACCGACCACAAGAGCCTTCAGCACATCTTTGACCAAAAAGAATTGAATATGCGACAGCGTCGTTGGGTAGAGTTGTTCAACGATTACGAGTGTGCCATCAAATACCACCCAGGTAAAGCTAACGTAGTAGCTGATGCACTCAGCCGCAAAGAGACAAAGCCTAAACGTGCTCGCGCATTACAACTCACTATTCATTCCAACCTCCCTGATAAGATTCGTACGGCTCAGACTGAGGCATTGAAGGAAGAGAACATCGAAGCTGAGGGTTTACGCGGTATGGAAAAACAGCTTGAGCTGAGATCTGATGGTATCTACTACATTATGGAAAGAGTATGGGTTCCTCTGTTTGGCGATCTTAGAGAACTTGTGATGGATGAAGCACACAAGTCACGATATTCTGTTCACCCGGGGTCAGACAAAATGTATCACGATCTTAAGGTTATGTATTGGTGGCCGAATATGAAAGCCCTCATCGCCACATACGTGAGTAAATGCTTAACTTGTGCTAGAGTTAAAGCGGAACATCAGAAGCCTTCGGGTCTACTGCAGCAGCCAGAAATACCTAAATGGAAGTGGGAACATGTCACACCCCGATTTCCACGTGTCTCACCGGTGGGCCCGGTGGGGGATTACCGTGACGATGTTGGCAACAATATAGTCAAACCACACAATAATATAATGCACAGCGGAAGCTTTAAATATAAATACATATTTCAACCTCTGGTGAAAATATCAAGGTATTACAGAAGTTGAATATCCACAGTGGATCGAATAACAAAATATTGTTCATACAGATATTGCATCAAGTTTGCGAGACTATCTATGATGCTAAGGAAGCTAATACCGGCCCATTGCGTTTAGTACCTGCATTTAATCTTTTTGGGGAAAATACGTCAGTTTACACTGGTAAATACGTTCAACTGACACATTTGAAAATGTTTATAAAAATTGATTTGAATGCACAAGGCACAAACTCTTTTATAACTTGGGAAAATTCATAATGATCTTGTGAACGTTTTACATGTTCTTTTATGCGTTTAGTAGCCCGGGTCGTGCCGGGTTAAAGATTAATTGACGCACCACATTGCGTAAAACCGTAGTATAAAAACCAACGGCTACGTCTTTTAAATTTTATATGTCGACAATATATACCGGGTGTACGCCTACACCGGGATGTCGATGGTCGTGGCCATTTCGTAAAATGATGCCAAGGATATCCGGGACAACGGTCAATAACCCCCCAAAGGCTTATAAGAAACAAAACTGTTTAAATGAGCCAATCATATTTAATCAATTAACCACCTAAGCGATGAAATTATATAATGCTCAATCAAGCGGTATTAATATACCGTAACCCAAGCCCATATAGGGGAAATAAGTCAAAAGTATTTACCTTTGCAAGTATAAATCCTTAGTTAGATTAAATCGCCGATATCTTTTACCGGGGCTCCTAATCTGGAACGAAGGTTTTAATTAACCTCTTAGAATCCTAACGGGTCTTTATAGTGGCCGTAGCCTAGACCGGTTGGTTCCGGAATATAAATAAGGTTTAATCGCGCGAAAGGCGAAAACCGAGAATAGAATGTGATTCTGACCCAACAAGTTCAAGGACTTGTTTAATATGGGTTTATGGTTCACACTCTGGATTTTGGGGTTCAAATAATATTATTTGACCCATATCGGCTATTGCATGAAAACTAGTTCCATGAGCCGAACCGTGCGCGCAATTGGCGAAACGGTGAACCATGTGAGTCCTACGCTTATTTCCTGAGTCAATATGCCTTAAATAGGTTGTGGTATCAGTAGGATACCTCCCGTAATGCCCGTAACGAGTTTAAGTTAAAATATCGCCCCGTAGGGGTTTATCGGTCATTTTAAAGACTTTAAAAGGAGCTTTTCGGGTTCTACAGGGAATCTGAGTTTCCCACCTAGTTTATAAAGTTTAAAATACTTTATTTATTATTTAAAATCAGTAGCAACTGTAGTCGGGTCAAAAGACCTTGTAGAACTCCCGTTTTGGCTTAAAAAAAGGCATATTCGGTATTTACCGAACCGCAGCCATAACCGCAGGTTATGAGCGAGATAAAAATTATTAAAAATCTCCAAAAATCCCAAAATATTAATTTATAACAGTGGGTAAAAGGTTTGGTGACGAAAACTTGGTTTAGATAGGTGTTATGCTAATTGCGCCGTTAAATACAAAAGTTTCTTAAAAGTGCGCCTTTTAGCATAACTCTCATTCTAGACCTCGGATTGACGTGAAACTTTAGGGACATGCTTAATATTTAATAAGCAAGGTTCTGGTCCATTCACGTGCCCGAAATACTCGTTTTATTATCAAAAGGCCGTTACGGTCAACTTTTTAGGCTAATGACGGAAATGCGCAAAAGACTCGGATAACTCATGAACCGATCACAGAGGGTTATACCAACATATGACCTGGTCCTAAGAGAGTCCTAAGGCATATCTATACCTTACTAAAATGGGTCAGAACTGAAGTCAAAGCAAAAGTCAAACTTTTGCGACATTCGGCTCCGAACCGGTTCAATATAGCAAATGGTCGATTCAAACGAGCGCAAACAAGTTTATATACTTAATATCATATTTTATGAGTGTCAAAACAGGTTCCATAACATATACTTTACAGATTATGCATAATATCGCCAAAATAGCTTTCTGTTGACTTTTTAACCGCGCGTTTGACTCGATATTTGACATAGTTAGAGTGGTGATCAGGGGGAACCCCTTTAGAGGTTTATTACCCACATAAATACCAACTCATAACCATTTTTGATTCGTCATAAGACTGAACCATTTGCAAGATATTGCAATGACAACCGTTAGTTACGACGGTTGCGTTTATAGGCTAACACTAAGCAAATGTGGAACCACAAAGGTTGAATTACTTACAGAAGCTCAAGAGAAGACTTAGGAACACAGGGGAATGCTTTAGAGCTCTTGGAATGATCAGATGAGTGAGTTTTGAATGTGATGAATGTTGTGAGCACAATGGTGCTATTTATAGCCAAGAACAAGGCCAAAAATCATTACACAACATGCTACTACTGATCATGATGATGGGTAGGTGTCCCCTGAGTGATATGGGTCAATTGTAGGGTGCCCATGCCTCATTGATTGAGATTTGATCGTTCAAATGGTCCAAAAGGCAAGAAACTACAAAGTTTCTGCATCTGGGCACTTTACGCGGCCCGCATGGGAGTTGCCATGCATTTTTACGCGGGCCGCCTGAGTTTAAGAAATCAGGCATGTAATTGAGGAGGCTCGCGGCCCGCCTCAACTTAACCCAAAACTTCACGCGGGCCGCCTGAGGTTAAAATTTCAGGATTTTTCAAATCTTTTGTTATGATTACAGAATCTGGCCATTAATAACGAAATCTTTCGTAATGATTCGCCTGACCTTTCGGTTTTGAAGGGGCAACTTTGCGGTTTGGCCCTCGGTTATTTACCGATAGGGGCCTCGTGTTATTTACCCGCTTTATTAAGTCCCCGGTTTATTTATTAATCATTCAGAAAGCCTTAACTTTCATTGTTTACGCTTTTAACCCTTCTCATACGAATTCGAGTATAACTCTTTCGTTTTAAAACGGAACTTTGCGGAACTTATACAGTAAATTCTAGTGAGCGTATAATACGGTTACGAAGCCTTGGGAACGTTAAAGGGTCACTCAGAGGTATAATTAAACATGTTGACACAGTTAACCCCTGTAGCTCGTAATCTCTCACTTTCTTCCGCGTTTTACTTCCGTACGAATTATGATTTATTCGTTTGAAGGTTCAAGCATTTATTTAGGGTTATTATACAGTATATTTACCCTTGTTGACATTTATAACCCTCGAATTTATATACTTTCAAGGTTTGTCAAAATTGGTCCTTTATTTATTATGGATGCCACGTGTAATCGAATGACACGTGTTAGCACATCATTGGACACAAAAATTCGAGGTGTTACATCCTCACCCCCTTAAAATAAATCTCGACCCGAGATTTACTCAAATAAGTAGGGGTACTTTTCCTTCATTGTAGCTTCGACTTCCCACGTATATTCAGGACCTCTACGAGCGTCCCATTTGACTTTTACGATCGGTACGTGTTTCCTGCGAAGCTTCTTTACCTGTCGATCTTCGATCGACAAAGGTTTTTCTATAAACTTTAAGCTCTCATCTATATGCACATCTGTGTGTGGAATCACCAATGATTCATCGGCGATGCATTTTTTGAGATTGCAGATGTGGAATACGTTATGAATTCCATTGAGCTCTTCAGGCAAGTTTAATTTATAGGCAACTGATCCGACTCGTTCAATGACCTCAAAAGGTCCTATGTACCTCGGACTCAGCTTACCTTTCTTGCCGAAACGCATCACCCCCTTCCAGGGTGACACCTTAAGCAACACCTTTTCACCTACTTCGAAGTGAAGATCCTTACGCTTTGGATCGGCGTAGCTTTTCTGCCTATCACGGGCAGCCTTGAGTCGTTCCCGGATCTGGACAATCTTGTCCGTTGTCTGGAACACTATTTCTGGTCCTGATAATTGGACCTCTCCTACTTCCGCCCAACAAACAGGCGATCTGCATTTTCTACCGTATAAGGCCTCGAAAGGCGCAGCCTTTATGCTGGTATGGTAGCTATTATTGTAGGAGAATTCGACTAGGGGTAGGTTCTTATCCCAGTTACCGCCTAGATCGATTGCACATGCACGTAGCATGTCCTCTAATGTTTGGATAGTACGCTCACTTTGACCGTCCGTCTGCGGATGGTAAGCCGTACTAAAATTTAAGCGCGTGCCCAAAGATTGCTGGAAACTTTTCCAGAAGTGAGATGTATACCTGGTATCTCGGTCGGAGATAATAGTCACAGGTATGCCATGCAAGGCTACAATCTTATCAACATAGAGTTGGGCTAGCATGTCGGAGCTATATGTCTCCTTGATGGGTAAGAAATGTGCTGATTTAGTCAGCCTATCGACTATGACCCATATCGTATCATTTCCTTTCCTGGTTTTTGGTAACTTGGTTATAAAATCCATAGTTACACATTCCCATTTCCACTCGGGAAGTTCAGGCTGTTGTAGCAAGCCAGATGGCCTTTGGTGCTCGGCTTTGACTTGAGCACAAGTCAAGCACTTTGCTACGTGGGTGGCTACAGACTTTTTCATGCCTATCCACCAATAATTTGCCTTTAAGTCTTGGTACATTTTATCAGCACCAGGATGGACCGAGTATTTGGAACTATGGGCTTCCTGGAGAACAACATCTCGTAGTCCTCCATAAAGCGGAACCCATATACGTCCATTCAGCCTCAAGATTCCATCCTTGCTAAGAGTCAACTGTTCTTCAGTTACTCCTAGCTTTTCATTTGGATAGTTAGCTTCTAACACAGCCTCTCGCTGTGCAGCTAATATCCCTTCCATCAAATTGTTCTTAACCTCAATGCTCTTGGCATTGATTCGAATGGGTTTTACCCTTTCCTTCCTGCTCAAGGCATCGGCGACCACATTCGCCTTGCCGGGATGGTACCTGATTTCACAGTCATAATCATTCAGGGTTTCCATCCAACGGCGTTGCCTCATGTTCAACTCCTTCTGGTTGAACAAGTGCTGAAGGCTCTTGTGATCCGAATAAATCACAAATTTAATACCATAAAGGTAATGCCTCCATAACTTTAGTGCAAATACAACGGCACCCAACTCTAAATCATGGGTGGTGTAATTCTTTTCATGCACCTTTAGTTGCCTTGAAGCATAGGCAATCACCTTGCCCTTCTGCATAAGCACACACCCCATGCCTGTGTGTGATGCGTCGCAGTAAACTACGAACTCATCAGTACCCTCCGGTAATGTTAACACAGGTGCGTTGCTTAGCTTCTGTTTCAGAACTTCGAAGGACTCTTGCTGCCTTGGGCCCCATATAAACTTTTCTTTCTTCTTGGTCAAAGAAGTCAAGGGCGCAGCAATCCTCGAAAAGTTCTCAATAAACCTTCGGTAGTATCCTGCCAATCCCAGGAAACTACGGATCTCGGTAGGCGTCTTTGGCTCCTGCCAGTTCATAACCGCCTCTACCTTAGCGGGATCCACTTGGATACCACGCTCACTCACAACGTGACCTAAAAACTGAACCTCTCGTAGCCAAAACTCACACTTCGAGAACTTGGCGTAGAGTTTCTCACGTTGTAGTAACTCGAGAATGCAACGAAGATGCTTCTCGTCGTCAGCTTGGCTTTTAGAATAGATCAGAATATCGTCGATGAAGACGATGACAAATTTGTCCAAGTACGGCTTGCAAACGCGATTCATGAGGTCCATGAACGCAGCCGGTGCATTTGTGAGCCCAAAAGGCATCACTAGGAACTCGTAATGACCATAGCGAGTTCTAAATGCAGTCTTGTGTACATCTTCATCTCTAACTCTAAGCTGATGATAGCCCGACCTCAAGTCGATCTTTGAGAAATAGCTTGCTCCTTGCAGCTGGTCAAATAGATCATCTATCCTTGGCAAAGGATATCTATTCTTTATGGTAACTTTGTTTAGCTCTCGATAATCGATGCATAAGCGCATTGATCCGTCTTTCTTCTTTACAAAAAGGACCGGTGCTCCCCAGGGAGATGAACTGGGTCTGATAAAACCTTTTGCCAGCAGTTCGTCTAACTGGGTCCTCAGTTCCTTCATTTCTGTCGGAGCTAATCTGTAGGGTGCTCTAGCTATCGGAGCTGCTCCAGGAATAATGTCTATTCTGAACTCCACTTGTCTATCTGGTGGCAAACCAGGTAGTTCTTCGGGAAAAACTTCCGGATATTCAGAAATGACAGGAAGATCGTCTATCTTCGGCTTAGGCTCTTCTATTAACACCTGAGCCATGTAAATTACACAGCCTCTGTTTAAACACCTTGAAGCTTTGAGCATAGATACGTCCTCGGGCAACCCGAAATGCGTATCTCCTCGAATGGTAAGCGATTCACCATTCGGAGTCTTTAAAACAATCTGCCTCTTGCCGCATATGATTTGGGCCTGGTTATGGGATAACCAGTCCATGCCCAGCACAATGTCAAAACCTGCCAATTTGAAGGGAAGTAGAGATAGAGGAAAAGAGTGGTTCCTAATGGATATCTCGCATCCTTCTAAGACAGTGGAGACGGTTTCCATCGTACCGTCTGCCAGTTCTACTTCGTATTTTATATTTAAGGTTTTGATCGGCATATTTAACAGTTGGCAAAATTTCTGGTCTACAAAAGATTTATCGGCTCCAGAATCGAATAGTACTCTTGCAAATATATTATTTACGAGAAAAGTACCTGTAAGCACGTTATCGTTCTGGACCGCTTCCTTTGCATCCATGCGAAACACTCTCGCATTCAATTTCTTCGTTTCCTCCGCCTTCTTGGCATACTTTGGGCAGTTACTCTTTATGTGCCCCTTCTCGTTACAACCGTAGCAGGTTGCATCCTTGATCTTTTTGCACTCAACAGTCTTATGCTCCTTGGACTTGCATAGTCCACAGGATGTAGTCTTCTGTTGTGACTGTGAGCCAGATGCAAACCTACACTTCCCGGAGTGAGGTTTCTTGCAGACCTTGCAGTAAGGCCTTCCATCAGACTGCCCCTCCTTCTTTGCCTCCGACCCTCTCTTGCCCTCACCGTTTCCACGGTGCTTTTTCCCAGACTTTCGTGAGGTATCATCCTCACGTTTCCGCTTCTCGGCTTCCTTGCTCCTCTGTGCCCTCAGACGGACAGCATCAAGTGTAAGAGACAAGGAGAGGTCAGTAACTGACCTGAAGGTCGTTGGCCTAGAGGCCTTTACACTGGCCTTAATCGCCGGCTCTAAGCCCCCAATGAATCGGGCAATCCTTCGAGGTTCTGGTGTCACCAGATATGGCACCAGGCGTGACATGGTGTTGAAGCTTGTCAGATATGCCTGGCAATCCAGGTTTGTCATCACTAATGAGACAAAATCAGCTTCTATCTTTTCAACCTCATGTTGAGGGCAGTAGTTTTCTTTTATGAGGGCAATAAACTCCCCCCATGACATTTTATACAGAGCAGACTTACCTGAAGCCTGCACCAATGCCCTCCACCACGCTAGGGCCTCGCCCTTGAACGACTGGGATACAAACTTAACCACGTCTCTCTCAGCGCACCCGCTGATGTCCACAATCATGTCCATCTCGTCCAACCAGGTGATACAGTCAACCGCACCTTTCTCCCCTGTAAACTCACGGGGTTTGCATGATACGAAGTATTTATAGGTGCAACCCTTTGCACCAGATGCATCAGTGTACTCGCGCTCGCGATGAACACTGTTTTCAGCTGACGAATGCTTGTCGTCATCGTTCTTGGGTTGAGAAGGTGGTTTGGGTTGTGACTTTGTTCGAGAGAGTGGTTTGGTCACAGACCTGCTGTTGGTCTCAGTGTTTTGACGATTCAGAGCTGCCAAAACAGCTTCGTCAATTAAAGCTTTTAATTGTGCGCCGGTTAGGTGCACCTGAGCATCGTCGTAATTGTCTTCACTTGTGTGGCTGTTCGTTCCGTCAGGTTCCGCCATTGTGACTAAAATCTGTCACAGAAGACAACAAGAATTTTATTTAGAATTTTATTATGGAATTGTCTTTTATGACAATTCGTTAACCATGGTAACAGAGACCATATCTGGTTAACTTTTCACATATTAAATGTTAGGAATCGAATGTATCCTATCTCAACTATAATAATAGTATTGGCGGCATAAAGCCTAATTATGAGGATGTTTTATAATAGTAGTCGAGATTACAAGAATCATCGGTCTAGAGGTTTGAACCGTAGTTCTAATACCCCTATTTGCTGGCAGGGAGTCATAGACCACCACTGTTCTTTGTCTTTATTAGACTTATTATTATGGCCCATAGGCACTACACCACTAATGGATGTTTCAATAATATTGGCCCGTAGGCGTTATATCACTAATGGATGTTTTATTAAGTTTGGCCCATAGGCACTACATCACTAATGGATGTTTTAATAAGTTTGGCCCATAGGCACTACATCACGAATGGATGTTTTATTATTTCGATCACCCTTATCGTGATCTAGCCCACGATTTACAAAAATCATTTAGTTGGGTCTTGAAATCCTTAAAAGGATTATTGTATAAGAATGACGTGTGTGACTTTAACGAATCACATCTGCCATGAGAGTTAACATGCTTGCAGAGGTTAACAGTGAATCTGAATCTTTTAATTAGGTCGTACCATCATGACCGGATCTTAAGAGACACCAGGCTAGGTTTCACCTTTTAAGATTCTTTATTTAGGCAGATCAATGTAAAAGGAACGGTTTTGATTTATTTCATATATATGAAAAAAAAACACTCTTATAAAGTACATTCCATAGATGTCAATTATTATCTCACGTTGCCCTAAACGGGTCTTTCAAACAATACATACCTTTAATAAGGTTAAATAACAGATAGGTCCATACAGGGACTAGTTCATGACTTATGTCCTTGTAGGATTAAAATACGATAAGTCCATGTAAGGACTGAGATATGATAATGTGTCCGCGCAGGGACTTATTTATAAAGGAGAAATTACACTAGTATAACCATTAGGGCTAGTGGTCTCGCTTCTTCTTCTTGCCCTTCAATAGGTTTGCCAAGCCCTTAAGGAAGCCTCGGTGGCTCTTCTTTTCTTCCTCGAACTCTTTCTCCACGCGATCTAATCGCTGGAGTATCTCCTCCTGCTCTGGAGGGGAGAAACGTGGTTGTGGTTGAGGAACTGGTGGTCTTGGTGGCGCAGGATACCCATGAGCTGAGTAATCTGGCGCTCTTGGAGGTCCGTGAGCTCTGTCTGGATAGCGGGCGTCATACCTGGCCGCTACCACATAGGGGTCGCGCTCATAATTGTAGTTGTAGTGCGCTTGTGTTGACGGCTCATACGGATTATAGTTTGTTGCGTACGGAGGTAACGGGCGGTCGTCCCCAAATTGCGGCGAATTATGTGCAACTGGTGCTGAGTTCGCCTCTTGAGTTGGGCTTGAAGACCCTTCCTCCGGTAAGGATGGATAATGGCTACCACTCGAATGTCGAGGGGTGCTAAAGCGGAAATCCCTTTCACGGGTAGACATTCTTGCATTTGATCTTCTCCGCCTTGGCGGATCGAGCATTATTGGCTGAGTAGCTGGGGGAGGCGGTGGCGTCACTGCCTCGAAGTTCGGATCCTCAGAAGGATCTCGCGGATGTTGCTGCTGCTGCGACGACTCATGATGAGATGGTGTGTAATACCACTCATGCTGATCGAACAAGGCCATAAAGCTGTCAGGGCCTTGGTATTGTGGACCATGGTATGAGGATCCATCAGAGATTTCGATCGGATGCGTGGGCGTACCACGCGCTGGTTCAGTAGGATCCTCGTCTTCATCCATGGGGTCTTCGGAAAAATGGTCTTGAGGACCAAGCGAAACGAATCCAGAAGGTTCTTGTATATAGTCAGCTGGATTGAACTGACCTCTGAAGTACGGGGTAGGATCCCCAAATGCACGGTGAGATACCGAGCGTTGTAGCGGGATGTAGGAAGGTTGAGGGTTGTTCGGGTCGTTCTCCGAGTCTGGCCCGAACGAGTGTCGGTAGGACGGTGTTGAGCTGTGCGAGGTTGAGTGTCTTGCTGGTTCGTACAGGTCTCTTCGTCTCTGAGGTTCTTCGCTCCTTGTCATAGAAGGAGGTCTTGTACCTGACGGTCCTGCTTCGTGATCGTTATGGGTAACGATCTCTCCTCGGCCTCGTCTTCCCCTTCCTCGTCCGCGAAATATAACAGGTGGCATTTTCCTGCTTCAAAACTTATTAAAAATTATATAAAAGAAAGAAAAAGACAAAAGGAGTGTTATTCCGAATTTGTCTTAAGTTATTGTCTAGACTCAAGTATGTGCAATTGTGTAGCTGAGATTAAACACAAAAGGCTAGTGTTTAATTCACTCAGTGTTGGCTCTGATACCAACCTGTCACACCCCGATTTCCACGTGTCTCACCGGTGGGCCCGGTGGGGGATTACCGTGACGATGTTGGCAACAATATAGTCAAACCACACAATAATATAATGCACAGCGGAAGCTTTAAATATAAATACATATTTCAACCTCTGGTGAAAATATCAAGGTATTACAGAAGTTGAATATCCACAGTGGATCGAATAACAAAATATTGTTCATACAGATATTGCATCAAGTTTGCGAGACTATCTATGATGCTAAGGAAGCTAATACCGGCCCATTGCGTTTAGTACCTGCATTTAATCTTTTTGGGGAAAATACGTCAGTTTACACTGGTAAATACGTTCAACTGACACATTTGAAAATGTTTATAAAAATTGATTTGAATGCACAAGGCACAAACTCTTTTATAACTTGGGAAAATTCATAATGATCTTGTGAACGTTTTACATGTTCTTTTATGCGTTTAGTAGCCCGGGTCGTGCCGGGTTAAAGATTAATTGACGCACCACATTGCGTAAAACCGTAGTATAAAAACCAACGGCTACGTCTTTTAAATTTTATATGTCGACAATATATACCGGGTGTACGCCTACACCGGGATGTCGATGGTCGTGGCCATTTCGTAAAATGATGCCAAGGATATCCGGGACAACGGTCAATAACCCCCCAAAGGCTTATAAGAAACAAAACTGTTTAAATGAGCCAATCATATTTAATCAATTAACCACCTAAGCGATGGAATTATATAATGCTCAATCAAGCGGTATTAATATACCGTAACCCAAGCCCATATAGGGGAAATAAGTCAAAAGTATTTACCTTTGCAAGTATAAATCCTTAGTTAGATTAAATCGCCGATATCTTTTACCGGGGCTCCTAATCTGGAACGAAGGTTTTAATTAACCTCTTAGAATCCTAACGGGTCTTTATAGTGGCCGTAGCCTAGACCGGTTGGTTCCGGAATATAAATAAGGTTTAATCGCGCGAAAGGCGAAAACCGAGAATAGAATGTGATTCTGACCCAACAAGTTCAAGGACTTGTTTAATATGGGTTTATGGTTCACACTCTGGATTTTGGGGTTCAAATAATATTATTTGACCCATATCGGCTATTGCATGAAAACTAGTTCCATGAGCCGAACCGTGCGCGCAATTGGCGAAACGGTGAACCATGTGAGTCCTACGCTTATTTCCTGAGTCAATATGCCTTAAATAGGTTGTGGTATCAGTAGGATACCTCCCGTAATGCCCGTAACGAGTTTAAGTTAAAATATCGCCCCGTAGGGGTTTATCGGTCATTTTAAAGACTTTAAAAGGAGCTTTTCGGGTTCTACAGGGAATCTGAGTTTCCCACCTAGTTTATAAAGTTTAAAATACTTTATTTATTATTTAAAATCAGTAGCAACTGGAGTCGGGTCAAAAGACCTTGTAGAACTCCCGTTTTGGCTAAAAAAAGGCATATTCGGTATTTACCGAACCGCAGCCATAACCGCAGGTTATGAGCGAGATAAAAATTATTAAAAATCTCCAAAAATCCCAAAATATTAATTTATAACAGTGGGTAAAAGGTTTGGTGACGAAAACTTGGTTTAGATAGGTGTTATGCTAATTGCGCCGTTAAATACAAAAGTTTCTTAAAAGTGCGCCTTTTAGCATAACTCTCATTCTAGACCTCGGATTGACGTGAAACTTTAGGGACATGCTTAATATTTAATAAGCAAGGTTCTGGTCCATTCACGTGCCCGAAATACTCGTTTTATTATCAAAAGGCCGTTACGGTCAACTTTTTAGGCTAATGACGGAAATGCGCAAAAGACTCGGATAACTCATGAACCGATCACAGAGGGTTATACCAACATGTGACCTGGTCCTAAGAGAGTCCTAAGGCATATCTATACCTTACTAAAATGGGTCAGAACTGAAGTCAAAGCAAAAGTCAAACTTTTGCGACATTCGGCTCCGAACCGGTTCAATATAGCAAATGGTCGATTCAAACGAGCGCAAACAAGTTTATATACTTAATATCATATTTTATGAGTGTCAAAACAGGTTCCATAACATATACTTTACAGATTATGCATAATATCGCCAAAATAGCTTTCTGTTGACTTTTTAACCGCGCGTTTGACTCGATATTTGACATAGTTAGAGTGGTGATCAGGGGGAACCCCTTTAGAGGTTTATTACCCACATAAATACCAACTCATAACCATTTTTGATTCGTCATAAGACTGAACCATTTGCAAGATATTGCAATGACAACCGTTAGTTACGACGGTTGCGTTTATAGGCTAACACTAAGCAAATGTGGAACCACAAAGGTTGAATTACTTACAGAAGCTCAAGAGAAGACTTAGGAACACAGGGGAATGCTTTAGAGCTCTTGGAATGATCAGATGAGTGAGTTTTGAATGTGATGAATGTTGTGAGCACAATGGTGCTATTTATAGCCAAGAACAAGGCCAAAAATCATTACACAACATGCTACTACTGATCATGATGATGGGTAGGTGTCCCCTGAGTGATATGGGTCAATTGTAGGGTGCCCATGCCTCATTGATTGAGATTTGATCGTTCAAATGGTCCAAAAGGCAAGAAACTACAAAGTTTCTGCATCTGGGCACTTTACGCGGCCCGCATGGGAGTTGCCATGCATTTTTACGCGGGCCGCCTGAGTTTAAGAAATCAGGCATGTAATTGAGGAGGCTCGCGGCCCGCCTCAACTTAACCCAAAACTTCACGCGGGCCGCCTGAGGTTAAAATTTCAGGATTTTTCAAATCTTTTGTTATGATTACAGAATCTGGCCATTAATAACGAAATCTTTCGTAATGATTCGCCTGACCTTTCGGTTTTGAAGGGGCAACTTTGCGGTTTGGCCCTCGGTTATTTACCGATAGGGGCCTCGTGTTATTTACCCGCTTTATTAAGTCCCCGGTTTATTTATTAATCATTCAGAAAGCCTTAACTTTCATTGTTTACGCTTTTAACCCTTCTCATACGAATTCGAGTATAACTCTTTCGTTTTAAAACGGAACTTTGCGGAACTTATACAGTAAATTCTAGTGAGCGTATAATACGGTTACGAAGCCTTGGGAACATTAAAGGGTCACTCAGAGGTATAATTAAACATGTTGACACAGTTAACCCCTGTAGCTCGTAATCTCTCACTTTCTTCCGCGTTTTACTTCCGTACGAATTATGATTTATTCGTTTGAAGGTTCAAGCATTTATTTAGGGTTATTATACAGTATATTTACCCTTGTTGACATTTATAACCCTCGAATTTATATACTTTCAAGGTTTGTCAAAATTGGTCCTTTATTTATTATGGATGCCTCGTGTAATCGAATGACACGTGTTAGCACATCATTGGACACAAAAATTCGAGGTGTTACAGAACAGATCGCCATGGATTTCGTTACTGGATTACCGCGGACTCAGGCTGGAAACGATACTATATGGGTAATTGTTGATCGACTCACGAAATCGGCGCACTTTATAGCAATTAAGGAAACAGATAAGTTTTCGCAACTTGCAGCAGTGTACCTTAAGGAGGTAGTTGCTAAGCACGGAGTGCCAACTTCTATCATCTCAGATCGAGATCCACGTTTTACTTCTGAACTATGGCAGTCTATGCATAAATTGTTCGGTTCGAAACTCGACATGAGCACTGCTTACCACCCACAGACGGATGGCCAGAGTGAGCGCACTATTCAGACGCTTGAAGACATGCTGCGGGCATGTGTGATCGATTTTGGGAAGGGGTGGGAGAAACACTTGCCGCTAATAGAGTTCTCCTACAACAACAGCTACCACACAAGTATTCAAGCAGCTCCGTTCGAGACATTGTACGGGCGGAAATGTCGTTCTCCTCTCTGTTGGGCTGAAGTAGGTGACAGCCAACTCACAGGTCCTGAACTTATTCTTGAAACTTCACAAAATATAGCTCGGATCAGAGATCGTATGGCAGCAGCGCGTGATCGTCAGAAAAGTTATGCTAACAAGCGTAGGAAGCCTTTGGAGTTCGAAGTTAATGATCGGGTCATGTTGAAAGTTTCACCGTGGAAGGGTGTTGTACGCTTTGGGAAGCGTGGCAAGCTCAATCCCCGTTACGTTGGGCCATTCAAAATTCTAGAGCGGATCGGTAAGGTCGCTTACAGACTCGAGTTACCTGCGGAATTAGGCAATGTTCACGATGTGTTTCACGTTTCTCAACTAAAGAAGTGTCTGGTTGATGAGACACTAGTTGTGCCATTTCAAGAGCTCAAGTTGGATGACAAGCTGCAGTTTGTCGAGGAGCCTATTGAAATCATGGATCGGGAGGTCAAGGTGCGTAAACACAGTCGAATTCCAATTGTTAGGGTTCGATGGAATTCAAGACGTGGACCGGAGTTCACGTGGGAACGCGAGGATCAGATGAAACTAAAGTACCCTCACCTCTTTCCCAAAGACAAGGCAGAGTCAAGCAAAACTAGTGAATCTCGGGACGAGATTCCCCTTCAAGTTGGGGATGATGTAACACCTGAGGAAATTCCGCAACGATCTTGAATTGTCGCTTCACTCTCTTGTACCTATTTTCCGCAACGATCTTGAATTGTCGCTTCACTCTCTTGTACCTATTTGCTAAATTTCGGGACGAAATTTCTTTCAAGTTGGGGATGATGTGACAACCCGACTTCTTGAGGTTAGTATTATCCTATTCCCCGACTCCTTTGTTGTATTTACATATCCTAGATCATTGTGCTAGTGGGATTATGTTGCAAACTTGTTAGTGAGCAACGCATTGAAATACTTGATTTATGCTAACACATCCTTCAACCAAGGATCCTTCGACCGAAAGATCTAACTTTCGAAGGGTCACAAGATCGTAAGATCTAACCTTCGACCCGAGACCTATCCTTCGACCCAGGATAAGATCCTTCGATCCAAGACCCAACCTTTCGACTGGGGTCTAATCTTTCGGCCCAGTCCTCCCATCGGGCTTGGCCCAATTCCTGTCTGTTATATTATGAACGTAAATACATGTGGGTCGATTAGGTTAACTTCTAAAAACTCTAGTTCCATCGTGTGTGTGTGTGTGACGGCATAGCAAACCCCCCTACTCGAAGGTCTCATTCTGTAATCAAGATTCCGGTTAGTGAATCCTTACTATGTCATTCATTGTTTGTGAATCTTGTCCATGTGCTAGCATGATCAACGAAATAGTAAGTGTACGTGTAACGTAGGGATTTTTATTGTTAGATATTCCTGTTGAGAAATCGGTATGTTAAAGAAATGGATATGATTGTTTATGATGTTAAATCGACTGCCATGGTATACGTTCTAGGTAATAGTCATGCGATAATAGTCTGGCCGAATCGGATGTGATGCTTGATTGTTGTTGATGATTCATAAATCGGGTTCATGTTGTTAAGTCCATGTGGTTATTCAGGGATTTGAGAATATTGTTCATATTGATTCGAATTAGGGTTCTTATGGGATAGATTAAACTAGCCTTGTTTGATCTATATGTTACTAATTGGTTCGTTAATATTGTGTTAATTGGAAACTGTAACTAGGGAAACGGTTAAATGGGTCAATCGAATTAATGGGTGATTGTAACAAATTCTGCTTAAATTATGGAAACAACATAACTGATATGTCGAAAGATAACACCTTGTCGAAAGATAACTGATATTACACATGAACCGAAAGATAACTATGGTAGTCGAAGGATAACCAGCATAGTCGAAACATAACATTTGGTTCGAAACATAACTGATGTGTCGAATGATAACTATGAGTCGAAAGATGAGTGTGTCGAACGATAACTGGGAGTCGAAAGATGAGTGTGTCGAATGATAGCTGATGTGTCGAGTGATAACTGTGAACCGAAGGATAAATGTGAACCGAAAGATATTGTGCTTGACTAATTGGTATACCATGCTTAGTGATGAATGTGAACATTTGTATTCGTGTACACTAACTGATGATTAAATGAGAAATGATACGTGTTGTGCTTGTATGCAAACTGACTGTTATGTGTAACTATCATAGGGCTTGGTAAATCACTGTTGTTAAACGAGTAATTAATTCTACCGAGCAATCCAAGGTGAGTTCACTACATTCGAGCATGCGTCCCAGTGGTTGGGGACATTCAGTGGGTATCCCATGGGGGGGGATAAGTCTTTGGGTAAAAACGGGTATATTGGTTAATATTCTCACCTATCATCTTTTGTAAGTCCCTCATCGGGTATTAGTTAGTAGCGCTACTTAGGTTTGGCACCCTCACCCCGTGCCTGTAGAGGACGGAGGTGAACTAATGACCCAGTCTGGCTCAGTACTAGATAGGAGTACGTGGGAAGGGCAGTCGTGTATTTCAGGAGCCGTCATTGTTCGGAAATGAGATATTAACAATATTACTTGCATTGGTTATTGAACTGTTTTACATACAACGGGTAACAAACGTTTTCTAAAACTGTGAACTCGCCAGCTTTGTCTGATACGTGTGTTACATGCTCGCAGGTCCTTAGGTACTTGGAACGCAGGAACTTGCTGGCTGGAGGGCGCGAGTGGTCATGGTTGCATTGTTGAGTTATTTAACAAACATTTATTTACTTTGGTTGTGTGAAACATATACTTGTGATACGTTAATGCTTCCGCTGAACTTAATGGTTTCGAACAACTTGTGCTTGAATTTTATTTCCATTAATCTAAGAAACTTTGTTTGAACTTGCGATTCAATGTAATTGGTGGCTCCTAGCTTGTTGTCACACGCCTAACAGGGACACTCCCTAGGTGGTAAATTGGGGGTGTGACAATATTCTTCGCAGAACGGACACATAATCGATGAGATGTCCACTCTCCTTCTTCTTAAATTCACTCTCGTAACTAATCTGTCAAGATTGCCTCTCCAAGTCATTATGTTGCATTTAAGAGGAACCCAATTACACCATTCGAATTTAGGGAGGTTGTTCGTCCCTCTATCGTCAATTAACGCCCTTTTGACAGACTTCACCAAAATTCTCCGGATCGCCTTTCTACTAGGGGTGTGCAATAACCGAAACCAAACCGAAAGCCGACAAAACCGAACCGAATTAACCGAAAGTCGGTTAACGGATATTTTTTTTACCATCGGTTAACCGAACCGAACCATTTTTTTATATGTTTCTAGCTTTTATGCCTCTATTTCATGTGTTTCATGTTTTATACTTTCATTTCATGTAATAATACCTCCATTTCATTTATTTATGCCTTCATTTATTTATTTATACATTCATTTCATTTATTTATACCTCCATTTTATGTATCTAAACATCTATTCATGCATTTATATCTCCATTTCATTTATTTATACATCCATTTCACGTATTTATACCTCCATTACATGTATTTCTAAGCAAAAAATTTAACACTTGTTTGAATTGGTTATTAACCGAAAGTTAACCGAATTAACCGAACTGAAAACCGACAAATTAACCGAATTAACCGAACCGATTAACCGATGACTTCGGTTATTGTTACGGATAATCAGTGGCGGACCCAGGATTTTTTTCCAATGGGGTCCAGTTTTTTCAATACTTGGATTTTTTACACCCAAACGATAGAATTTTCGGGTCGGTCGTCGTTTGGGTCAGGTCGGGGTGATTTATTGAGCTTGGAACCTTTAAAAAAAGATAAATAAATAACAAAACAACACATGTATAAGCACAAAGGCATAAATTGAGTAAATTTTCATTCATTTTAACATTTTAAAAGTGTATTTTAACAAAAAATCGACTGGTATTAGACTTGAACCCATGACCTCTTTGTTAGCAAACAAGGGATTAATCACCACAACAGCTTTGCTTTTGATACTATGGGGTCCAAGTAAATATTTTTATGGGGTCCTTACAAAAATTAATATACCGAATCTACTAATTTTTAAAAAAATATTGGGGTCCGTGGACCCCGACCCACGCAATGTGGGTCCGCCCCTGCGGATAACACTAATAACCGAATTAAACCGAACTATACACACCCCTACTTTCTAGTAGTTTCTACGACCAAGAGTCCTTATTAGTGGGTCAACAATTGATAGTTTGAAAACTACTTGGTTTACCTCATTGATTGTACTGTCCATTCCATATACAAAGATATGTCTTTTGCATATTGCATAGTGATCGTGCTTTGTAATGTTTTTTTTCATGGATTCAAAAAATAAAAACAAACTATTAAATAAAGAGTCTTTTTTGATTCTTTGACAAGTCGGCACATGGACTAATAATTTACTCATCTATGACACGATGACCTTTACTATTTTCTTATTAATAAATAAAAAATTAGTTCATGTACATCTAAACACGTAGCACTTTCTCTTCGTCACTTCCAACATGAACCCCCTCACCGGAGACCAACCGGAAACCACCGTCGAAAACCTCCACGACGCCATAACAAACTCCACAACCACACTCTCTCTCAACAACCAGCCGATAATAACCGTCACCGAGAACTCCTCCGCCACCTACATAACCTCTCAAAACCCCTGCCTCGACTTCTTCTTCCACACCGTACCTGACACACCACCAGAACACCTAATCAACCGTCTAGATCTCGCATGGAGCCATAATCCTCTAACAACACTCAAACTCATCTGCAACCTCAGGTCCGTACGCGGCACCGGCAAATCGGACAAACAGAGCTTCTATACAGCAGCGATCTGGCTCCATAACAACCATCCGAAAACCCTAGCTTATAATATTCCGATTCTAGTTGAGTTCGGTTACTTCAAGGACTTGTTAGAGATTCTCTATTTGCTTATCGAAGGTCCTGAAGCGCGAAAAGTTGCGAAATCGGAGTGGATCTCGAAGAAATCGGCGAAAGGAAAAGGTACAATAAGTTGAGTTGGTTGCTATAGTTTGTTACTCAGTCAGTTATGTTAATTATTGTGCTTTATTGAAAGTCCCGAAGTGCGACAACTTGCGAAATCGCACGAAGAAATTGGTGAAAGGAAAAAGTAGTAGTGTGTATAGATTGTATGTATTGAGTCGGTTACTATAGTTTGTTACTAGTCAGTTACTCAGTCGGTTATGTTAGTTATTGAAACCGATCTGACTCCATAATAGCCATCTGAAAACCCTAGGTTATAATATTCCGGTTCTAGTTGAGTTCGGTTACTTTAAGGACTTGTTAGAGGTTCTTTATATGCTTATTGAAGGTCCTGAAGTGCGAAAACATGCGAAATCGTACTGGATATCAAAGAGATCGGGGAAAGGAAAAGGTATTGGTGTATATAGGTATTGAGTCGGTTGCTATAGTCTGTTACTCAGTCGGTTATGTTAGTTATTGTGCTTATTGAAGGTCCTGAAGTGCAATAACTTGCGAAGTCTCACGAAGAAATTGGTGAAAGGAAGAGGTAGTAGTGTATATAGGTTGTATGTATTGCGTTGGTTACTGTAGTTTGTTACTAGAATACTAGTTAGTTACTCAGCCAGTTATGTTAGTTGTTGTGCTTATCAAAGGTCCTGTAGTACGAAAACTTGCGAAATCGCACGCACTGTATCTCGAAGAAATTGGTGAAAGGAAAAGGTATTAGTTGTGTAGCTTGTATGTATTGAGCCGGTTGCCATAGTTTGTTACTAGTTAGTTACTCAGTCGGTTATGTTAGTTATTGAAATCAATCTGGCTCCATAGCAACCATGTGAAGACCCTAGGTTATAATATTCCAATTCTAGTTAACTTCAGTCACTTTAAGGACCTGTTAGAGATTTCTATATGCTTATCAAAGGTCCTGAAGTGCGAAGACTCGCGAAATCGAATTGGATCTCGAAGAAATCGATGAAAGGAAAAGGTATCAGTGTGTATAACTTGTATGCATTGAGTCGGTTACTATAGTTTGTTACTAGTTAGTTACTCAGTCGGTTATGTTAGTTATTGTGTTTATCGAAGGTCCTGAAGTGCAAAAACTTGCGAAGAAAGCAATTGGTGAAAGGAAAAGGTATTAGTGTATATAGGCTGTATGTATTGAGTCAGTTACTATAGTTTGTTACTAGTTAGTTATTCAGTCAGTTATGTTAGTTATTGATTTCTTTTTCATCTACTAGTCTATATATAGAGGAGATTGTATTGTATTACATACTTTTGATCATTATATGAGATTGAGCCTGATACTCACTTGTAAAAGGTATGGCGCGAAAGATCTATTTTCTATCGAAGAAGAAGAAGAAGAAAAAAAACGGCGATGATGAGATGAAAGCGAAATTGAGAGCACGAGTGCCTCGAGAGCAGAGGATTGAAGAAAATAGGGCACAGATGAAGGCGGAGAGGGAGAGAGCGAAATCGTTGAGGAGAGAGAAGGAATCTGCAATGGTGGAAAAGGCACGTGATAGATACGATTCTGATCCGGATTACAGGTTGTTACATGATCAGGTATCGATGTTTTTCGCTGGTTGTTTGAGATCTGATATTGAATTGTTGAATTCTGGTGACTGTTCGAGAATTAGTTTAGCTGCTAAGTGGTGCCCTAGTGTTGATTCGTCGTACGATAAGGCTACATTGATTTGTGAGTCGATTGGTAAGTTAATTTACCCTAGAGATTCAGATCCAGAGTTTGGTGAAATTGATGATGTTAGTTATGTCTTTAGAGTCAAAAATCTGTTAAGGAAGCAAGTTCTTGTTCCTCTTCGTAATGCGTTGAAGTTACCTGAAGTTTACATGAGTGCAAAGCAATGGAGCTCGATTTCTTACGATAGAGTAGCATCAATAGCCATGAAAAACTACACAGATATATTCCTGCATCGAGACAACGAGCGGTTTCGTAAGTATTTAGAAAACGTAAAGACTGGCGATGCGAAGATAGCCGCAGGAGCTTTGCTGCCTCATGAGATCATTGGTGGTTTGAGTCGTGGGAGTGGAGCTTCGATAGTAGCTGAGCTTCAATGGAAAAGAATGGTGGATGATTTGTCGAAAAAGGGGAAACTAACAAACTGCATTGCGGTGTGCGATGTTTCCGGTAGCATGTCGGGTACGCCAATGGAGGTGTCAGTAGCGCTTGGTTTGTTAGTATCGGAGCTCAGTGCAGAGCCGTGGAAAGGTCACGTGATCACATTCAGTGAGTCGCCCGAGCTGCACTTAATCGAAGGGCATAATCTCCGATCAAAGACAGAGTTCATACGAAACATGAATTGGGGGATGAACACGAATTTTCAGAAAGTGTTTGATAAACTGTTGGAGGTTGGTGTGAACGGGAAGTTGAGTGAAGACGATATGGTGAAAAGGGTGTTTGTGTTTAGCGATATGGAGTTCGATCAAGCTTCTTCGGATCCATGGGAGACCGATTTCGAAGCGATCGAGAGGAAGTTTAAAGGGTGTGGGTATGAAAGAGTGCCGGAAATTGTGTTTTGGAATCTTAGAGATTCGTCTTCGACTCCGGTGACTGCTAACCAGAAAGGTGTGGCTCTGCTCAGTGGGTTTTCGAAGAATTTGTTGACGTTGTTTCTTGAAGAAGGTGGAGTGATTAAACCGGAGGATATAAAACCGAATAAGAGTGGTGTTGGTGATGGGGATTTGAATCCTGAAGATACTATGGAAGCTGCTATATCTGGAGAACTGTATCAGAAACTAGTTGTGATTGATTGAGTTTTTGTTACCATCCAATACTTTTAACACACACTCTACGTTCCTTGAGGAAAACCTTTTTACTTGATGACTTAAAACCACACAATGTGACTCTTTATATGAGCGTTCTAGTTGTTTTCTATACGTTGAAGCGTCAAAGATATTGAAAACAAACATAAAATAGGAAATACCATCACCTGGATTGCGGTTTGACTTGATAACGGAACCACATAAGTATAGAGTTGGATCCCCACATCAACACCAACAATGATCGCGATGATACCTAATGCCACTAGTTCGACAAAAGTTTCTTGTCATGCATAAGCACAATGGAGATAGCTAAACAAAAATGATGTTAATAACCTTGTGTAAACAGTGTTAATCCTGAAGTTGGACTACACTTGTCAAAATCAAATAGTTTTAAGGAGTTTTTATTTTTACACACTGTTCCCGAGACTCATTTAACAGGGGGAGGGGAGGGAAAAGAGATGAAAATATGATAAACCATGTTCCCGAGTTTCTTTTAACAGGGGGAGAAAAGGGAAAAGGGAAAAAAATATGACCATATATTCATCCTCTCAAATTGGAGAGACTAGGAGAGAAAATTTTCCTTTCCCTCCCCTCACCTCCCCTGTTAAATGACTCGGAAACATAGTGTTAGAGTTTTGAATTAAGATCGGGTATTCTTATAGTTTCCTTTTATGTTGGTTTAAATTTATGTATTTTCCAAGTTTGGGTCTCTTATCTAGTCACAATGTCTTTATAATTGTTAATTAACTAGCCAAATTCCCCGCATCTTGCGGCGGGAATTTGATGGTATCGGTTCGGTTTATTACGATATTGGTACAGTATCGAAACTCGTTGTAGCTTATAATACCAAAATATTACTCCATTTCAAATACAACTTTGTTTTCAACATTTGTTCAACCGAAATATGAATGAAATTTATAATTTTATACCAAAAGCCATAAAAATGATTTTGGCATCGCTACCGTAGTTGTTCGAACGGTATCAGGTTGGTTTGTCATGGTAAAGACACAAAATCAATTGTACTTAACATGTTTGATTTTAAACTAAATTTCTATTGAAAGTTAGATAAAAATAAGCACGTTACAAGAGTGTATTTGGAGTAATATAAGCATTACATTATATTATTTAATGAAAAGGGTAGTCATCTTACTTTGTAAGTCATAAGAGTAGAACAAAACCTATTCATATTAATTTTAATAAATATAATATTAAAAAAGAAGTTAAAATTGAATAATAAAAAATTGTTAAAAGTACAATTCATATGGGTTGATAATTGTATTGTAGTATACTATAGTTTAGTATACTACATACAAGTACATTATGTGAATCTTGTTTTATAATTAAATTTGTTTGTATTAAGCTCGCCATTAAAGAAAAGATGTAAAAAAAGTATTCTAATTGCTACTTAAAATGGTTTTTTTTATGGTTTTGTAATTTTGTATAAACGTGAGAAGAAGAAGGAATGTAGATATAACATCGGTCATGTGTCTTTTTTACGACGAACTCGAGGAAACGGTGGAGCACTTGTTTACCGCTTGCATGGTGGCTACAAGGGTTTGGTCGGCTTTCAGCGTTTGGTGCAACATTCCTCCGTTTTTCTTTTTTGAGTACAAAAACATTTTAGACATCCATAATTTCATCAAGGGTGGTAAGAAGGCGGAAAATATCATTCACAGGATGGCTATGATAACTTGCTGGTGCATATGGAAAGAAAGGAACGATGTGGTGTTTAACCAGAAAAAAGTATTATGCAAGATGTCTTAGGGGAGATAAAGGCGAGAGGTTTTGCTTGGGTCAAAAACAGAACATCATGTAATTATATGATATGAGGAGTGATGTAAATATCCGATGTACATGTTGTAATTTCTTTGGCCTTTGCCCATTTGGGTCGGGGGTGTTGTAGTTTGTTTGGCCTTTTGCCTGTTTGGGTCGGAGGTATGTTAATGAAGTTTAATTTTCAAAAACAAAAAAAAAAAAAAAAAATAGCCATTCTTCGAATTATGTACTTGTTTAGTATACCAGCCAATAAATAGCCTCTTCCAAATTTTAATGCTTTGAACGTTTTGGTACTTGAAGAAACTCTTCATTTACCCTCAAAGAGTCTTGGTGTTAACTTGACTAGTCTATATATAATATACTCGATCAAACGCTCGTTCAATTCACAACATGGGTCTATCTTTCAGAATGAGTCCGGTTGCAAGTGATCATATAATACTGGAGGTAACGAAGCCTCAAGCTTTCGACAAAGTGAGTATAAAGATTCAATACCAGGATAGTATCTATGTTCAAGATCAGCATTTTAGTCTTAACAAAAGGAAGCAGATAGATTGCTGTAGACATCAGCTGTCCGTTCAGAAACTAAGTATTGGAAACACTTGGATTCGTGTTGTAACCACATACAAGCAAAACTTTCACTTCAGTGTTACAAGCTCCACTGCTATTGACGATCTGAAACTAGATTTATCAGCCGATCATTCTACCTTGGAGCTATTGATTTGCATAAGTACGTTGTATTGCTCATCGGATTTATCAGAACAAGACGGTTGATGATTTCAGCCTATTTGTTATGATCCTTGTCTTTTTTTTTTTATTTTCTGTTATGAACCTTGTCTTTTTTTATTCTTACTTTTGTTCTCATAATAGTTTCTATCTTATGTTGTTAAAAGTTTGATGAAAGACAAACATCTACATGGTTTTTGTATGTGGCCAAGACTTTTAAATTAAAATATGAGCAGTGGCGGATCCAAAAACCTTTTTCACTGGATTCCTTTTGGTAGATTCTCACTATTTTTTTTTTCCAAATCATACGAGTTTCTCACTAATTTTTCTCATTTTTTCTAAATCGAATGGGTTCCTGGAAACCCACAAAAGTGGCCTAGATCTGCCCCTGAATATGAGAAGTTATAAGAAATAAAATAAAATATGAGAAGTTATAAGAAAACAAAAGGGCACATGTGATTTACATTTATTTATGTATTTATTTATTCACTTTTTTTGTTGCTATTTTGATTTAGATAACTAACGACATCAAGTTTTCTTTCCGTTTTTTTAGCTGAAATGCATAGGATTGAAGATATTAGTGTTTTTTTAGCTTGAAATGTATAGGATACAAGATATTAGTGCATATACCAAGTAAAAACAATTTAGGTTTTTTTTTTTAATTTAAACAAATTTAATATATAAAAGGAATAAAACTCAACCCCCTACTTCTCTTTTCAAGATTATGGGTCGTGGTTTTCACTGAAGGCGGAAAAAGGAACAGCATCAGACAGGGTCGTAATTAACACCCTAAAGGCGGTTAAAACTATAACCCTCACAAACGAATGTGTTCATGCTCCGTTAGTTTTTAGGCATCCCAAAAATAATTTTGAGGCATTCCAACATCTACCAAGCATACCGGTTCATGATTTCAATATATCCAACACCCATTAAAGATTCAAGCATGCCGATGAACAGTTAAACCACCTGTGATCTCCTCCGGGTGTAAGGTTTGTAAAAGATACTTTTGATTCTAGTTTTGACCTAGGCTTTGGAATTGAATTTATTAACCTCCCAAAGTTTAGAGAAGATAAATTGTGGTTTTACATTTATGATTTGTTTATTCGTTTATGTTTCACATAATTGAATTGGTGTTTTTGTCACAGTTAAGTTCGGTTTCACATCTATCTACCATATCGATAGACACCATTAACGACTTCCCAATAGATTAGCTAGATCAACTGTGTTTTAGCGAACTAGAAACCTAGACGAGGTTACCTTTCTCTATATTGTTTGTGTCTAGGTTTTCAACCATCAATCAATCAATGAAGTAATCAAACTATGAAGCAATGTGACACCTTTATTACCTTCTATTTTACCAACCTTGATTAAAATGTTTTTACCTACCTTTCAACATGTTTTTACCAATCTTTCAACATTTTCATTGTTATTATACTATAATAGGCTATAGGGTGTGGTCATGACCCTCATGACCACCATGACCCTCCATGTCATCGCCATGTCATCAGTGGCGAAGCTTGAATTTTTCGGCCGGGGGGCGAAAACGTATATACCAAAAAATTTCTATAGAACCGGGGGGGGTCAGAAAAGCCGGACTAAATAAAAGATGCTTGGTAGGATTTTAGGGCGTCATGTTATTTAAAATACCTCTGAACGACCCGAGGGCGGCATGTTATTAAAACACCTCTGAGCGACCCGAATTTTTATAAATCCCAAGATCCTTAAACCTTTTGAAAATCATCTTATATGATAACCGGCTGCTCTCAAATAAATAAAGTTGCATCTTTATTAAGGACTTTGGAATTATAGGTTGTTACTACTGAAAATGTTAAATAAAATCCTCGTAAAAAGGAATCAATATAATTATTTTTCTTGGACAACTATTATGAGAATCCAAGACTCATTCTTGGTAATCTCCGTCACTTTGCAAGACCCTCGAGAGTTGAAATTGAATGGGAAACATGTAAGAGCATGCTAGGCATGCAATGACTGATCAAGATGGTCCCACATCTGAAAAAGAGGGACTGATTTCGGAGTTGGTTTGATTGCTTGGTTAAGACTTAAAAGCTCACAAAATTTTGTCCTCTGGCCATCGGTTACGGACCGCAAAGCCTTAGGCTTACGGTCCGTAAAGAGGGTACCTGGGAGTTTACAGGAAGGCCGGTTACGGACCGTAAAGATTTAAGCTTACGGTCCGTAAGAAACGCATACGGACCGCAAGGCCATGTGCTTACGGTCCGTAAGGAGGTCGCTGGCAGCAGATTTTGGACAGTTGCCTGTTCAACCTGTTAACCGACTTAAAACGTAAATATTTGAAACCTGGGGCTTGCTAGGCAGTTTTTAGTCTTATAGGGGCACCTGGGATCATCTCCTAACTATCCTAGAGTTACTTGGCAAGATCCTAAGGCACTTGGCTTACTATAAAAGGAGCTTGTGTTGTAACCATTTTCACTTGCTCACTTGGCACCCTTGTTCAAGACCTCTTGGAGCTTCTCTGGACATCACCAAGTTTTCTTAGGCTCCATAATCCTCCTTAGGACTCTTGTAAGTGTCCTTAACCCCCCTTAATCCATTCTAGCTTAGTTAATTAGCTAAAAGTCAAACCGTCGTAAATAAGGTTTGACTTCGTGATTAATCAAAATGTGCTCTGTCAAATCACGAATTAAAAACACCTATAAGTAGGTAATTAAGTGGGTATCAAACCCTTAAAAGGGTATTTCCAGATTCCCACTTTAAGCATGTCAATTGTCGAGTCAAAGCTAACTATAAAAAGTCAACAGAACGCTTAACTTCAAATTAACTTATAATTAGCAATGTAGGTTACATGCAATCTGTTTGATCATTAAAATAACTTGGTAATTAATGTAAGAACATGTTCCAACATGTTCAACTCGACAATTTTCAGTTTAGGCTCGGTTTGGAACCGAAAGTCGCAAAGTTTGACTTATGCTTTGACTTTCAGTTCTGACCCGTTTAAGCCAAGATTAGGATTGCCTTAGAGCTTCTTTTGAACCTATTTACATATTAGTATAACTCTCTGAGTTTATACAACCCGGTTCATTAGATATCCTATTCACATGCATGTTTCCGTTAATTGCTTATATGTTGACCATTATGCCCATTTGACCTTAAAACGTGATTTTTGAAAATGTAAAAGGGTAGGCACCTTAGTTGCTAATTTATAAACTTGCACCCAAAATTTGAAGTCAGTTTGAGGTCTAGATTAAGAGTTATGCTCAATAGCGTAATTAAGAGCTTCTTTACTAATAAAATGGCGTAAATTACGTATAGCCTATTAAAACCCAAATTTTATACCAAACTTTTTACCCACTGTTATAAAATAATATTTTGGGATTTTTGGTGATTTTTAATTATTTTTAGGCTGAGCATAACTTAGTGTTCTAAGATTAATTCGGTTTATGCCGGTTTTACCCTTTTTAGCCATAAAATGAGTTTTACAAAACCTTTTGACCTCAAACCAAATTCTACAGATTTTTTATTATAAATAAATTATTTTAAGCCTTCTGGAATATTAAAAATATCAACTTTTTACAAAAAACCCGGAAATGGCTCCAAATCGCCTTTTTAGGCATTTTTAACATATAAGTGTGCACTAGGACCTTATTTAGCATAAGGGTTTGAACCTACTGATGTAATTAGTATACTTTTATATTTTTAAACAGTAGGCAAATGTTTTGAACTCAGAATTCCAGAATTGACCTTTTAGGCACTTGTGAAATTACCAAAATGCCCCTACGGTGCATTGTAAGGTTAAAGCCAATAAATTTCACATAATTTTGATACCCTGCTGTTATAACTTAGTAAATTAAATATATTTACTAATGTACTCAGACCTGTAACTCAGGTTATTAATTTAACTCTTTTACACCTTATAAAATGACCAAAACGCCCTTACGAGGCATAGTTTTGGTTTAAAAATCATTTGGGGCATAATGGAAGGTATCATTATGATATCACAACATATTTTAAGTATATTAACTTCAGAAACTTGTATTTGACTCCTATGGTTACTCGTTACGCATTATACGCGTTCGGATCGGCTTATGTGGCTAGTTTGGCCATTTTAGCCGAAACGGGTCAAACCATATCTTTTTGGTCTCAAAATCCAGAATGTGATTATGATACCTATATAAAACAAGTGTGCAAACTTGTTGGGGCAAAAACCACATTCTAAAACGGTCTTCGCCTTATTGTGCGTTTAAAACCGTAATCTTTATATAAGACTAACCGGTTTAAGCTTAAGACCCGTTAGGATTCTAATAGGTTATTAAAACCTTAATTTCCAGATCTAGGAGCCCAGTAAAAGCTACTTGCACTCGTTATATTTGGTTTATACTCTGCTCAGGTAAATACGTTTAACTTATTTTCCCTATACGGGCTTGGGGTACGGTATATAAAATACTGCTTGGTCGGGAAATTGACCATAACCGGTCTTGGTTATGTGCAGTCAAATGAACCCGTTTGAAAATGCTGTTTTGTTTGTTAAACACCTTTGGGGGCTTAATGACCAGGTCCCGGATATCCTTGGCATAATTCAAAGAATGGCCACGACCTTAGCACTCGGGTGTAGGTGTACACCCGTAGCGCTGTATAACATGTATAATCGTCGGTACGAGAGAAGTCTCGCGGCGGAATTATATTAAGTGGTGTGTCTATTAATCCTTAACCCGGAACGAACCCGGGCTACTAAACGCAGAACGAACATGTAATTCTTTTACAAGATTATTAAGCAAATAATTGTCCCAAGTTATAAAAAAGTTTTATGCCACGTGCATTTAAATCAATTTTAAACATTTTTTCAAAATGAGTCAGTTGAATTGTATTTACCAGTGTAAACTGGCGTATTTTTCAAAAAGACTAAGTGCAGGTACTACGCGTAATAGGCTGGTCACTCCTTAAGCATCCATAGAAGTCTCGCAAGCTTAGGATGCACAAAGTCTGTTGAAATGAAGTTTCCTATTTATCTGATTCTGCATGTGGATGTTATTTCGACATTTTGTGATACTTGGATATTACAATAAATTTTGAGTTGAAATAAATCTATCTTTGCTTCCGCTGTGCATTATTATTTGTGTTGTTTGACTTTGACGATATCAACTACGTCACGATAATCCCCCACCGGGCCCACCGGTGACACGTGGAAATTAGGGGTGTGACAGGTTGGTATCAGAGCCAACACTGAGTGAATTAAACACTAGCCTTTTGTGTTTAGTCTCAGTGCACGAATTGCACATCCTTCGAGTTCCGATGTCTAGACAAAGAACATAGGACAAACTCTGTTTTGTTTTATTTTGGGTCTTTATTTTTTTTTTTATATATTGTTGTTGTTATCAAAACTTGTAAGCAGGTCAACATGCCACCAAGATTTCTTCGCGGACGAGGCAAGGCCCCTGTCACGGGTCACGACCACGAAGCCGGGCCTTCGCACCGGCGTACCCCGTCCATCACTATGAGCACCAGTCCACAAGAGCCGTGGAGGCTCTACGTTGAACCCGGGAGACGATCAGTTTCCCTCAGCTCTTCACCTTCTTACCAACACTCATTTGGGCCCCAGTCAGAAAATGAGCCCAACGAGCAACCACCCTCTTTCATACCTCTGCAGAGATCCAACTCTCACCACTCCTTTGGTGACCCAACCCCAACCTTCCAAAGCCGGTTCAACCCGGCCAACATTTTTCCAGAACCCGTGGGTTTTAACCCACTTGGACCGGAAGACCACTTCTCTGGGGAAAACGATATGGACGAGGATACTGACCCTATGGAGCCTGCTACAGGGACGCCCAACCACCCGATAGAGATCTCTGACGGATCATCTTTTCACGGATCGCCTTATCGCGGTCCAGACAGCTACGAGGAGAGGTTCCGAAACATCGACTGGTATTTTATCCCCTCACACCACTCGTCCCCATACCAGCAGCAGCAGCAACAGCAACAGGATCCTTCTCAGGATTCTCGTTTCGTGGCAGTTACTCCGCCACCACCACCACCAGTGGAACAGCAGCCGCCTCCAGAGCCACCGAGGCGGAGGAGATCGAACGCACGGATGTACGTGCGAGGGGGTGTCCGCATCAGCACACCCCAACCATCAAGTGGCAGCCATTATCCGCCACTTCAGGAGGAAGAGGAAGAACCACAAATGGGGGGTCCATCAAGCCCCATTCCAGAAATCAACTCAGTGCCTATAGCACCTCCGTTGGGTTTTGACAACCCAATCCCTGCATACGCTGGTTCGGCAGCGTATAACCCCTTTGAGCAGCCAGCGCATACTCACTACAACTTCGGCTATGCGGAGGTCGATCCATATCAAGTAGCTCGGGACTACAACGCTCTTCACCCTGAATGTGACAACCCTCACTAAACCAGGTATCCGTACGATTTAAATAATAATTAATTGCTGCTTAATTACTGTGCTTAACTGAAATTGCTGACGAACTTCTACTTGATTTCTAGTACTTATATATTCCTGCATCATACTTTGATTTCCGTCACTACATTATTTACAAGTTGAACCTTAGTGACAAACATGATGCACTAAAGCACAGTAGCATTAGAATGGATAACCTATTGAACATGCTGATAAAGCCAGCATCAGGCAGACACTGCCTCTAAGGGCCTGTATGAGCCAGAAATATTTTACTACACCCATAGTGAGCGTAGGGATACAAGGGTTGTAGAACTGCGTCTCTAGGAATAAGATATAATGATTGGATGTGCCTAAAACGTACTCTAAGCACGAAACACACCACTTTTATTAACATACTAGCTTCTGGCTAACTAATAAAGTGCCAAAACATGAGGAAAATATTCCTGACACTTTGTAGAATAAGTTGTGTCACTAAAAATATTATTTACGACGCTTAAAAGCTTACTTAAGCTCTTTAACGGATTACTATCCAACCGAACAACCGGACTATACCCGGAACATAAAAATATTGATAACAATATTATTGGTCTTTTTCTGAGCCAGTTACGGTCTCTGAATACCCTAACACCCGCATTATAACACATCATACCACTAACCGAGTTAACCACTAAACCTAACTTGGTTTAACATAACCAAACACTAACTATAGACTTGAAATCGAACCAAGACCCCCCCCATTGAGATCGGCCTAACTAGAGGGGACAACAAGAGTACACCTTTGATTATTTTATTTGTGTGTTGTCTAGTATCTAGATGACATGTAATCCAATGGACGATGATCAAGAGTTTGCCTATAAATACCTAACCTAAACACATTAGATTATACACTTCACATTTCACCAAAACACAACTCTCTCTCCCTCTATATAGCTCTCGGCCGAACACCCCACCCCCTACACACCCATTTTCGAGTTTTGATCCATCCATTCCAAGCACACACAAGCTTTTCGGGTCACGCATAAGGAGTCTTGGAGCAAACGGAAGTGGAAGGACCTCGTTATCTTGCTTTTATCCACCACCTTTTCGCCTAGAATCTTCCCTAGCCCCGAGCTAGAGGTATAACACTTAAAACTCATTCTCGAACTAATCTAAGGTGGTTAATAAGATTTGTAACGGTTAAAATGCGGAAACTTACATTTTGAATCTTTAAAGTCTACTAAAACCTGAATCTTGTTGGTTAAAAGCATAATACTTGTGTAAAAGTTGTAGTATTTGAAAGTGGTGATTATTTAGGCCCGATCTACGTAGTGGTAGCTCGGATCATCGTTTAACCCGACTTTGTTAAGATCATGGATCTTGACATAAGCTTGTTTCGAACGGTACAAGGGTTAAAAGGTGAAACTCTACCACACGAGAAACATGAACTTGTGTAAAAGTATTTTTACTTGTAAAATAGTATTTAAAACTAGCGGATCTACGTATGTACAAGTGGTATTTTCGTAGAACCAAGTGTCGAGAAAATCATGTTTTATAAAAGTCGGATGACACACTAACAAATATGATTTTTACAAACCACAAGTGTATAAACACTTGTGAAATGAAAAGTTTCGACAAAATAACAATCTTTGAGAAAGATGACGGGAAGTTGTAAAGGATGATTTATTCTAAAAACGAGGTTTTTACGGGATTAAATTATTTTACACATAGATCCACAAAATATAACGGGATCTACACTATAGTTTTCGGAAAAACCACAAGTTCATGTGATTATGCGATTTACATACTTGTCGACTAGTTTGATGTGTCGGAAATTGATTGGTTGATTTAAAGAAGTGTTGAAGTGATTTTGTAAAAGAAAATGATACGCTTGAAAGCGTGGCCACCTCCAGTTACAGGGGAAACTCTGGCGAAATTTTTCTAAAAATATAACACTTAAAATTATTTACAAGTGTTAGAATTATTTTTGATATGTTTTCAAAATATATTTCGCCACGAATTTATTTCCAAATATTCGGAGGTGGGATTTTCACAAAACTAAACGTGATAAATATATACTTCGTAAATATATTTTTCACCACACTGTTTATGATTATTTTGTGAAAATATATAAATATAGTAAAAATAATATTTACAAACATTGACGAACCCAAAATAATACAAACGCTTACACGACAAACATATAAGTTACACCGGTAATTATTATTACCACTTAATCGTTAAAACGTAACTTACGCATTATACGGAAATATTCATGAACGCGTATTTTGTCAACGCATTATTTTGGAAGTATTATGTGAAGTGAAAATATAATATTTTTGAGAAAAATATTTATATTTTGGAAGTAGAAGTAAAAATATATTAAGTGGGACTTAATGATATAATACAAATACACATGTATTAAATCCCCCATCCTTGGGAAGGAGATTAATTACCAAAGTACATGCAAAATATAAACACGAAATAGTTGTCTAACTATTTCCCAAAAACTTAAACTATAAAGCTAAGGCACGGCCATCCGTCTAATAGAATTAGCACATGTAGGTCGTTGCACAGCTGCCTGACATTCGGAGTACTTGGTATAGCGACGCACTGACTGTGAGTTCATGTCCCCCTTTTCTCTTAACTGTTTTCAGTTTTCTAAACTGCGGGGGTGAAATACATGTTACAATGTTTATGATTACTTTTTACATGGTATGGTTAGCGTAAGGAGGGTTACTTCTTAGATCATGTGAGTGGGTAGGCGGAAACTTGAGGCCATTAATCCTCATGGTAGGACCGAGGGACAGGAGCGGTAGATCTATCTGGGTGTAGCGAGCCCAGCCCCAGGTCCAGCATAACGGACCTCGGGGTGACTTAGTGCCCGACGCATAAATCCGCTAGGTTTGAGTCTTCCTACTTGCACTTCACACATATCAATGGCCTTGCAAACCATTGGTGATCTCTTTTTCCTTATTTGCTACATACCAGGATTTTTGATAAATACAAAGGTTTATTTACTCACTTTCGCATGAACTCGCTCAACATTATTGTTGATTTTTCAACTTACATGTATTTCAGGGAATTAAAGATCTGGCACGGTATGGCATGTTTTCCCGCTGCATTAGTCACCGAGGTCATCCAGGGTTCGGGGAATGTGACTCTTTCCTGGACAAGTCACAGTCCTTGAATCATGTTTATGTTAAGATTGAATTTGTAATGTTTGGTGAACAAGTTTATGGTTGTTAGGGTGTTATCCCGTTAAGACAATGTTATGGTATTTTTATTTTAATGGATGATCTTGCATATTTTTAATTCATATAGCTTGGTTATGATTAAGCTATGGTATTAAGAAGTCACACCAAATTAACCACGCTTCCGCAAAGCCAGGGTGTGACAGCTTGGTATCAGAGCTCTGATCATAGCGAACTAGGATTCCTTCTCGAGTCTAGACTATGATCACTAGGGCTCTCACGAAAACATTTTTACTGCATACCACTTAAGTTCAGATCCAAAACCTTTTTATAAACAAATGTTGAGCGCATTTTATTTATTATTTTTAGGCTCAGTCTGGGAGGCTGAGGCTCGGTCTGGGAGGCCGAGGCTCGATCCAATGGATCGAGGTAGTTGGCTAGTGGGACTAGGGAGTCAGTCTGGGAGGCTGGGAGATTTGGCTAGTGGGACTAGGGAGTCAGTCTGGGAGGCTGGGAGATTTGGCTAGTGGGAGTAGGGAGTCAGTCTGGGAGGCTGGGAGATTTGGCTAGTGGGACTAGGAAGAACAGTCTGGGAGGCTGGGAGGCTAGTGGGACTAGGAGAATTATGTGATTTTTACTTGGTGACTTATGTGATTACCTGATTGTATGACTGATTATTTATGCATATTTGTGTTGGTGTTACAGACACATGGACTCACCTGGCACAGGTGACTCGGACACCACCGGACCCCTACCTATCGTATCTGATGACCTCCCATCTTCGGAGCATGAGGTGCATACATCTGATTCCACCAGCACGGACGACGACGATTTCCAGCCCTTCGCACTACCCGAGGGTGCTGATGAGCCTGCGGATGGCCCCCCTGCTGAGTACCTACCTCTAGTTGTGATTCCGGCTCCTATACCTTTAGCCGTTTATCCTGCAAATGACTTACTACTTGACGCCGAGGCTGACGGCGATATCGATCTGTTTGAGGATGAGCCTATCGAGGATGAGATCCCGGACGCAGCCCTACTTCCCGCTGGCGGTCTTCTGATGATCGATGATGCCCCTGCCGAGGACTCACCCGCACATTCACCGGTCCCAGACTCCTTTGAGTCTGTGGCTTCCGCACCTTCTCACAAGGTGAGCGCACAACACTTTGCACACGATTCGGATCCTGACCAGGCATCCTCTGCTGCACCTATTCCTAGCTTCGAATTTGACCATGACGACATAGAGGATTCTGATCCCATTTTTCCTCCGGGATTCGACCCGGATCATGATATTGAGTTTATCCCGATGGACCAGCCCATGGAGGATCCCGCCGATCCAGTTGATCCTATTGATCCCGATTTTGATTTCGAGATGGCTTTTGATGACCATGAGCCTGCCTTGGCTCCTGAGCAGGCAGCTGCTCTAGATCCTATGCCCGAGCATGACCCCGTACATGCTGGCATCCCAGTTGAGCCTGTTCTAGCTGACCCGCCCGTTGATGATCATCTCGAGGGTGATCATGTTGTTGCTGTCGATCCTGTTGTTCCTCCACCTTTTGTTGCTGATATACCTGTTGACCATCCTGTTGATCATGTTGCACCGGTTAATCCTATTATTGCTCCCCCATTTGATCCCATTCCACTTGAGCCTGAGCACGCACTGTTTGCAGACCACATGGATCCACCGGATGAGCATGCACAACACGATTGGATACCTGCTGATGAGGACGTTCCACCTTTGCCCCCTCAGATCCCTGTTACACTACCTGTTGATTTCACTTTTCAGGTTCCTCAGTTTGTACCTCCAGCGAGGCCTGGAGAGGGCTCTTCAACCCATCCTTTGGGCACGTACCGATGTCTAGTCCCTTCATGCCCCAGATGTCATCTATTCCACCCTCTACTTCACCGTTTCATGTGGCACCGTTTGACCCCACCAGTGAGCCTTTGCTTTGGTCGACACCACCAGTCATGCCACCTACTGATCCATACCATCCGTTTCATGTGGGACACACCATAGAGGACGTTTTGATGTCCTTCGTTCATCAGCACGAGTCACACACGCAGCGTCTCCAGGAGCTTGAGAGAGCTCAGCTGCCACCATGTTCATGCCATGGACAGATACACTCTCCTCTTCAGCCATGTCGATCATTACCCCCAGATTATGCTGCTCGCCTCTTTACACTAGAGCAGCAGGTTGCTTCTGTCATCCGTACTCAGCAAGCTATGGAGGAGGACTGGCTCCAGTTACGTCGCTTGCTTTACACTTACTTTCCCCCTCCTCCACCGCCATCTGTATAGAGCTCATCAGTACTGCTTGTGTAGACGTTGGTGAGAGGACCGCGATTGCTTTTGGTTGCATAGCATTTTGGAGACTACATGATGATACTGACTTTTGACAAATACTTGATGTATTTGATGTATTTGACACTGATTTGATATAGCTTTTGGACAGGGGTGATGTAGCCCCTAGTTGATTGATGATTGTATGACACAATGATGTACTGATACACTTATTCTGTGGTCTCGATATATAGCAATCGCAGTATTCTCATCATATTTGATTCGCTTGATTGCTTATTTACATTATTATGACATGGGATGTTGTGTGTATATTTTTATGACATGGGATGTTGTGTGTATAATATTTGTGACATGGGATGTTGTGTGATTAGTATTTGTGAAGTATTGATAACATGAGTGTTATGTGCTATTACTATTACTATATACGTACGCGTTACTATGACCTGACCGACGTAAACATATCTTTAGAAGATGCCGCCAAGACGTCAACCACAGCAAATGCCCACTACTCAGGACGAACTACAGCAAGTCATTGCTGCTGCTATTGCTCAATATGCTGCCTCTCAAGGAGGAATGAGTGGAAGCAACTCTGGCAACACTGGCAACAACAACAATCCACCTCATGGGTGCACCTACAAACAGTTCTTGGACTGCAAGCCCGTGAACTTTGATGGCACAGGAGGTGCTGTCGCTTTTGTCCGCTGGGCTGAGAAAACAGAATCCGTTCTTCGCATGAGCAAATGCACATTGGATCAGCAAGTCACTTACATCTCTGGGCTATTTTTGGATGGAGCCCTATCATGGTGGAATCTACAAGTACAGACACTTGGCGAAGCTGCTGCTTACGCGCTGACTTGGACTGAACTGAAGGAACTCATGCGCAAGAAGTACTGTTCCCGCGCTGAAATTCAGAGATTGGAGACCGAGTTCTGGCATTTGAAAATGGAAGGTCCTAAGATAGCAGAGTATGTTCAGAGATTCCACGACTTGTCGCATGTGGTACCCTACATGGTCACACCTGAGTTCAAGAGAATTGAACGCTTCATTTGGGGATTAGCTCCTCAAATCATCAGCATGGTGACCTCCTCCAAACCTGCAACTATCACTGAAGCCATTGATTTGAGTGTGGCTCTCACCGAGGAGGCAATTCGTTTGAACAAGTTTGATGAAGCGGAGCCAAAGAAGAAGGAGACTCATGTGGAGTCATCTGGAGGGAACAAACGAAAGTTTTCAAACTTCAAGCAGGGCACCGGGGTGGTGGTTAAGAAAGGAGAGCAGAACGCGCCGGCTCAGGATACAGCTGGTGGTAGGAAGAAAGGAAAGGGATATATGGGTGCACAACCCAAGTGCAACTCATGCCAACGACATCACTCTGGTCGTTGCAGGCTAAGAGTTTGTGAATCATGTGGGAAGACTGGTCATACGAAGGATTTTTGTTGGGCTAGTGCTGGCCGGGGAGGCCAAGGAGGATCTGGGAATAGGAATAATCGTGGTGGTAATGGGAACCGCCCCCAAGGAAACCATGGAGGTGATGGGAATCAGGTCAATCATGCAAACCAAGCGGGCGCCATGAATCGAAATCAGGGAAACAATCAAGCTGGAAACGTTGGTGGAAATGGGCAGAGACCCGGATGCTTTAACTGCGGCGACATTGGGCACTACAAAAGGAATTGCCCGGAATTGAACCAAGCCCGCGGAAGGGTTTTCAACATAGAAGCAAGGGAAGCGCGCCAGGATCCCAATGTTGTCACTAGTACGTTCCTTGTAAACCAACGCTATGCATCCATTTTATTTGATACTGGCGCCGATTATAGCTTCGTGTCGTTAGAATTTAAGAATATGCTTGGTTTAGCCGCTAGTATGTTAGATGTTCCGTACTCGATCGAATTAGCGAATGGAAAGTTAGTAGAAGCTAATGAGGTGATTCGAGGTTGTGTAATCGAATTGGGAGAGCCTGAGTTTGCTCTAGATCTACTACCAGTCCAGTTGGGAAGCTTCGACGTGGTAGTAGGGATGGATTGGTTATCGAGTAACAAGGCCGAGATAGTTTGTCATGAGAAGGTCGTACGTATCCCGACCGATGATGGTGAGACCATTATTGTTCACGGGGAGAAGCGTGAGACGCCGTTGAGGATTATTAGCTGCCTGAAGGCAAGAAAGTGTTTGCAGAAGGGATGTGCTGCCTTTCTGGCACACATTGTAGATAAGAAGGCTGCTGAGCCCAAGATCGAAGACATCCCTGTCGTGAGGGAATACCCTGACGTCTTCCCAGAAGATTTACCTGTCTTGCCGCCTCAAAGACAAGTGGAGTTTCGCATTGACTTAGTTCCAGGCGCCGCGCCTGTGGCTAAGGCACCCTACAGACTTGCCCCGTCTGAGATGCAAGAACTATCGACACAACTTCAAGAGTTGTTAGACAAGGGATTTATCCGACCGAGCTTCTCGCCTTGGGGAGCTCCAGTTTTGTTTGTCAAGAAAAAGGACGGTAGTTTCCGTATGTGCATTGACTACAGAGAGTTGAACAAGCTGACGATCAAGAATAGGTATCCCCTGCCAAGAATCGATGATCTGTTTGACCAACTACAAGGTTCAAGCTTTTATTCAAAGATCGATCTTCGATCTGGATACTGATGTGCGTGTAGTGTGTTATATTTTTAGATATATATTTAAGCCCTTTTTACACTTTTAGCCAAGTTTTAAATTTATAAAACACGATATTCACTAACACTAAACACACATATGGGCAAGTGCACCCATCGTGGACGTAGTATAGTGTTGGTAAGATACCGAGGTCGTCCAAGGACACAAGAGCTTTTAATACCGGTTTATCCTCAACGTCTAATCAAATCAAAAAGTTAGAAAAATGTTTTAAACTAAGAAAAATAAAAACTAACTAAATGCTGAAAATAAAAATAAAATAAAAACAGATAGACAAGATGAATCACTTGGATCCGACACGTGTATTAGTATAACCTTTGATTATTTTCGCACTTTTTCACTTGTTTAAGAGATTATCTTAGTTATTGTAGTAGGCCCCTCTTTTGAAGGCGACGTTACCCTCAACCCAGTAGTTTGAGTTAGCAAGGATACAATCCTAAAGGGTCGGATTATTGAAAGATAATGAATTAAGTTATTAATGCAAATTGTTGTAGGCCCCGCTTTTGGCGGTGACGTTACCCTCGGCTAAGTAGTCTGAGTCAGCAGGGATACAGTCCTAAATAGCCGGGTTATAGTATTAATAGTAGTTAACTTATGAGGGGGTCAAAGAGTTTGGATCCCCGCCATCCAATACCTATGGGCATTGAAGGAGATCCTACTAAATTTGACCCAGGTCCCAAGCAGGACCTCTAAACGCTGAACAAGGGCAAGACCCTTACCAAACCGTTCCCTTAACCCCCGACCAGGTAGCCAACATACCTCCATATAGACCGTGGACATATGAATGGTGAAAATCTTTTATTTTATATAGACAGTAAAATAATGCCAAGACACCACGGACAAACGATAAGGAAAGATCACCTTCAACATAAGTAACTAGTTATTAAAGTCATTAATACAAAACCAAATAAAAAGTGCAAAAGATTAAAAATAAAAAGTATTATACTAAACACTTGTCTTCACCAAGTGATGTAAGAGACTTAGGCAAACATGGCCTTGATTGTCAAGAACTTTTACGATCAATCTTGGATCCCGAGACGACTCACACACTCTACGATGGACAATGGATGATGGTGGTGGATGATGGTGTTATGGTGGTGGTGGGTGGTGGATGAGGTGTGAGAGAGGTGGTGTGCCAAGGGATGAGAGAAAATGAAGCCAAGCTCCTCTATTTATAGGCTGAACAGAAGGCTGGACACGGCCCCGTGTCCGCTGGACACGGCCCCGTGCCCGTCTGACATTCTCTCTCTTCATTAATTGTAATTGCGAATTACAATTAATGCGCCTGCTGTACTTTCACCACGCCCCCGTGCCCGCTGGACACGGCCCCGTGGTGGGCAATGGAAGCTTCTACTGGTTTGTCTTTTCTGCTGCTTCCTGGGCACGCCCCCGTGTTCGCTGGACACGGGGCGTGTTCAGACTCTGTTTCTTCTCCTTTGCTTTGGGAGGTGCCGTTGAGGGTCCGGGCAGTCTACTTTTGTTCCTTTTCTTGTATTTATGGTAGAATTAGTTGTCTTTTTGCTTCTTTTGTGATTTTGAGCTCATTTCATCCTGAAAATACAAAAGGAAGACAAAAACACTCTTTTTCCAACATTAGTACTTAAAAAGGGTTAGTTTTATGCCTTAATTGATGTGATTTATATGTTGCATTTTACACACATCAATACTATCAGCTACGGATACAGGAGGAGAGTATCCCGAAGACAGCCTTCAGAACTCGATATGGACACTACGAGTTTCTCGTTATGCCGTTTGGTTTGACAAACGCACCTGCAGTGTTCATGGATTTAATGAATCGAGTTTGTAAGCCGTACTTGGATAAGTTCGTGATTGTATTCATCGATGATATTTTGATTTATTCAAAGACGAAGGCTGAGCACGAGCAGCACTTAAGAGCTATTCTGGAGCTGCTAAAGAAGGAACAGTTGTACGCCAAGTTCTCTAAGTGCGAGTTTTGGCTAAGAGAAGTGCAATTCCTTGGGCACGTGGTGAATGGAGATGGAATCCACGTGGATCCCACCAAGATCGAGGCGATCAAAGATTGGGAAACGCCAAAGACGCCAACCGAGATTCGGCAATTCTTGGGTTTGGCTGGCTATTATCGAAGGTTCATCGAGAATTTTTCAAAGATCGCTCAACCATTGACGCTCCTCACGCAGAAGGACAAGAAGTTTGATTGGGGAATCAAACAGGAGGAAGCATTTCAGATATTGAAGGATAAGCTTTGCAACGCGCCAATCTTAGCCCTACCAGAAGGTACAGATGATTTTGTGGTATACTGCGACGCATCGCGTCAAGGATTGGGTTGTGTGTTGATGCAACGTCAAAGGGTTATTGCCTACACGTCACGCCAACTGAAAGTTCATGAAAAGAACTATACCACACATGATTTGGAACTAGGCGCAGTAGTTTTTGCTTTAAAGATCTGGAGACACTACCTTTATGGTACGAAGTGCACAATCTTCACAGATCACAAGAGCCTTCAACATATATTCAACCAGAAGGAGTTGAACATGAGGCAAAGACGATGGGTAGAACTGTTGAATGACTACGACTGCGAGATTAAGTATCATCCAGGGAAGGCGAATGTGGTCGCCAATGCCCTAAGTCGAAAAGAGAGGATCAAGCCCATAAGGGTTAGGGCTTTGGAGATGATTATTCAGACCGATCTTTCCTTGCGCATTCGTGCCGCGCAGAAAGAAGCTCTCAAGGAAAGAAACCTTGAGGAAGAGTATCTCCATGGGATGGAGAAGTTATTGGTACCAAACAGGGAAGGAATGTTGTGTTTTGAGAAAAGGATTTGGGTTCCTCTGTTTGGTGGTTTAAGAAAGGTTATTTTCGATGAAGCTCACAAATCGCGGTACTCTATCCACCCTGGAGCGGATAAGATGTACCAGGATCTTAAAGATTATTATTGGTGGCCTAGGATGAAAGGCGATGTTGCTGTTTATGTGAGCAAATGTTTAACATGCGCCAAGGTTAAGGCGGAATACCAGAAGCCTTCGGGACTTCTGCAGCAACCAGAGATTCCCAAGTGGAAGTGGGAACAAATCTCTATGGATTTTATTACGAAGTTGCCAAGAACGCCAAGAGGCCATGACACTATTTGGGTAATAGTGGATCGCTTAACGAAGTCAGCACACTTCCTACCTATCCGAGAGAAGGATAATACGAGCAAACTGGCCGAAATTTACATGAGAGAGATTGTTACACGTCATGGAGTACATCTCTCGATTATCTCTGATAGAGACGGAAGGTTCGTATCGAGGATATGGCAATCCTTCCAGGAAGCTTTTGGCTCAAAGTTGAATCTGAGCACTGCTTTTCACCCACAGACCGACGGCCAAAGCGAGCGGACGATACAGACACTAGAAGATATGCTGAGAGCATGTGTGATGGATTTGGGCGGTAGCTGGGATAAGCATTTGCCTTTGGTTGAGTTCTCATACAACAACAGCTACCACACCAGTATTGGTGCCGCGCCATTCGAAGCTCTATATGGACGCAAGTGCAGATCACCGCTTTGTTGGGCAGACGCAGGTGATAGACAATTGGTTGGTCCTGAAGTGGTACAGGAAACCACAGATAAGATCGCACAGATACGGGACCGCATCAGTGCGGCTCGTGACCGGCAGAAAGCCTACGCGGATCGAAGCAGGAAACCTCTAGAGTTTGAGGTTGGTGAGATGGTTTTGTTGAAGGTATCACCCTGGAAGGGTGTGGCACGCTTTGGGAAACGTGGAAAGTTGAATCCGAGGTATATTGGACCGTTCAAGATCTTGGAGAGAATCGGGTTAGTAGCATACAAGTTGGACCTACCTGCCGAACTGAATGGTGTTCACGATACATTTCATGTATCCAATCTGAAGAGAAGTCCAACGCAAGATACAGTTGCCATTCCTACCGACGAAATTCATGTGGACGACACGCTCCACTTCGTTGAAGAACCTGTCGAGGTCACGGATTGGAAAGTTAACAAGACCCGCCGGAGCAGTGTCAAGCTCGTCAAAGTTCGTTGGAATGCTAGACATGGTCCTGAATTCACCTGGGAGCGTGAGGACCGAATGAAAGAGAAATACCCCCACCTATTTCCTGAGAACCCTGCTTCTACAAGCAGAACTTAAAATTTCGGGACGAAATTTATCTAACGGGGGGAGAATGTGACAACCCTCACTAAACCAGGTATCCGTACGATTTAAATAATAATTAATTGCTGCTTAATTACTGTGCTTAACTGAAATTGCTGACGAACTTCTACTTGATTTCTAGTACTTATATATTCCTGCATCATACTTTGATTTCCGTCACTACATTATTTACAAGTTGAACCTTAGTGACAAACATGATGCACTAAAGCACAGTAGCATTAGAATGGATAACCTATTGAACATGCTGATAAAGCCAGCATCAGGCAGACACTGCCTCTAAGGGCCTGTATAAGCCAGAAATATTTTACTACACCCATAGTGAGTGTAGGGATACAAGGGTTGTAGAACTGTGTCTCTAGGAATAAGATATAATGATTGGATGTGCCTAAAACGTACTCTAAGCATGAAACACAGCACTTTTATTAACATACTAGCTTCTGGCTAACTAATAAAGTGCCAAAACATGAGGAAAATATTCCTGACACTTTGTAGAATAAGTTGTGTCACTAAAAATATTATTTACGACGCTTAAAAGCTTACTTAAGCTCTTTAACGGATTACTATCCAACCGAACAATCGGACTATACCCGGAACATAAAAATATTGATAACAATATTATTGGTCTTTTTCTGAGCCAGTTAGGGTCTCTGAATACCCTAACACCCGCATTATAACACATCACACCACTAACCGAGTTAACCACTAAACCTAACTTGGTTTAACATAACCAAACACTAACTATAGACTTGAAATCGAACCAAGACCCCCCCCCCCATTGAGATCGGCCTAACTAGAGGGGACAATAAGAGTACACCTTTGATTATTTTATTTGTGTGTTGTCTAGTATCTAGATGACATGTAATCCAATGGACGATGATCAAGAGTTTGCCTATAAATACCTAACCTAAACACATTAGATTATACACTTCACATTTCACCAAAACACAACTCTCTCTCCCTCTATATAGCTCTCGGCCGAACACCCCACCCCCTACACACCCATTTTCGAGTTTTGATCCATCCATTCCAAGCACACACAAGCTTTTCGGGTCACGCATAAGGAGTCTTGGAGCAAACGGAAGTGGAAGGACCTCGTTATCTTGCTTTTATCCACCACCTTTTCGCCTAGAATCTTCCCTAGCCCCGAGCTAGAGGTATAACACTTAAAACTCATTCTCGAACTAATCTAAGGTGGTTAATAAGATTTGTAACGGTTAAAATGCGGAAACTTACATTTTGAATCTTTAAAGTCTACTAAAACCTGAATCTTGTTGGTTAAAAGCATAATACTTGTGTAAAAGTTGTAGTATTTGAAAGTGGTGATTATTTAGGCCCGGTCTACGTAGTGGTAGCTCGGATCATCGTTTAACCCGACTTTGTTAAGATCATGGATCTTGACATAAGCTTGTTTCGAACGGTACAAGGGTTAAAAGGTGAAACTCTACCACACGAGAAACATGAACTTGTGTAAAAGTATTTTTACTTGTAAAATAGTATTTAAAACTAGCGGATCTACGTATGTACAAGTGGTATTTTCGTAGAACCAAGTGTCGAGAAAATCATGTTTTATAAAAGTCGGATGACACACTAACAAATATGATTTTTACAAACCACAAGTATATAAACACTTGTGAAATGAAAAGTTTCGACAAAATAACAATCTTTGAGAAAGATGACGGGAAGTTGTAAAGGATGATTTATTCTAAAAACGAGGTTTTTACGGGATTAAATTATTTTACACATAGATCCACAAAATATAACGGGATCTACACTATAGTTTTCGGAAAAACCACAAGTTCATGTGATTATGCGATTTACATACTTGTCGACTAGTTTGATGTGTCGGAAATTGATTGGTTGATTTAAAGAAGTGTTGAAGTGATTTTGTAAAAGAAAATGATACGCTTGAAAGCGTGGCCACCTCCAGTTACAGGGGAAACTCTGGCGAAATTTTTCTAAAAATATAACACTTAAAATTATTTACAAGTGTTAGAATTATTTTTGATATGTTTTCAAAATATATTTCGCCACGAATTTATTTCCAAATATTCGGAGGTGGGATTTTCACAAAACTAAACGTGATAAATATATACTTCGTAAATATATTTTTCACCACACTGTTTATGATTATTTTGTGAAAATATATAAATATAGTAAAAATAATATTTACAAACATTGACGAACCCAAAATAATACAAACGCTTACACGACAAACATATAAGTTACACCGGTAATTATTATTACCACTTAATCGTTAAAACGTAACTTACGCATTATACGGAAATATTCATGAACGCGTATTTTGTCAACGCATTATTTTGGAAGTATTATGTGAAGTGAAAATATAATATTTTTGAGAAAAATATTTATATTTTGGAAGTAGAAGTAAAAATATATTAAGTGGGACTTAATGATATAATACAAATACACATGTATTAAATCCCCCATCCTTGGGAAGGAGATTAATTACCAAAGTACATGCAAAATATAAACACGAAATAGTTGTCTAACTATTTCCCAAAAACTTAAACTATAAAGCTAAGGCACGGCCATCCGTCTAATAGAATTAGCACATGTAGGTCGTTGCACAGCTGCCTGACATTCGGAGTACTTGGTATAGCGACGCACTGACTGTGAGTTCATGTCCCCCTTTTCTCTTAACTGTTTTCAGTTTTCTAAACTGCGGGGGTGAAATACATGTTACAATGTTTATGATTACTTTTTACATGGTATGGTTAGCGTAAGGAGGGTTACTTCTTAGATCATGTGAGTGGGTAGGCGGAAACTTGAGGCCATTAATCCTCATGGTAGGACCGAGGGACAGGAGCGGTAGATCTATCTGGGTGTAGCGAGCCCAGCCCCAGGTCCAGCATAACGGACCTCGGGGTGACTTAGTGCCCGACGCATAAATCCGCTAGGTTTGAGTCTTCCTACTTGCACTTCACACATATCAATGGCCTTGCAAACCATTGGTGATCTCTTTTTCCTTATTTGCTACATACCAGGATTTTTGATAAATACAAAGGTTTATTTACTCACTTTCGCATGAACTCGCTCAACATTATTGTTGATTTTTCAACTTACATGTATTTCAGGGAATTAAAGATCTGGCACGGTATGGCATGTTTTCCCGCTGCATTAGTCACCGAGGTCATCCAGGGTTCGGGGAATGTGACTCTTTCCTGGACAAGTCACAGTCCTTGAATCATGTTTATGTTAAGATTGAATTTGTAATGTTTGGTGAACAAGTTTATGGTTGTTAGGGTGTTATCCCGTTAAGACAATGTTATGGTATTTTTATTTTAATGGATGATCTTGCATATTTTTAATTCATATAGCTTGGTTATGATTAAGCTATGGTATTAAGAAGTCACACCAAATTAACCACGCTTCCGCAAAGCCAGGGTGTGACACTGAAGGACCATACGGAGGACCATACGGAGGACCATGGACCACTGGTTACCCGACTTATGGGTACCAGCATCCACCACCTCCTCAACCTATGTACCAGCCGCCGTAGCCACAGCTGATTCCGCCGGAACATCAGCAGGAGGTTCTAGAGAGGTTGCACCAAGTCGAACAGGATGTTCGAGAAGACCGCAGGGAGCGGCAAGGCTTCTTCAAGGGCCTGTCAGACTTGCTAAAGGGGAAGTCTAAGAGGAGGGGTCATTAAGGACCTTTGATGTTTGTCTGCTTAGTTGTAATCAGTCCCTGCGTGGACTTTATGTTTCTGTATTCAGCTCCTGCGTGAGCTTGTCTTTTAGTATTCTGCCCCTGCGTGGGCATGTCTTTCAGTTGACCCCTGCGTGGGTTTGTTTGTTGTTTTATTTGTTGTATTTCGCCCCTGCGTGGGCATGTTGTTGTAGAAGTCCCGTTTTGGGCAAATGATGTACTGTTAAATCTTGATTTAGTGAAATGTTGCATTTAAGCTTTTATGATTGTTGTTATAAATAAGTATATGAATAAACTTAAAATAAAATAACATTTCCTAAAATTAAAGAAGACCTACCATTTGTGAAAAATGGCAAAATCTAAAAAGGGACAAGACCTAGCCACATGTCATTTTAAGACAAGGCCAAGATGGTATCTCCATAATTAGATTCAGGTCCATAATTAACGTCTCAACTTAGGATTGATCTGCGTTATAAAGAGAATCTAAGGGGTAAAAGCCTAGCCACGTGTCGTTGCAGACATGGCCAAGATGGCAGAACCTGTCTAAAAGATTCCAAATTTTGTTAATATCTGTAAGTATGTTAACATAGTGGGCAAATTGTGACACAGTAGGAGTCACATAGACCATCATTGAAAATTGGGTTAATTTAAGATTCCCTGCAAGTAAATGACCATTCCTTAAGAATGAAGTACCTACGGGTAGTAATTAATGTCCTAGGGACTAAAAGACAGTTTGAGTCTGCAACTCACTGTCTAGAATAGGGTAATGAACTATGATTCAGACCCTAATACCTTGATTCTGTAAGAATCCGGGTTATAAGCTAACACTGTCCTTGTGACTAAGTTATATGTTAATTCTTAACTATAATATAGGGTTATAATGCAGACCCTGAATTTATGTTTAATTAATAATTTGACCTGCAATGGCTATTTAAAACCATGGTTAATAAAATACATAAATTACTGTATTAACTATTAAATAAAACCTTGCCCATTATTGTTTATATGTAGCAATTGAAGCTACATGGCGGGGTCGGATGAAGTGAATAGTCGTCCGGTGGAGAACCACGATAATGCAAAGGTACAGTTAATTGGTGCGGAGTTGAAAGCACTGGTAGATGATGCGGTTACTAAGGCTTTAGAAAGACAGTATAGTGAGTACAGTGGGACCCATAGTAGAACCCTGTCTATACCGCATAATAAATCTAAGACTCATTCAGAGGCTCACAGCAAGCCACCTTCTGTCAAACCCAAGTCTAAAAAGGAGAAATCCAAGAAGGAAGACTCCAAGAAGGAGGATGATAGACATTCTTCGAATGAAAATGATAATCATTCCAAGAAGATTGTGCTTTATGATGCCCCACGTGCCAAGGGTTGCACGTATAAATACTTTGTATCTTGTAAACCCCGGGATTTCACTGGGGAGAAGGGGGCAGTAGACTGTATGACTTGGCTTGATGAGATGGAGACAGTAGTGGATATAAGTGGCTGTGCTGAAAGAGATATTGTGAAGTTCGTGACACAATCCTTTAAAGGTGATGCACTGCAATGGTGGAAGTCGCTGATTCAAGCCACCGGAAAGATACCGCTATACAACATGTCTTGGGAACAATTTGTTGCCCTAATCAAGGAGAATTACTGTCCCCAGCACGAGGTCGAAGGAATAGAGTCTGATTTTCTGTCTCTGGTGATGAAGAACCTGGACTGCCAGGCTTACCTCACAACCTTCAATTCCTTGTCAAGGCTAGTTCCCTATCTTGTAACACCTGAACCGAAGAGGATAGCCCGTTTCATTGGGGGTCTGGCCCCAGAAATTAAAGCAAGCGTCAAGGCCTCTCGGCCCACTACTTTTCGATCAGTGGCTGACATATCTCTGTCCCTTACAAAGGACGCAGTTAGACAGAGATCCCTGAGAGCCGCAGATGCCGAGAAGCGAAAACGCGAAGATGATGGTTCGCGACGCTCAGAAAAGAAGCATAAGGGCAATGATGACCACAAGAAAGGGTCGGGATCCAAGAAAGGAGATCATCAGACAGGTGAAAAACCCAGGTGCAAAGTTTGTAGGAAGCACCATTTTGGGAAATGCAGGCAGGAGTCTAGGTCCCAATCTCAGCAGAAGCTATGTGGGATTTGCAAGTCCCCGGATCATAAGGCATTAGACTGCAAGAAGCTTAAGGATGCCACCTGCTACAATTGTAATGAGAAGGGGCATATTAGACCCAACTGCCCGAAGCTTGCCAAGAAAACGGAGGAGGGAAAGAAGACTAATGCAAGAGTCTTCCGCATGGATGCAAAGGAAGCTATTCAGGACGATAATGTCATAACAGGTACTTTTCTCATAAATGATGTCTACGCAAGAGTATTATTTGACTCTGGGGCGGATAGGTCCTTTGTAGATAATAAGTTATGTGAACTGTTGAAATTACCTGTTAAAATTCTAAGTATGAAATATGAAGTGGAATTAGCTGATGGAACAATAGAAACAGTTTCGACTGTGTTAGATGAATGCGTCTTATCCATTAGGAACCACTCTTTTCCATTGTCCTTGTTACCCTTTAAGCTAGCAGGCTTTGATGTAGTGATAGGAATGGATTGGTTATCGCGTAACCAAGCCCAGATAGTGTGCAACAAGAAGCAGGTAGTAATCAAGACCCCATCTGGTGAGCCACTCACTATTCAGGGAGATACTCAACACGGAATGCCAGAGCGTGTGGCCATGCTTAAGGTATCCGGGTGCACGAGTAGGGGTTGTGTCATTTATATGGCAAGAGTAACCATTGACGAGAAGAAGCCTAGGATCGAAGACATACCGGTCATTTCTGACTATCCCGAAGTTTTTCCGTAGGAACTACCTGGTTTGCCACCAGACAGGCAGGTGGAATTTAGGATTGACATTATCCCCGGAGCTGCACCAGTGGCCAGAGCACCGTATAGATTAGCACCAACTGAGATGAAGGAATTAAGGACACAGCTTGATGATTTGCTAGCTAAAGGCTTTATTAGACCTAGTTCATCTCCATGGGGAGCGCCAATTCTGTTTGTCAAAAAGAAGGATGGATCAATGCGTCTATGCATTGATTACCGTGAGCTAAACAAGGTTACTATCAAGAACAGATATCCTTTGCCTAGAATCGATGATCTATTCGACCAGCTACAGGGAGCGAGTTACTTTTCCAAGATAGATCTCAGGTCTGGCTATCATCAATTGAAAGTCAAGGAGGAGGATGTACATAAGACCGCGTTTAGGACTCGTTATGGTCATTACGAGTTCCTAGTGATGCCTTTTGGGCTCACTAACGCGCCTGCCGCATTCATGGATCTCATGAATCGCGTATGCAAGCCTTATCTGGATAAATTTGTCATCGTCTTCATTGACGACATCCTCATCTACTCAAAGAACCAAGCTGACCATGAGGAGCATCTTCGGTGCGTTCTCAAGCTACTCCATCAAGAAAAACTCTATGCCAAGTTTTCAAAGTGTGAGTTTTGGCTTCGCGAAGTCCAATTCCTTGGTCATGTTGTGAGCGAACGTGGAATTCAAGTGGATCCCGCAAAGATAGAAGCTATTATGAACTGGCAAGAGCCAAAGACACCTTCAGAAATTCGTAGCTTCCTAGGTTTGGCTGGATACTACAGGCGTTTTATTGAAAACTTCTCAAGAATTGCTGCACCCCTGACGTCGTTAACACGTAAGAACATTAAGTTTAATTGGGGGCCTAAGCAGCAAGAATCTTTTGATATATTGAAACAGAAGTTGAGTAACGCTCCAGTACTGACTCTACCTGAAGGCATTGAAGAATTTGTGGTGTATTGTGATGCATCACACACCGGAATGGGTTGCGTATTAATGCAAAAGGGCAAGGTCATAGCCTACGCTTCACGTCAATTAAAGGTGCACGAAAAGAATTACACCACCCATGACTTAGAGTTGGGTGCCGTTGTATTTGCACTAAAACTTTGGAGGCATTATTTGTATGGGAGGAAGTGTGTAATCTATTCCGACCATAAGAGCCTTCAACACCTGTTCAATCAGAAGGATTTGAACATGAGGCAGCGACGATGGATGGAAACCTTAAACGATTATGATTGTGAAATAAGGTACCATCCAGGCAAGGCCAATGTAGTCGCAGATGCTATAAGCAGGAAGGAGAGAGTGAAGCCAATATGTCACACCCCGAATTTCCACGTGTCACCGGTGGGCCCGGTGGGGGTAACGTGACGTAGTTGGTAACATCATAGTCAAACAACACAATATATAAATGCACAGCGGAAGCAGAAATAGATTCATTTCAACTTTACATAAACGTAATATTTAATATCACAAGTAGTTGAAACGGATCCACAGGCGGATCAAATAAAATAAGATAAATGTTCAACAGACTTTAGACGCCTAGAACTTGCAAGATTCCTTACTAACGCCCTGAGCAGCTTCCAGCCTATTACGTACTTGTACCTGTCACTTAGACTTTAGAAAATACGTCAGTTTTCACTGGTAAATACACTCAACTGACTCATTTGAAAAGAGTTTATGAAAATTGGTTTAGGCGCACAAGGCACAAAACTATTTTGACACTTGATTAAAATGCACAAGGCAGTATTAATCTTCTATACTTGGGACAAACTATATCTCATGTTATCAGTTTTACATAACTTGCTCTACATACGGGGCCCGGTCCTATGCCGGTTCAAGATTAACCGACACACCACTATTCCCTTATTGGGAATCCCATATTGGGTATAATCAATTAATAAGCATAAAGCATCTGTCAGGTGTATGCCTACACCCCGTGCTTAGGTCGTGGCCATTTGCAATTAATGAGTCAAGGATATCCAGGACACGGTCGCATTAACCCCCAATGTTTCAGTCAAGCAATACGAATTAAAACAGGTTATTTGAATTTCCCGACACATTGGTCTTCGAATCCCATACCTGACCATGCGGTATTTATATTACCGTATCCCAAGCCCGTAATAGGGAAAATAAGTTAAGAGTATTTACCTGAGCTAGCTCCTGTCTTAAATAGCAAGAATTATAATAACTCAGCCGTATTCACTTAAGTAAGCGTAGGTACAATTTACCGGAAGGCTCTAGTCTGGAAGGATGGTATAAATAACCAATTAGAATACTAACGGGTCTTTAATTTAAGCCTAAGCTTAGACCGGTTAGTTTTAAGGAAATATACGGTTCAAGCGCATGATTAAGCGAAGACCGGGTAGAACGTGATTTAGACCCGACAAGTTTGAATACTTGTATAATATGGGTATACTAAATACACTCTGGATTTTGAGACAAAAATGATATTGTTTGACCCGTTTCGGTCAATTTACGCAAACTAGTTACGTAAACCGAACCGAACGCGAAAAGGGCGATACGGGTAGACCAATGATTCAAATGCAAGTTCCCTGATATAATATGCTTTAATTATGATATAACATCAGTAAGTTATGTTCTATATTGCCCGGAATAATTTTAAACTCAATTTATGCCTTAGAAGGGCATTTTGGTCATTTAAAAGATAATAAAAGAGTAAAATTAGAAATCTGAGTTTAGGGTCTGGTTCATATAGTAAATATACTTAATATGACATATTATATCAGTAGGATATGACCCATATACCAAATTTATCAATTAAAACCAAACTATGCACCGTAGGGGTATTTTAGTAATTTCACAAGGGCTAAAAATGCCAAAACTGGAAGTCTGAGTTTATATATTTATACTTACTGTTTTTATATGAAAATATGCTAAACACATCAGTAGGTATAGGTCTTATATGTTTAAAACAAGTATAACGCTTACTATGCGCTTAAAACGCTAATTATGCGATTTAAGGGCGTTTTCGGGTTTTCAAATAAAATCTGAGATTTTTATATTTCCAGAATACTTAAAATAATTTATTCATCATATAAAATCAGTAGAAAAAGGTTTCGGGTCAAAAGGATGTGTAAAACTCATTTTATGGCTAAAACGGTCAAAACCGACATAAGCCGAAATGACTAGGCGATCTAGGATCCGTTCAGCCAAAAAAAATTAATTAAAAATCATCAAAATTCCCAGAATATTATATTACTTCTGTTGGTAAAAAGTTTTGCATCAAAACGTGGCCAGAAACGGGTTCTACGCGAAAAGGACCGTTTATGTAAATTTATAATATAGTTTTACGCTAATGGCCATATCTCACAATCTGGACCACCAACTGATCCGAAATTTTCGGTGCAAGTTCATATATTAGAAATAAAGATTTCTATCCTTTCACTTTTCCAAAAATCCCGTTTTAAATAAAAAAAGGCAAAATAGTCAACTTTATGCATAAATCGGAAGCATGCATTCGAATCGGCTAAGCATAGACTCAATCAAAGAAAATTCCGGAAAGTTTAACTAAAATAAAAATAGTCAAAAATACTTTCCAATACAGATCTCGAACATGTAGGTACGAATCCGAATCGATAGCCTACGAAATAATCGTTTTATAAGACTTTCGGTTCCGATTCGTGGCTATACTATAGATTGTCGAGTTGATGATGATTAAAACACATTCTTATATGTGTTACAAGTTATTTATAATGATCAATCAGGTTGCATGTCATCTATATCATTAATCATGTCATTTTTCACAAAAATCGCTTCTGTTGACTTTTTAGAAATAGGTTTGACTCGACATTCATCATGCATGTAATGGGAATCAGGTAGTACCCTTTAGAGGGTTTGTTTCCCACATAAATACCAATCTATAACAAGTTTCAATTCGAGAAATGACTGAAAGAAATCCGTTTAATCGGAAAGTCAAAGGTTATGAACACCCAGTTTGACTTTTATCAATAATCACAACAAGAACGGATTAAAGAACGAATTGAAAGCTTACAAGGGTCCTATAGGTGTTTAATGAACACTAGGAGTCGGCCTTGTTGATCAGATTTCCTCCAGGAAGCTTGCTTGAAGTTCTTGAATGTTGAGAGCACTTGTTCTTCAATTGTAAATGATCAAAAATGAGATCAAATTGGATTTCAAGCTGAATTCTTTAGGTTTACTGTTGTAGTAGCCATGCAAGGCCTTTGATTGGAGCAAAAGGAGGCAAGAACCAGCTGTAACAAACCCAAAATCGGACCCAAATCGACCCAAAATGAGTTTTCTGTCGCTGGCAGCCCCACGCGGCCCGCTTGGGCTTTCCCAGGCGGGTCGCCTGACCCCTGGTTCAGCCCAACAAGTTTCAAACTTGGCAGAATTGGTCCCTGAGCTTGCACGCGATGTTTCGGCTACTTTTCTCGACCCGTAAACCCCCAAACTTGGTTTTTAAGAACCTTAGGACATTTACCAACATGGTAATGTCCTCGGATAACTTTGCGCTCAACCGAAAAGCCATGAAATTCGACGTTGACGCTTTTAGTCCCTTAAGTACGGTTTTGGCCATAACTTTCTCACACGTTGACGAAACTTCATGAAATTTTTACCACATATTCTAGTGAGTATATTTTAGCTTTACAAAGCTTCGGGTCTGCCAAAAGTTCACTCAGAGGTATAAATTAAACATGTTGACACTTTTGGCCCCTATAGTTTGAAATACTTCACTTTTGTGCAATTTCCGCGTCGTATGATCCATGAACCATCCGTTTAAGGTTATAAACATTATGTAGGGTTATCATAGAGCCTATTTATCCATTGTTGACACTTTGGACCCTTACGTTCCATAGTTTTCACTGTTTGTCACTTTTAGTCCCTCTAAAGTATGTTTTCACATAACGGAACCTTATGACACGTGTCAAGACATTATTGGACGAAATTTTTCGAGGTGTTACATCCTCACCCCCTTAAAAGAAATCTCGACCCCGAGATTTATTCAAACAAATGGGGATATTTCTCTTCATCGTGGATTCCATTTTCCACGTATATTCGGGACCTCTACGGGCATCCCATTTGACCTAGAAAATAGGTACATGCTTCCTTCGAAGCTTCTTTACCTGTCGATCCTCAATCGACAAGGGTTTTTCCACGAACTTCAAGCTCTCATCTATGTGTATATCTGTATGCGGTATAACCAGTGATTCGTCAGCGAAACACTTCTTCAAATTACAGATGCGGAACACATTATGTATAGCGCTAAGTTCTTCAGGCAAGTTTAACTTATAAGCGACTGCTCCGACACGTTCGATTATCTCGAAAGGTCCTATGTTTCTCGGGCTTAGCTTGCCTTTCTTTCCAAATCGCATTACACCTTTCCAAGGTGATACCTTAAGCAACACTTCTTCACCCACATCGAAGTGAAAATCCTTGCGCTTAGGATCCGCATAACTTTTCTGCCTATCCCTGGCAGCTTTCAAACGATCGCGAATCTGCACGATCTTGTCCGTCGTCTCAAAGACGATATCTGGTCCTGACAATTGGACATCTCCAACTTCTGCCCAACAAATGGGCGATCTACACTTTCTACCGTATAAGGCCTCCAAAGGCGCGGCCCTAATACTAGTATGGTAGCTATTTTTATAGGAGAATTCTATCAAGGGTAGGCGGTTATCCCAACTGCCACCTAAATTAATCACACATGCTCGAAGCATGTCTTCCAATGTTTGGACGGTACGCTCACTCTGTCCGTCCGTCTGCCAACCGTTATGTGATAGTGCTCCTTGACTTATTGGCGGAACATATCCTTACATCCTTAGGGTGCCATACATCGCGAGCTCCACCAAGCTCCTTAAATAGGTTTTAGCTCATAAGTTATTTGACCTTGATATATTCGATCACCTCGAATGATTTCATATATTCAGAGCTTACTAGCCTGACAATTAACAGATTGGCACACCTTTCCAGGGTGATATCTTTTGTTGAACCTTATCTCTTTAACAAGAACTTAGGAGGTTTGCTATTTCCATGAATCCTTGATTCTCTGCCGAATACTGGCAACTTATAGATCCCGATAATTGGACTTACCAATTTTCTGTCTAGCAATAGATGTTTAACATCTTATCTATACAAGGTCTCCCAAAGGAGCAGCCTTGATACTTATATAACAACTGTTATAGACAAGCTAATCTTAAGGTGAGATGGTTATTCCAATCACTGCTTAAAACTAACCTTAAGGGGTAGCTAATCTTTTAAGTCAGTCGAATAAATCGACGATCCTGGGCGGCAATTGGGGATTCCTAGATATTGCCTAAATAGGGTTGCGGTAATCAATGCATAAGCAAGATGAACCGTCTTTCTTATTTACTAAAATCGGAGTTCTTAGAACTTTGAATTTTGGCTTTACGAAACCTTATCCAAAACTTATGGATTTGGCTCTTAGTTCTTCCTGTTTCGCTGGTAATAACAGATATAAGATCTTTACAATAACTGCAGCCCTAAGCGGGATGTTTGTCCTAACATCCTCTTGCCTCTCAGAAGGTAAACATGATAATTCTTATAAAGAAGCTAATTATGACGCATAGAGATGTCAGAGATTTCCGCATTCTCAGGCTTTGGCTCATCCATCGCTGTCGGTGTCAGATAAATGACACATTCCTCTTACCATTGCAAGGATGCCCTAAGTAGAGACACTTATAAGGACATTTTTATATTGGATATCTCCTTTGAATACTACTAGTCGACTTTAGTACAATATGATCATTGGGATATCTTCGGGGATCCCATGCATTAAACCTCCATACTGATCAGGCATGGAAGTAATCTATGGGACACACTAGGATACGCAATTCCTCATATGGCACTCTTATCAAACATAGTTTGGCATTCGCAGACGATAGAAAACAATGAGAAAAAAAAATAATAAAATAAAATAATTAATATATATTGTCGTACTCTTTCTGGGGAAGAGTACTCCAGATTCTTATGAAAGGATTATATCCGAGGATGGGAGAGATGTTATTAAAGATTCCATTGGTAACTTACACCTCATATTTAATATATGAAGTCCTTATGAATGTAATCCAGAGTTTGCTAAGCTTATGTTTTGCTAAAGGTTTATTATCCCTTGCATCAATGCAAAAATACCTGGCAGTCATAATCAATGCTAAATGGTATAGGACGTACCTAATGCTATTATCGATGTGCACCGTCTCAGGTATTCAACCGGTAGTCCAGGTGGTTCCTTTCTTATCCTTTCCAGACCTAGCTGCTCCTTTCTTGGCAGCCTTAGGGCAATTAGTACTGATGTGCCCCTTTTCACCACAGCTGAAACAGTTTGCATCCTTCATGTCCCTACATTCGTGGGACTGGTGGCCAGTTCTTTTACAGATGCCACATTGCTTTATCTTTTGGCTTAATCGACACTGCCCCCAATGTCTTCTTTTGCAGGTTTTGCATGTAGGCTTTTTGTTGGAATCCTGTTGGTTATTGTTGAGCTTGGATTTGCTCTTCTTAGGATTCTGAGAGTTATCCTCCTCCCTTTGCCTTTTGTCATTAGTTTCATTCATGAACGACTTTTGTCTCACTACATCTAGAGTGAGAGACAAGGATAGATCTACAGCTGATCTGTAGTTGGTTGGCCTTGAAGCCTTAACATCCCCTTTTATTTCTGGTGCCAAACCACCGATGAAACGCGCAATGCGTTTTGGTTCCGGGGTGATTAAATAGGGTACTAGTCTAGATAGGGAGTTGAAGTCGGTAACATATTGCTGACAATTTAGGTTTTTCATTGTGAGGTTCAGAAAATCTGTCTCCACCTTTTCCACTTCGTGCTGTGGACAGTAGTTCTCTTTGATAAGGTCCACAAACTTGGACCATCCCATAAGGTATAGGGAAATTTTCCCCGTGGACTGCATCAAGGCCTTCCACCATACAAGAGCCTCTCCTTTAAAAGATTGTGAAACAAATTTTACTACGTCCTTATCAGCACAATCGCTGATGTCCACAACCGTTTCCATTTCCTCAAGCCATTCCATAGCATCAATTGCTCCTTTTTCGCCATTGAAATCTCTGGGTTTGCATGAGACGAAATATTTGTATGTGCACCCGTCCTCAGTTGAACGGGGCTTATCGTAGAGTACTAACTCCTGAGGTTTGCTCTTTTCATCTGAAGATTGAACGGAGCTCTCCTTTCGAGCTGATGTATGCGTTTCCGTATGGATCTTCGAGTGAGTGACACTCGGTTCCTTTTTGTTCTCAAGTACCTTATCCACAACTTCACTAATTGCTGCGCTAATCAAGGCCTGAAGAGTAGTGCCATTAACATTTATATTTATATTTGCATCCTTGTTTTTAGCCGCTGCACTGCTGTGTGCTTCGTCGGAAACCTCCATTCTGGAGCTTTGGTACTAACACCCAAAAATAACATATGCTTAGATGCAAGTTATTATGGAATCATCGTAACGGATGATTTATAAAGTCATGGTATTACTAAACCATAATGGTTGTTTGGTTTATAACTTCCTTATAGTATGCTGCTAGAAAGTATGTCAACTATATTTAGACTAGGTCAAGAAGGACCATCAATTTTGTCTATGGTTCGGACCGAGTCCATTACCTTTTGACTGGGGGTCACAATGTCACAACTGTCCTTGTCATAACGACAATCTTTAGATAGTTGGAAGGCTTGCCATGAAGGGCATTAATAATCATAGGCCCGATGGCCTTGTCACAAAGGACATACAAAATATGGCACTTAAGGTATTAATATATAAGCTGCAATCTTATTGGATCAGAGATCCTAAGGTTCGAACATAGTTCTTTACCCTTGGGCAGAGAGTCAAAGACTACAACCGTCATCTTGTGGAAGATAATTTATTTTGCCACAAAGGCTAGTCAATGTACATCATTTTGACTAACTAGATGATTGTGAGCCCCAGAGGGGTCAGCCATGGTAAAGCTTTGAAGGCTAACTAACCATGAAGTAATAGCTTACTTAATTATAGGGAATTGTCGAACTTGATAATTTAAATAGCCATGGTGCAAACAAACCATATAGGCCAATAGATAGTATTTAGTTTATTTGATCATGTCTTGCCTAGATTTTTAAATAAACCATCTTTGGCGTTTAAATGGAATAAATCCTTTATACTTACTAGACAGGGGACATAAATCACGACTGTCTATGTCATAGCGACATCTTATATAGCACAACGGCTTGTTCCATAGGACTTTTCGATGGCACAGAAGCCTTGTCACTAGGGAAATTTTTAATACATAATCAATGATTCCTCTGGATCGGAAAATTTCATAATTCATTGTCTTGACAAGAAGTTATGAAATAATACTATCGTTTTCATGTATGCATCTTTGCCCGTAGGTATACATCCCAGTGGATGTTTAGATGTGTACATCATGTTCAACGTTTATTAGCCATGATTTCTATCGATCATATAGGCTAATTAAGGGGTTTGGAAGTTCCTAATATAAAGGTGACAATCGCGATTTTATCGCATCACTGTTGTCGGGAGTGTTAACACGTTTTCAAGTGTTAACCCGGATCTGAATCTCTTCTAAACAGGTTTTACCATCTTAGCAAGGTCTTCAATGACATTCAAGCTAGGTCAAACCTTTTAAGATTCTCCTTTAATACATACACTTAACAGAAAAGGAATAAAGCTGATTTTATTCAGGATTTTTTTTTTATCAAGAATCCTAATTTATAAGTGAGTAATAGCACAAAAGGCTTAGTCACGTGGACATTTATAAATTATAAGCTAGGATTTCAGAGAATCGAAGCCTTGAGGTTTGAACCTAGTTCATTACCTTTTTCTGACAGGGAGTCATAGCTACCACTGTATTTATTAAAATTTCTGGCCCATGGGCCTATCAATTAACATCTCGTAAGATGTTAAGACATATAGTCATTGTACTGATGATACGTTCAGCGGTCAAAGTAATGACATGACGTCATGATCAGTGTCATTAATTTAATCAACTGTCGTTCAGTGGTCATAATGATGACATGACGGCAGGATTAGCACTTAATTTATATCAATTGTCATTCAGCGGTCATAATAATGACATAACGACAGGATTAGTACTTAATTTAAATCAAATGTCATTCAGCGGTCATAATAATGACATGACGACCAGATTATCGTCTAGAGGGCTTTTGAGCATAGCTCACCCCCTTAGGACAGGGAATCTCAAAAGATTCACAACTGTCGATGTCGCAATCGGACAGTGTATTATAGCTCGTGGCACTTCATCCTTAAGGGATGATTATTTTACTTACAGGGAATTTTAAATAGATCCCAATTTTCAAATTTATTACCCGTAGGCACTTCATCCTTAATGGATGGCTATTTTACTTGCAGGGAATTTTAAATAAATCCCAATTTTCAAATTTATTACCCGTAGGCATCAAGTCATTATCAGACTTGTATACAGATATAATCTGTAGATAATTTATAAAAAGAGTGGCTTGTGTGATTTTACGGTCACGCTTAGCCAGGAGTGTTAACATGTTTACAGATGTTAACAGAGATTTGAATCTTTTCAACCAGGTTTTACCATATTGGCCAGGCCTTTATTAAGACATTCGAGCTAGGTTTTACCTTACTAAGATTCTTGTTAAATGGCAAATCAAATAAAAATTGATATTTTCCATTTATTTAATATTTCTTATTTAGAATGAAAGTCCAAACGTAATCATTCCATTATATAAAAGTAAAAAGTATAAAGTTGCCCTAAGCGGGACTTGAAAGGAATAATGTTGTCCTCGCAGGGACAGAAAGATAAATATGTCCTTATAAGGACTAATAAGGAAACGATCTTCAGTAAAAGGAGTTTCTTCTTCATTTTATTTCTGAATGCTTTCTCCTTGGATGTTCATTTCACCTTAGCTGTGGTACGTAGCTTAGCATCTCGGGACTCCGGGTGTGGAGAACTCCTATTACGGCTCCTTCGCTTGGCGACGTATCCAATATAAAAATATTTGGAAGCAGTAAATTCCGGATTAGAATCGGGAGTATTCCTATGTTAAGTCTAGACTCAAGTATGTGCAATTGTGTCACTGAGATTAAACACATTAGGATAATGTTTAATTCACTCAGCGTTGGCTCTGATACCAACCTGTCACACCCCGAATTTCCACGTGTCACCGGTGGGGGTAACGTGACGTAGTTGGTAACATCATAGTCAAACAACACAATATATAAATGCACAGCGGAAGCAGAAATAGATTCATTTCAACTTTACATAAACGTAATATTTAATATCACAAGTAGTTGAAACGGATCCACAGGCGGATCAAATAAAATAAGATAAATGTTCAACAGACTTTAGACGCCTAGAACTTGCAAGATTCCTTACTAACGCCCTGAGCAGCTTCCAGCCTATTACGTACTTGTACCTGTCACTTAGACTTTAGAAAATACGTCAGTTTTCACTGGTAAATACACTCAACTGACTCATTTGAAAAGAGTTTATGAAAATTGGTTTAGGCGCACAAGGCACAAAACTATTTTGACACTTGATTAAAATGCACAAGGCAGTATTAATCTTCTATACTTGGGACAAACTATATCTCATGTTATCAGTTTTACATAACTTGCTCTACATACGGGGCCCGGTCCTATGCCGGTTCAAGATTAACCGACACACCACTATTCCCTTATTGGGAATCCCATATTGGGTATAATCAATTAATAAGCATAAAGCATCTGTCAGGTGTATGCCTACACCCCGTGCTTAGGTCGTGGCCATTTGCAATTAATGAGTCAAGGATATCCAGGACACGGTCGCATTAACCCCCAATGTTTCAGTCAAGCAATACGAATTAAAACAGGTTATTTGAATTTCCCGACACATTGGTCTTCGAATCCCATACCTGACCATGCGGTATTTATATTACCGTATCCCAAGCCCGTAATAGGGAAAATAAGTTAAGAGTATTTACCTGAGCTAGCTCCTGTCTTAAATAGCAAGAATTATAATAACTCAGCCGTATTCACTTAAGTAAGCGTAGGTACAATTTACCGGAAGGCTCTAGTCTGGAAGGATGGTATAAATAACCAATTAGAATACTAACGGGTCTTTAATTTAAGCCTAAGCTTAGACCGGTTAGTTTTAAGGAAATATACGGTTCAAGCGCATGATTAAGCGAAGACCGGGTAGAACGTGATTTAGACCCGACAAGTTTGAATACTTGTATAATATGGGTATACTAAATACACTCTGGATTTTGAGACAAAAATGATATTGTTTGACCCGTTTCGGTCAATTTACGCAAACTAGTTACGTAAACCGAACCGAACGCGAAAAGGGCGATACGGGTAGACCAATGATTCAAATGCAAGTTCCCTGATATAATATGCTTTAATTATGATATAACATCAGTAAGTTATGTTCTATATTGCCCGGAATAATTTTAAACTCAATTTATGCCTTAGAAGGGCATTTTGGTCATTTAAAAGATAATAAAAGAGTAAAATTAGAAATCTGAGTTTAGGGTCTGGTTCATATAGTAAATATACTTAATATGACATATTATATCAGTAGGATATGACCCATATACCAAATTTATCAATTAAAACCAAACTATGCACCGTAGGGGTATTTTAGTAATTTCACAAGGGCTAAAAATGCCAAAACTGGAAGTCTGAGTTTATATATTTATACTTACTGTTTTTATATGAAAATATGCTAAACACATCAGTAGGTATAGGTCTTATATGTTTAAAACAAGTATAACGCTTACTATGCGCTTAAAACGCTAATTATGCGATTTAAGGGCGTTTTCGGGTTTTCAAATAAAATCTGAGATTTTTATATTTCCAGAATACTTAAAATAATTTATTCATCATATAAAATCAGTAGAAAAAGGTTTCGGGTCAAAAGGATGTGTAAAACTCATTTTATGGCTAAAACGGTCAAAACCGACATAAGCCGAAATGACTAGGCGATCTAGGATCCGTTCAGCCAAAAAAAATTAATTAAAAATCATCAAAATTCCCAGAATATTATATTACTTCTGTTGGTAAAAAGTTTTGCATCAAAACGTGGCCAGAAACAGGTTCTACGCGAAAAGGACCGTTTATGTAAATTTATAATATAGTTTTACGCTAATGGCCATATCTCACAATCTGGACCACCAACTGATCCGAAATTTTCGGTGCAAGTTCATATATTAGAAATAAAGATTTCTATCCTTTCACTTTTCCAAAAATCCCGTTTTAAATAAAAAAAAAGGCAAAATAGTCAACTTTATGCATAAATCGGAAGCATGCATTCGAATCGGCTAAGCATAGACTCAATCAAAGAAAATTCCGGAAAGTTTAACTAAAATAAAAATAGTCAAAAATACTTTCCAATACAGATCTCGAACATGTAGGTACGAATCCGAATCGATAGCCTACGAAATAATCGTTTTATAAGACTTTCGGTTCCGATTCGTGGCTATACTATAGATTGTCGAGTTGATGATGATTAAAACACATTCTTATATGTGTTACAAGTTATTTATAATGATCAATCAGGTTGCATGTCATCTATATCATTAATCATGTCATTTTTCACAAAAATCGCTTCTGTTGACTTTTTAGAAATAGGTTTGACTCGACATTCATCATGCATGTAATGGGAATCAGGTAGTACCCTTTAGAGGGTTTGTTTCCCACATAAATACCAATCTATAACAAGTTTCAATTCGAGAAATGACTGAAAGAAATCCGTTTAATCGGAAAGTCAAAGGTTATGAACACCCAGTTTGACTTTTATCAATAATCACAACAAGAACGGATTAAAGAACGAATTGAAAGCTTACAAGGGTCCTATAGGTGTTTAATGAACACTAGGAGTCGGCCTTGTTGATCAGATTTCCTCCAGGAAGCTTGCTTGAAGTTCTTGAATGTTGAGAGCACTTGTTCTTCAATTGTAAATGATCAAAAATGAGATCAAATTGGATTTAAAGCTGAATTCTTTAGGTTTACTGTTGTAGTAGCCATGCAAGGCCTTTGATTGGAGCAAAAGGAGGCAAGAACCAGCTGTAACAAACCCAAAATCGGACCCAAATCGACCCAAAATGAGTTTTCTGTCGCTGGCAGCCCCACGCGGCCCGCTTGGGCTTTCCCAGGCGGGTCGCCTGACCCCTGGTTCAGCCCAACAAGTTTCAAACTTGGCAGAATTGGTCCCTGAGCTTGCACGCGATGTTTCGGCTACTTTTCTCGACCCGTAAACCCCCAAACTTGGTTTTTAAGAACCTTAGGACATTTACCAACATGGTAATGTCCTCGGATAACTTTGCGCTCAACCGAAAAGCCATGAAATTCGACGTTGACGCTTTTAGTCCCTTAAGTACGGTTTTGGCCATAACTTTCTCACACGTTGACGAAACTTCATGAAATTTTTACCACATATTCTAGTGAGTATATTTTAGCTTTACAAAGCTTCGGGTCTGCCAAAAGTTCACTCAGAGGTATAAATTAAACATGTTGACACTTTTGGCCCCTATAGTTTGAAATACTTCACTTTTGTGCAATTTCCGCGTCGTATGATCCATGAACCATCCGTTTAAGGTTATAAACATTATGTAGGGTTATCATAGAGCCTATTTATCCATTGTTGACACTTTGGACCCTTACGTTCCATAGTTTTCACTGTTTGTCACTTTTAGTCCCTCTAAAGTATGTTTTCACATAACGGAACCTTATGACACGTGTCAAGACATTATTGGACGAAATTTTTCGAGGTGTTACACAATAAGGATCAATGCCAAGAGCATTGAAATTAAGAGCAGCTTGAATGAAAGGTTGTTAGCTGCACAAAAGGAAGCTGTGTTGGAAGCTAACTATTCCGAAGAGAAATTAGGAGTAACTGAAGAACAGTTGTCCTACGATAAAGACGGAATGTTGAGATTAAATGGACGAATATGGGTTCCTGTATATGGAGGACTTCGTGATGTTATCCTCAAGGAAGCCCACAATTCCAAGTATTCTGTCCATCCTGGAGCTGACAAGATGTACCAGGATTTAAGGGCGAATTATTGGTGGATAGGCTTGAAAAGTCTATAGCTGCTTATGTAGCTAAATGCTTGACGTGTGCTAAAGTCAAAGCTGAACATCAGAAGCCGTCAGGTCTGCTGCAACAGCCTGAAATTCCCACTTGGAAATGGGAAATGGTGACGATGGACTTCATCGCCAAATTGCCTAAGACACCGAAGGGAAATGATACTATATGGGTCATAGTTGATAGACTGACTAAGTCAGCACACTTCCTGCCCATTAGAGAGACCTTCAGCTCTGACATGCTAGCCCAATTGTACGTAGATAAGATTGTGGCCTTGCATGGTGTGCCAGTATCTATTATCTCGGATCGGGATACTAGATACACATCTCATTTTTGGAAGAGTTTCCAACAGTCTCTGGGCACTCAATTGAATTTCAGTACGGCTTACCACCCTCAGACGGATGGGCAGAGTGAGCGTACCATTCAGACATTGGAAGACATGCTGCTAGCATGTGTGATTGATCTAGGAGGAAGTTGGGACAGGCATTTACCGTTAGTCGAATTCTCCTACAATAATAGCTACCATACTAGCATTAAGGCTGCGCCTTTCGAGGCACTATATGGTAGAAAGTGCAGAACGCCCATTTGCTGGGCAGAAGTGGGAGATACGCAATTATCAGGTCCTGACTTAGTCTTCGAGACAACGGACAAGATTGTCCAAATTCGCGATCGCCTGAAAGCTGCTCGAGATAGGCAGAAGAGCTATGCGGATGAAAGGCGAAAGCCTCTCAAGTTTGAGGTTGGCGATAAGGTTTTGCTCAAAGTATCACCTTGGAAGGGGGTGATGCGATTTGGCAAGAAAGGTAAGTTAAGCCCAAGGTACATAGGACCTTTCGAGATCATCGAATGTGTAGGATCAGTGGCTTATAAGTTGAACTTACCTGAGGAGCTCGATGGTATTCATAATGTATTCCACGTCTGCAATCTAAAGAAATGTCTAGCTGACGAGTCGCTAGTCATACCACACACGGATGTGCATATAGACGAGAGTTTAAAATTTGTGGAAAAACCTGTGTCGATTGAGGATCGACAGGTAAAGAAGCTTCGGAGAAAGCTTGTGCCTATCGTCAAGGTAAAATGGGATGCTCGTAGAGGTCCTGAATATACATGGGAGTTAGAGTCCAAAATGCAAGAGAAATACCCTCAACTGTTTCAGTAAATCTCGAGGTCGAGATTTCTTTTAAGAGGGTGAGGACGTAACACCTCGGAAATTCCTGTCCATTGAAATAAAGACACGTGTCACGAGAGACAGACGTGTCAGAAAAGCCGGACTAAATAAAAGATGCTTGGTAGGATTTTAGGGCGTCATGTTATTTAAAATACCTCTGAACGACCCGAGGGCGGCATGTTATTAAAACACCTCTGAGCGACCCGAATTTTTATAAATCCCAAGATCCTTAAACCTTTTGAAAATCATCTTATATGATAACCGGCTGCTCTCAAATAAATAAAGTTGCATCTTTATTAAGGACTTTGGAATTATAGGTTGTTACTACTGAAAATGTTAAATAAAATCCTCGTAAAAAGGAATCAATATAATTATTTTCCTTGGACAACTATTATGAGAATCCAAGACTCATTCTTGGTAATCTCCGTCACTTTGCAAGACCCTCGAGAGTTGAAATTGAATGGGAAACATGTAAGAGCATGCTAGGCATGCAATGACTGATCAAGATGGTCCCACATCTGAAAAAGAGGGACTGATTTTGGAGTTGGTTTGATTGCTTGGTTAAGACTTAAATGCTCACAAAATTTTGTCCTCTGGCCATCGGTTACGGACCGCAAAGCCTTAGGCTTACGGTCCGTAAGGAGGGTACCTGGGAGTTTACAGCAAGGTCGGTTACGGACCGTAAAGATTTAAGCTTACGGTCCGTAAGAAACGCATACGGACCGCAAGGCCATGTGCTTACGGTCCGTAAGGAGGTCGCTGGCAGCAGATTTTGGACAGCTGCCTGTTCAACCTGTTAACCGACTTAAAACGTAAATATTTGAAACCTGGGGCTTGCTAGGCAGTTTTTAGTCTTATAGGGGCACCTGGGATCATCTCCTAACTATCCTAGAGTTACTTGGCAAGATCCTAAGGCACTTGGCTTACTATAAAAGGAGCTTGTGTTGTAACCATTTTCACTTGCTCACTTGGCACCCTTGTTCAAGACCTCTTGGAGCTTCTCTGGACATCACCAAGTTTTCTTAGGCTCCATAATCCTCCTTAGGACTCTTGTAAGTGTCCTTAACCCCCCTTAATCCATTCTAGCTTAGTTAATTGGCTAAAAGTCAAACCGTCGTAAATAAGGTTTGACTTCGTGATTAATCAAAATGTGCTCTGTCAAATCACGAATTAAAAACACCTATAAGTAGGTAATTAAGTGGGTATCAAACCCTTAAAAGGGTATTTCCAGATTCCCATTTAAGCATGTCAATTGTCGAGTCAAAGCTAACTATAAAAAGTCAACAGAACGCTTAACTTCAAATTAACTTATAATTAGCAATGTAGGTTACATGCAATCTGTTTGATCATTAAAATAACTTGGTAATTAATGTAAGAACATGTTCCAACATGTTCAACTCGACAATTTTCAGTTTAGGCTCGGTTTGGAACCGAAAGTCGCAAAGTTTGACTTCTGCTTTGACTTTCAGTTCTGACCCGTTTAAGCCAAGATTAGGATTGCGTTAGAGCTTCTTTTGAACCTATTTACATATTAGTATAACTCTCTGAGTTTATACAACCCGGTTCATTAGATATCCTATTCACATGCATGTTTCCGTTAATTGCTTATATGTTGACCATTATGCCCATTTGACCTTAAAACGTGATTTTTGAAAATGTAAAAGGGTAGGCACCTTAGTTGCTAATTTACAAACTTGCACCCAAAATTTGAAGTCAGTTTGAGGTCTAGATTAAGAGTTATGCTCAATAGCGTAATTAAGAGCTTCTTTACTAATAAAATGGCGTAAATTACGTATAGCCTATTAAAACCCAAATTTTTATACCAAACTTTTTACCCACTGTTATAAAATAATATTTTGGGATTTTTGGTGATTTTTAATTATTTTTAGGCTGAGCATAACTTAGTGTTCTAAGATTAATTCGGTTTATGCCGGTTTTACCCTTTTTAGCCATAAAATGAGTTTTACAAAACCTTTTGACCTCAAACCAAATTCTACAGATTTGTTATTATAAATAAATTATTTTGAGCCTTCTGGAATATTAAAAATATCAGCTTTTTACAGAAAACCCGGAAATGGCTCCAAATCGCCTTTTTAGACATTTTTATCATATAAGTGTGCACTAGGACCTTATTTAGCATAAGGGTTTGAACCTACTGATGTAATTAGTATACTTTTATATTTTTAAATAGTAGGCAAATGTTTTGAACTCAGAATTCCAGAATTGACCTTTTAGGCACTTGTGAAATTACCAAAATGCCCCTACGGTGCATTGTAAGGTTAAAGCCAATAAATTTCACATAATTTTGATACCCTGCTGTTATAACTTAGTAAATTAAATATATTTACTAATGTAATCAGACCTGTAACTCAGGTTATTAATTTAACTCTTTTACACCTTATAAAATGACCAAAACGCCCTTACGAGGCATAGTTTTGGTTTAAAAATCATTTGGGGCATAATGGAAGGTATCATTCTGATATCACAACATATTTTAAGTATATTAACTTCAGAAACTTGTATTTGACTCCTATGGTTACTCGTTACGCATTGTACGCGTTCGGATCGGCTTATGTGGCTAGTTTGGCCATTTTAGCCGAAACGGGTCAAACCATATCTTTTTGGTCTCAAAATCCAGAATGTGATTATGATACCTATATAAAACAAGTGTGCAAACTTGTTGGGGCAAAAACCACTATCTAAAACGGTCTTCGCCTTATTGTGCGTTTAAAACCGTAATCTTTATATAAGACTAACCGGTTTAAGCTTAAGACCCGTTAGGATTCTAATAGGTTATTAAAACCTTAATTTCCAGATCTAGGAGCCCAGTAAAAGCTACTTGCACTCATTATATTTGGTTTATACTCTGCTCAGGTAAATACGTTTAACTTATTTTCCCTATACGGGCTTGGGGTACGGTATATAAAATACCGCTTGGTCGGGAAATTGACCATAACCGGTCTTGGTTATGTGCAGTCAAATGAACCCGTTTGAAAATGCTGTTTTGTTTGTTAAACGCCTTTGGGGGCTTAATGACCATGTCCCGGATATCCTTGGCATCATTCAAAGAATGGCCACGACCTTAGCACTCGGGTGTAGGCGTACACCCGTAGCGCTGTATAACATGTATAATCGTCGGTACGAGAGAAGTCTCGCGGCGGAATTATATTAAGTGGTGTGTCTATTAATCCTTAACCCGGAACGAACCCGGGCTACTGAACGCAGAACGAACATGTAATTCTTTTACAAGATTATTAAGCAAATAATTGTCCCAAGTTATAAAAAAGTTTTATGCCACGTGCATTTAAATCAATTTTAAACATTTTTTTTCAAAATGAGTCAGTTGAATTGTATTTACCAGTGTAAACTGACGTATTTTCCAAAAAGACTAAGTGCAGGTACTACGCGTAATAGGCTGGTCACTCCTTAAGCATCCATAGAAGTCTCGCAAGCTTAGGATGCACAAAGTCTGTTGAAATGAAGTTTCCTGTTTATCTGATTCCGCCTGTGGATGTTATTTCGACATTTTGTGATACTTGGATATTACAATAAATTTTGAGTTGAAATAAATCTATCTTTGCTTCCGCTGTGCATTATTATTTGTGTTGTTTGACTTTGACGATATCAACTACGTCACGATAATCCCCCACCGGGCCCACCGGTGACACGTGGAAATTAGGGGTGTGACAGAGAGCTTGTGAATACTAGGATGAGGGAAGGTGATTCAGTTACAGCGCACACCAGTAACTTAAACTCGATATTGTCTCGGTTAGTGTCTGTGAACATCAAGTTTGATGATGAGGTTCAAGCCCTATTGTTATTGTCCTCGTTACCCGATAGTTGGTCCGGAACCGTAACTGCTGTTACGAGCTCTTCAGATACGAGCAAGTTTACGTTTGTGAAGATGCAGGATCTTATTCTGGGCGAAGATGTCCGAAGAAGAAATTCAGGTGGATCATCGGGTGATTTAATGCATGTTGGCCGGTTCTGGCCTATGTGCATGTCGATGTGCAAACCGAATGCATGGAGGGTCAGATCTGAATTCTAGTTGTAACGGCGACGTCATGTCGAGACAATCGTATGGATAAATATAACGCATAAAACAGTTGTCGTAGTAGGGTGAGGAGAAAACAAGAAAAGAATTTGAACACTACATGTCAAGTTTCAAGTAAACAGTTGTTACGCTAACTAAGCATACCATGATCAAATGCACTACTTGAACTAACTGGTAGGTAATACAAACACAAACCATATTACCTAAAATGTTGAGTCTTGCACGTGGAGCGAGGTGTCGTTGTGGATCGTTGAGCACTGTACAGGTTATAGTCTGATTTTAATAAAAACTTTTTCCCTTATTAAAACCAAGTTCACTATAACCAATGGCTCTGATACCAATCTGTCACACCCCCAAAATCCACATGCGGAGTATCACCGCTTGGAGGCGTGACTGACCAGGATCAAGCCACCAATCATATTGAACATAGTATAAAAAAATAAATGCAAAACCCAAACACAATATAATTGGTGTCCAAACAAAACATAGTTTAAGTTGTAAGCGGAAGCATAATGTTTAAAACCAAAGTATAAGTTCAAAAGTATGGTAAATGTTTAACATGGCATAAGACTATCCATGTCCCACAACGTCCACGCCTCCTCGTGCAAGCTCCTGAAATACCTAACGACCTGCAAGGCATGTAACAACGAGTCAACAACAAAGTTGAGCGAGTTCACAGTTGGTGTTCATTATTAAGTTGTTTCAAAACCAAGAGTTCATTTGTAAGTTGTAAGTTAATCCGTTTACCCTGTTTCCCAAACATATCCATAGTTGGTGGGGGCTTCCCCATGTTAACCACTAGACCTGTTTACCATATCGACCACTGACTAAAGTAAGTTGGTGCCCTGACGTCAATGTATATCATCATTGACTAGTGCCCAGATCCATTAGTTCACGCCCGTCCTCTGCGGCACGGTGTGAGGCTTGTCAAACCTAAATAGCGCTATCTAACTAATGACCCGCTCGCCATTGGCCCGGCGATTAAGTCGATATAAAAGGAGGGACTTCATGATAGAGAGTTTTGGTCTAGTATCCGTGTTGTCACCCTTCAATAAAGAGGGTGTGTACGAAATCCCCAAACCAGGAGATTACGTAGGTTCCAAATTAATTCCTTATCATATGTTGTCACCCTTCAATAAAGAGGGTGTGTACGTGTCTCAAACCAGGAGATCACGCAGTTCCAGTTTAAATCCTTTACCCATTCCCAACCCTTAGGAATCCCATGCCTTGTAGAAAGTGTGAACTCACCTTAGGGTGCTCGGTTGAACTCTTAAAATAGCTAACGGTCAGGGTTGGTCAATCACGTCCTAGTATGATTAACATTTAGTCAAATAGTGGTTTCAAATAGAGCACAAAGTTCCTACATGTATTCTAACATGTTGCACATAAAATATTATAATGTATATATGTACACATGCATGCAATGTGTCGCTATTCGAATTAGCGACCACATATTCGTCACAAATCATAAGTAAATCTTGTCACAAAATTTTAGCTTTTAAGTGCATTTTCGGACAATTTGCGGTGCATTAATCGGGACCGTTCGGGCACCGGATAGTTCCCGAAAAATTACAGAACATTTCAATCGAACCAGAGACCATTGTATTAAATTTTGGTAACCAAATTCCTTACGGATTTTTCGTGAAAAATCTTGCGCCAAACCATGATCAGATTTGACGTAATCTGATCACGTTTGCCGAAAAATTTATTTAAAAATATCCGTGTATCCGATTGGCGCGAAACCAAAAACAAAATCGCATGTCCGATCCCTAGAATCTACAGTAACATTTTCATATTCAAACAGTAAACACACACCGAGTTATAACGCAAAACGTTCGCTGCATTTTCTGCAGAAAATGGCAGCTCATAGCAGTTTTACAAACAATTCCGCTAAAAATACCTAGACCTGTCCGAAAAATACGAAACCACTCCTGTTTGAAAGATATTTCCGGATACTTGGTTTTAGACTCTGAAAACGTAAAGTTTCGATTATTTAAAGTCCCGGAACAGGCTACGCAAGTCAGCGTATTTTCTGCAGAAAAACTCAGCTTTCGTTGCTGAAACGAAATAGTTTATTTAAAATAGAAAACGACGTCCAAAAATCATGATTCCAGTGCCATTAGAAGCGTATTTCGAAATAACACGTTATAGACTCGAGAAAATCCAGATTTCGTTAAATTATGACCCCGTTACAGCCACCCGAAGTTGGCTGTAAACGCTTGACAGCTTACCGTTTTCGTTACCCGATCCCGCAAACGATTAACTAGCGAACCCGTGACACATAAACATAATTGCAGCAGGTTATAAGTCATCTATATCAGCTTCATCATGCCAAAGTATCAACATCATCATAAATCTCATCCCTAATTAATACATGTGTGTCTAAACATGCCTGAACAATACTACTAATCTTCATATGTAATTTTTATGGACACTAAACTATGGTTTGTCACCGTGAACATCAAGAACCACTAAAAACTTCAAATCACAGCCAAGGTACACAATAAGGTCATGCATGAAAATCATAGTTACTGTAAAACACAAGACATGACTCGTAATTCATAACCCTAGTGGTTTAACTAACCTCATGTTCAATTATAACATCAACAAAAATTATATCTAGTAACTTTATACTACTAAATCATCATATAACAGAAAACGCAGCCATAATACAAGAGTTCTATCTATCGAAAACATATATAAGTTCAAAGAAAAAAATTATAATACTCAAGATGTGCTCACCTAGTGAACGTGTGGCTCGATCAAAACCGCCTAGAAGTCGATACTCGGAGTTCTTGGACTTGAGCGTTGTTCACAGAGGATGGGAAAAGGGATCGCAGGTATATTGTATGTAGGTTAGGGTTTCGAAAGATATGAGGGAACATGCAACTGAAACTATACGTTTCCTTAAAATAATTAAAATTAATGTGGGGGCGGTTTGGGATCAGGTGAGGGCCAACACAATTAAAATAGTTGTGGGTTGACTTGGGCCATAAGGATTTGAAAAGGCTGCACCTACATTTGCTATTCTAACATGATTGTTATTATTATGACTATTATTATTATTCTTATTAATATTATTTATTTTAACAATCAACTAATAACAAAAGTATGATTAATCAACCTCAACTAATATGAGGTAAAATAATCAAGTTTTAGTTCGGGACTCATAGGTTTCGACTTACTAGAGTTATGCCATGGTTCAAACGGTTCGAGTCGGTTCAACACGATATGAATATAATGTAAATTTGATAAGCATATATTTAACTCGTCAAATATGATTTGATTTAGAAAAGTGAAACAAACGGATTTTTACCTCGAAGTTACGGGTTGTCACAAAAGAGGTTGGACAAAAGAGCTAGCAGGAGTATTCTCTGTTAGTATGACTAAGTCAACAACCCTAATTGTAACCCCTATATATACTTCTTATTCATGTCTGTAACTTTTATGAGCACCTAATAAAGAAAAGAACTAGTTGTGGGAGTGGATGTAGGTCAGATTAGACCGAACCACTATAAATCTTGTGTTCTTGTTCTTGTGATTTAGAGTGTGTGAGTGTGTGTGCTTGTTGCAGATTGTTCTTGTGTTTGTGGAATCGTGTTCTTGGTCCTAACATGTTGAACATTAAATTGATGAACTTTTTTATTCTTGTTTATTCGTTTAGGTTTCACATAATTGAATTGGTGTTTTTGTCACAGTTAAGTTCGGTTTCATATCCATCTACCATATCGATAGACACCATTGACGACTTCCCAATAGACAAGATTACCTTTTCTCTATATTGTTTGTGTCTAGGTTTTCAACCATCAATCAATCAATTCTCAACTTTGCAATCAATGAAGTAATCAAACTATGAAGCAATTTGACACCTTTATTACCTTCTATTTTATCAACCTTGATTAAAATGTTTTTACCTACCTTTCAACACGTTTTTACCCATCTTTCAACATTTTCATTGTTGTTATACTATATTTCACACAAAATAAACAGATTACATTCAGATAACTAAAGTTTACAGTTTTATAGTTCATATTAAAAAATATTCTACCATTTTGCGTCTATGCAAAAGGAAAACAAAGGTGAACGGTCAGCATCTTATACTAGAGACTATCCTAAGCCTAAATATTTACACCATTTCAGTCTACATTAGAGAGCCCCATACAAAAAAAAAAAAAAAAAAAAAAAAAAAAAAAAAAAAAAACCAAAATTTAAAGAAAACACCAAGGCACAAAAAGAATTTACAAAATCTTTTCATAGGCAACAAAAAAAATCAGCCACCGATAGACATCAAGCCGCAGCGGCCTCCCCCACCATCCCCAACTATTCCACCACCTTCAGCCTCCACCACCCCAACACCACCGCCACCTTCACCGTCACATTTGCAACAAACAAAGTTCAAAGTCACTACACAAGAGTCGGGAATACCGGCACATCGAGTGTGTTGCCAAACACCACACACATCACACGCCAACATCCGCTCACCGTCATCATCCTTAGCCCCACAACTACAATCCAAAGTCCACGTTTCCACACCTCGTTCCATCCTAAACCGACTTAACCCACTCTTCCCTAAACACTTGCCAACAACGTTGACCACCGACTCATTCTTTGACCCGATCAGAAGCTTGATTTGGGTGGATTCATCTACACCTCTATATCCAACAACTTCTTCCGCTTGAAACCGTCTCAGAATCAAATAAACTTCTTGAAAAGCTTTCGACGCCTCATTCTTAACGTCACCGAGAGTGGCATTAGGGGGAAGGATTATGAGTTCAGGAGGCGGGCTTATATCGTTTTCTTCAGTGAGTTCGGGTTTGCACGACAATATTAGTGAATCCGGGTTGGCTTTTATAAATGAGTTTTCGGGGTGATAGTTTTTCACAAACTGCTTGCAATCGAGAATTTTCATAGCTGAATATACGACGACGTCCTTTTTTGTGGAAGGAACATGATTTACCGTAAACTGAGGATGTAGTAACGCTTCATATAAGTATTTTAAATCTCGGATTAAATTATCTTCAGATAGGCTACTTGCAATTGAGCAGTTGACGGTGGTGCTGCTATTGGGTTCAAGCCTGCGTTGATGATGAAATCAGTCGAGTTAGATAAAAACATATATATACATGCCACAAAAAGTCGGCTGATGGGATTAGACCTGTAAATGGACCGCACGAACACAAACAGGGGCATGCCCTTGTTCTTTCATTTAAATTTAACCGAACACAAACACAAACATATAATTGAACACCTTTTTTTGTTGATGTTCGTTTATTAAGATGATAGGCATGTTCGTGTTTGTTTATGTTTGTTCGTTTAAAACCTAAACGAACAGTTCACGAACATAAAAAACAAACTTAAACGAACATAATAATAAACAAAACAAATGAACATAATTTACCAAACGTAAAGTACGTTTTATATATTAACTAGTGATCAATTAATTACGATAAATTACATAGGAAAACCGATTTTTATTACTAGAAAGCCCAACAACCAATAAGTTATATTTATATAAGCAGTTAGAAAGTTCCTTTTATCTTTAATATTTATATAAATATAACTACTTATTTATTCAAATCGAAACGAACATAAACAAATGTAAAAGAACGAACATAATCAGACGTTCAGAAACATAAATAAACGAATGTTCGTTCGTTTCTTTAGTAAGGTCCGGTTCGTTTACAGGCCTAAAAGGGCTGGTTAACTTTGATTATATTATTTAGTAAGATCCATTAGAAAAAGACTGAAGTATTAACCTGTATTCAAGACCACCAGAATCTGGATTATATCTAGCATTAACCACCGTACCATTATCTGCTTGTTTCCCTTTAAGTTCCTTAAGACAATACTCCAAAAGCTCAGGAGGGCCCACCCTGAAAACGGCCCCACGTAAGGACCGCCAGCTCACCCACGAAGACCCGCTTACCGCTTTCAACACCTTGAACATCGCTTCCTCAACACGAACTATATCACTCATATTCCAGACACACAACGCTCTTGAATCACCAAACTTAACCTTTTTAGTGGGATGATAATCCACCATTGCGCAGTTTTTATTGGACTCATGCAATAATTTAGCTACGCAATGGAACAGATCTTTATAAGTTACGAGCTCTTGATCTGACAGTGACTGGTAAAAAGCAATCAAGTTGTGTAAATGCGTTCTTGGTTTACGCGCTTGTGAAGATAAGGCAGATAAAGGCATGTTTGCTAGGGTTTTAATTGCATCTTTGTAGGCTTCATGAGTAATAGCATAACTTCCGCCACCAAACGCGTAACCCCAATCACCATACCATGGATGACCCTTGATTACCGAGTGAAGTAACCGAAGCTCACACCCGTATTTTTTTGATACATCCATAACACTGACTTGTCTGTTCACATGTATTAAAGAAAAAATCATTAGCCATAAGAAATAACTAGGGATGTAATCGAGCAACACCAGATTGAGCTCGAGCTCGAACATAAACAAGCCAGCTCAACTCAGCTCGGCCCGTTTTTTTATCGAGCTGGTCGGCTTGGAAAAGTTACATATATCCATATGCATTATTTTTTATTTTCTTATTAGTTCAAAGACCGAAAGACGTACTAAAAATATTATATGTATAATTTTGTTTATTTCGCGTTTGTTTATATGTTATTGATTAATTAAATTTAAAATGTTAACACTTCAACCCCTCATACCTAATTTTTATTTTAATACATTTAAAATTATTAAAAATCTACATAAAATAAAATAATTCGAGCCAGCTCGCGAGCTCGCGAGCCAAACCAGGCCAGGATTGAGCTCGGCTCGGTTACAAGAAGCGAGCCTTTTTGAATCTTTTTCCAAGTGAGCCGCGAGCCTTTTGAACACCCCAAGGAATAACGCATAGTTTGTGGATAACAGATCAAACCATTCGTAAGTAAATGGGTCAAATTTGCCACTTCTACAAAAAATAGAACATTAAATTTTGTAACAGAGAGACAATTAACCTGACTCCAAGAGCTTTGCAAAGGCGATCCCAGAAGTCCATGATATGACGGCCTGAGAGGACGTGGGACCCGCCTTCTCTGCCGTTAACTCTGAGAATGTGACCATAACCGTTCATATGGACTACAGCATGTAAAAGATGACTGGTATCATCCAACTGGTTATACATCCACTCCTCAACATCTTCAGTAGTCAACACATGGTTACATGACTTGCACCTGTAAAAGTCAAAGATCAATTGTTATATACTTGAAGTATATGTTCGCCATCAAATTCGTTACTATGGATTTATAGACAACTTCAACACTACTATTGTTTCTAAAACCTATTACTTTGTACATATTAGATTAAAGTTAGAACAGACCAGACAACAGAACATAAGACACACTGAGAGCAGACCTTGAGTCAGACAAATGGACGAAAGCGCCACAACCAGCACATGGCTTGTTGTAGCCCCCAATAGAAGCCCCATCAGCCTTTATTATGAAATGGTACCTCTTCCCACATACTGGGTTCCCGCTCCAGCCTTCATATATGAAGTATATCCATTTATTAGATAATTTTAATAAATTGACTTCTAATACTCACCTTGAGGGCCAAAGAGCCAAACACAACATAAATTGGGTTAAAAAAAATTTAGGATACCCACGCATAAAAAGTTTCTTCGTTTAAAAAAGGCAAGCAAAACTTGTAAACATTTTAATAATTTGAACAATATCTTGTTGTCCAATAACGAAAAAAAGTGATGAAAGGGTAAGATAGAAACATATATAACAACGTATAGACACAAGTAGAGGTATATAAACATAGTCGACCTAAAAAAGTGTAGGACAGCCTAAACCACTAAGACCACCCGTAGTGGAGGTTTGGGGCGTTTTTTCCCAAAAAAACGCCCCACAACGCCGAAGGACCGCCATCGGGGGCCTTTTTTTTTCAAAAAAAAAAACCTCTAAGGCGTGCTCTTATCAACAAATTTCTTCAAATTGTTTGGCCAATGAGATCATTCCAAATCAAATATCATTAGTTTTAAATTAAAAAACAAGAAAATAATAATTGGGTAATCATTGATGGACATTATTGGGCATTATCCCACTTCACCCAGTTGTGAAAAATGCCCCTTTGTTGACTGGAATGACAAGTGTCGCACAATGCCCATGGGTGGGGGCATTATTCATGTGTACCACCGCATTATAGGGCATTATTTTTGAAAAAAAAAATTGGTGGGGCATTATATATAAAACGCCTAACATGGTTTGTGGAATGGTTGACTGGGTTTGACCCACCAATGAGAAAATAGTTTGTTTGTTTTTTTTTTTTTGTTTAATGATTGGAAGGGGCATTATCAGGTATTATTCCCACTACGCCACTTTTGCAATAACGCCCCATGCTGACTGGACTGCCACATGTCGAATAATACTCCATGGTGGGGCATTATTTTGTTTAACCACTACACATGGTCCAAGTCTTTAACCTTAATCATAGGTCACCACAAACTCCTATGACGGACCATGTCCTAGTAGAGGTACAACAATGAGGTAAGGACAATGGGGTACAATTCAAAGAGGTCTGAAACATGAATTAAGTAACAATCAGAGCTCAAAACTAGTTTGAAACAAGCTATAAATCAAAATACTAAATTCGGTATTCAAATAGCAAATTGTGACGCAAAAGTTGATGGAAACTGGACTTGCAACAAAGATAATAGAAACTGCATTTGCAAATTGTGACACAAAAGTTAAGTAAAAACTAAAAAAAAATTGGTCCGAACCTGAAAGATTACATGTACACTAACCAAAAAATTTGTGTCACAAACATCAACCCAAAAAACATGTACTCTCAACAAATCCATAGCATAAAAGACATAAAATTCATAAATAGTGTTTAATATTGACAATACATGATTTAATAAATGTAAACAAATAGATATTTTAGGTAAATTACAAAAGAATATATGATTTAACAAATGTAAACAAATAAAAGATTAGATATTTTAGGTAAATAACAAAAGAAAACAAATTTTTATTACAAAATCTCTTTTATGTGATTGATATGACACGTAGCAAATAAAGAGGACCACGAATGTCGCTTACGCGACCCACCATGAGTCAGCATCAAATCATATCTAAGTCGTACGACAAGTCCCCACACAACTTTATTTCATTATTATTTTATCTATACTTTATTAATTAATATTAAACTAACATATTATATAATTGAATTAATTTAATAAATAAATTACGTTATCCCTTAATATTTACAATTATTTATAATTATAGTATCATTATACCAATAATACCACTAATTAATTATCACCTAGATCTACAGCTCATAATTATTAATTATTATTATTATATTATTATTATTATTATCATTAATTAATTATTCACCAAACTTCCGCCAAGCTAGCTGGCACTCAAAGGATAATTCCAGAAACCAACCAAAACACGAAAAACACAACCGAGTCAAACCAAATCCAAAAATCGTTCTAACGAGTTAACTCAACTCACCAACAACTCGGCACTGATCACAATAAACCGATCTAGCTCTAACCACATCTTCCTCCACCACATCAACACACACACACGCATCATCACCACCACTCCCTTCACCAACCCTAAACAACATCTGCCACGTCAGCAGATGCGGAATCAGCGACGACGGCGGCGGGAGCAGCGCGTGCCGGAGCAAAAACGTTCTCACGCCGGTCCGAAACGGTTCGGCCGCCGTCACTTCGCCGGCCGGAAACGTTAAAAAGTCATTAAGATCGGCCGTTACTCGCCGTTTCATCCGTTTCAATCCACGGCCGTTGACTACCATCGTGTTGAATATCAGATCTAGATGAATTGATCGGAAATTTTTTGATTTGGATCGGAGATCTGTGAAGATTTGGGGATTTGAGGGTGAGTTAGGGTTAGGTTTTGAATAATTGGGGATTTGAAGGGGTGAGAGTCGGTTACGGGAGAGAGAGAGAGAGAGAGAGAGAGAGTGAATTGGGGATTTTGTTGTGGAAAAGTATTTTTTAAAGGGGGGTTGAATCTATCCGTTTTTGTGTATTTATAGAAATTATATTAATAATAATATTGATATTTGGAAATTTGGAAATTAATTTTAAATTAATTAGATTAACAACTTAATGATTAAGGTTTATCGATTTATTAAATGGAAATTTAGACTAATTTCTAGGAATAAGCTATCACTAGTTTTTGAATTTTGAATTTGACGTTTCTAATTAAAACGTTAGAATTGAATTAAATCCTTTTTTGATTTTCAATAAAAATACGGTATTATATGGGTCCCAATTAGGGTGTTCACCAAATTGAATATCGGATTTTCGAATTATTCGAGTAATTTTTTTTTCCATTGAATTCGTATTCAATTTGAATTTAATTAAAACTTACCAAATTCGATTCGAATTCGTATTCGAATAAAAAAACCCAATTCGTATTCGATTAAAAATTCAAATATGATTCGAAATAATTCGATTTAATTCGAATTCTTTAAAAACATGTAAAAAGGTATTAAAATGAAACATAAATTTTAAAGCAGATATAAAGCATGATATCACATTAAAAAGTTCCAAATAAAGTACCATAAGTCTAAAATTTAAAATGAAAAGTCGGGAATAACCACTCCACATTACTACTACTTAATATTTTTAGGGTTATAGATCTAGGTAAAGTGTAAAATACAATATCCCTTAACGTACATTACGTACGATATAGCGAAATCGCATGTTATAAAATAGCATGGATGAAATCGCATGTGATAATTTTGATGAAATCGCATGTTGGTTTTTTGTAACAATTTCGTATGTGATAATTTTGATGAAATCGCATGTTGGTTTTTTTAACAATTTCGCAGAGTTTTTTCCCAAACTAGTGTAGATATAAAAAGTATTTACCTATTTGGGTACTTTGAAAAATATTTACCTATTTGGGTACTTTTCTATATCCCTTTATTTTTTTTTTTACCTAATTTATACATTTCTTTTTATTTTTCTACCCAAAGTAAACTTAGATTACTCACAGAATTAGAATAAGCAAAAATATGAGTAATTATTTTTTTGTAAAAAATAAAAAGTTCTGCAAATATTCAAAAAAAAATCTGCAAAAATTCTACACAAAAATCTGCCCAAAATCTGCAAAAAAATATTATAAAAAACAATATAATCTATAGGGTAATAGTTGGTGGATTTGATGGTCCACATTGTGTAGTTCGTTTGGGGTTAATATCTGTAAAAAGAAAAAAAACCAAACTACTTATACGTACAGAATATTGGAGAAATAATCACTATTAATAAAATTGAAATAATTAAAATACTTAGGATCTTTTCTCAAAACTCAAATTTCAAGAAATTCGAAATTTGTAACTTTATTTTATAAATTGCTTGAGTTTAAATAAACTTATTTGAAATATCAAACTTTCCATCAGATTACTATCACTTAATCGATATAACTTAGGTTTTTTTTATCATATTTTTTGCAGAACTTTTTTAACTTTGCACAATTATTGTAGAATTTTTTAATATATTTTTGCAGATTTTTCGCATATTTTTTTTGTAGAATTTTCACATATTTTTTTTGAATATTTGCATAATTTTTTAGTTTTTTACAAATATTAATTACTCATATTTTTGTTGATTCTAATACTGTGAGTAATCTAAGTTTACTTTGGGTAGAAAATTAAAAAGAAATGTATAAATTAAGTAAAAAAATTAAAGGGATATAGAAAAGTACCCAAATAGGTAAATATTTTTTAAAGTACCCAAATAGGTAAATACTTTTTGTATCTACACTAGTTTGGGAAAAAACTCAATTTCGCATGTGGTAATTTTGATGAAATCGCATGTTAAAAAACCAACATGCGAAATTGTTACAAAAAATCAACATGCGATTTCAATGTGGGATGAAGATCTGACGGCTGAGATGATAGCGTACGTAATGTACGATAAGGGCATTTGTACGTTAACCTAACCCTATAAATCTATTGATAGATTTGTTACTTATGTTTTAGGGGTTGTTTGTTTACCTCTTAATGAGGCTCTTAATGGTTCAGATCTCCTACTGGTTCAGCACTTAATGGTTCAGACTGTTTGTTTCACGAGCAGATGTCTTAATGGTTCAGACATTTGTCTCTGAATGGTTAAGATTTAAACAAAGTCTGAATGGTTAAGACCTCTAATCTGAATTGGTCAGACATTTGCCTCTGAACGATTAAGCATTATACAGGCTCTTAATGGTTCAGACCTCTTACTGGTTCAGCACTTAACCATTCAGATGTTGCCAAACGACCCCTTAGTTATGGGTCATGTAGTAGGTTTGGTAATGGGTAATTTTAATACTTGGAAAAAAAATTGAAAATAATCTATAGTATAGCTTAATAAAAATTATATATGCATTATATATAAAAATAATAAATAAAAATGTATAATTTTTATTCGAATTTCGAATCGAATCGAATCGAATTTGAAAGTATAAATTTGTATTCGATTTACCTTACTCGAATTGAATCGAATTCGAATTCTTTTAATCGAACCGAATTTTTGATAATCGAATCGAATTTAAACGAATTTTGAATTTTTCAAATTCAAAACGAATTATGAACACCCCTAGTCCTGATAATCCCACACCATGTATAAGGGGTCGTATAACGTTATATGGCTCATATAGAATAATTTGACATGACAAATATTGAGCCGTATAATGTTATACGGCCCGTATACATAGAGAAAATATAGGCTGTTTAACATTCTATATGGGTCGTATAGCATTATATGAGGTTTGGGTCGTATAACATTCTATACGGGTCGTATAATGTTATACGGCCCGTATACATTGACAAAAAAACATTCTTTGGCAATTTTTGTTGTGCAACAATTAGTTATACGGCCCGTATAACTTTATACGGGTCATATAATGTTATACGGCCCGTATACATGAACAAAAAAAAACATTCTCTGTCATTTTTTTGTTGTGCAACAATCAGTTACACGGCTCGTGTAATTTTATAATGTTCGTACACAAGTAGGGGTGTGAAAACAAGATTTTAGGCGTGTGGAAATAGTGGGAGGCATAATTTTATATTAATCTATTTTTTAACGACAAATTTATTTTATTCTTGTTATATGCGGGACTTGAACACAAGGTTAGAATCAGGGCTGATCATGAGAATTCAAGTTCTATGTCTGAGCCTGGAAAAATGTGTTCGTTATGTTTTAACAAAATAGATTATGTAAACTATTTTTCTACAATCATTGTTGTTATAATAATAATGATAATAATAATAATGATAATAATAATAATAATAATTATTATTATTATTATTAATTATTATTATTATAATAATTATTATTATTATTATTATTTTTACTAAACTAAAATGAGTATTGAGCTAATATACTATAGGCTAAAACGTACTGGGCTTAAGTTATAAATTTTGAGTTGATGGTTTTAATGAGTCTAAGATATAAGTTTATGTTTTACTAGGTTATCACCCGGGATTGCTTCTCGGGTTGGAGAAAGTTATTTATAAAAAAACATATAAATATATGTATAACACACACACACATAGGATTTTTTTTTATATGTGACCCCGGATAAAATGTGCCCTGACCGGGAGTCATCCCAGCCCATCCCAGGACCAGCTATGGTTAAAACCTCGTGTATTACACGACTTTAATCTTTTAAACTTAGTTATATTTTCGTAATTTTGAATATGTAGGATTATAAAAGGCAAAAAAGAATATAAGAATCACAACTATTAAATCTAGGAAAATAGAAACAAAATAACCATGCATTCAAATTCTATTATAAAAATAGTAAAGTTTAAACAATGAAAAACATACAAGCTTGATGAAATAAAATAAAAAAATGCATTAAATTTAATATTGAAAAGGAAATCAAGTAAATTTGAAATGGATAAAATCTTGAGGTAGTGTTTGGTATACAGAAATGAGATACGGAATGAAATGGATCATTACGAGGGAATGAAGAAAAGGGTGTTTGGTTGGTCAATTGAATGGAATCGCATATTCCATAAGTCATTCCATTCCCTCAAAATCATTCCATCCATTCCCCATGGGTCTGTTTGGTATGGGGTAATGGAATGGATGAGGGAATGGAATGGGTGAAGGAATGAAATGGGCAAGGGAATGAAATGGGTCATTACCATTCCATTGTTTAGTTTGGTTACCTTATGGGAATGAATACATTACTTTGTGTTGTTTGGTAGGCAAAAAAATGACGAATCAATGGAATGCAGTTCATTATAAATGACAAAAAGCCTTACCAGAGAATAAAAGAACCTTGTTTCCGAAGCAGAGTTGTATGAGATGAAATGATAAACAATATTGAGCGGCAATATATAATCCATTTTGAGAGGCAATATACTGATCTCTTCCTTGTTTACAAGATATGAAATCACGGAACAATTTTGGAAGAAGGAATATCGCCAAAGAGGGGGCAAAATAGAGAAAGAATATTATCAAATAGGAACGGAATACAAAAAAAGAAGGGGGGGGGGATGCGGGAATAGTTGGTGAAGGATTTAGACGGAATGGAATGGCATTGGTAATGCTTGTTTCTATTCCATTCATCAACCAAACGTCTCTTTTTTCATTCCATCGCAATGATCAATTCCATTACGCCTTCCATTCCAGCGTACCAAACGCTACCCATGTATTTTTTTTTCATTCCATCCCATATAGCACCATTTATCACCAACACCACAACCCACCACCTTCGCCACCACCCAACACCACCACCACCACCGAAGCCATCGTCGCCTCAACCCGCATCCCGTCAACGCCTCCACCGCCACCCCGACAACCACCTCCGTCGCCGCCACCGACCCGCCACCGACCCGCCACCCACCGCCGCCACTAGCCACCATCGCCGCTAACGCCAGTCGCCGCCACCACCCACCACCACCGTGGACGCCACCACCACCGCCACAACCAGGGGCGGACCCACGTTAAGCGGAACGGGGTCCCCGGACCCCAATCTTTTTATAAAAAGTAGTAGAAACGGTATATAAAATTTTCTATGGACCCCATAAAATAATTTAGTTGGACCCAATAACAAGAAGAGTGAGCTGGTGCATTGGTAAAACCCCTTGTTTTCACTTTTCACACAAAAGGTCCTGGGTTCAATACCTGTTTCTTTCATTTTTTGTGTTTTTTTTAACTTGACTTTAAAAATGTGTATCTAACAGATGAATGTGTAGTAAATAAAACTTGTAGTTTAGTTATGATATTGTTTTCTATTATGTTTCTAGACCCGACCCGAACAACGAACGATCCAAAAATTTTGAACATCGAAAAAATGGGACCCCATTGTTTTGGGTCCGCCACTGGCCACAACCAACCACCGCCGCCGCTATCCACCGCCACCTATGCCTCCACGCACCCCTCGGTCGCTGTGACAACTCGTATTTCGAACCCACTTTGTGTAACGTATGTGAACGTTTTATGATTATATGAGCTTTGATGTATTGAATGCTATTATGTACGTATGTACGTTATGTGCAATGTGTATTACGTGTATGTATACAAACAAGCCCAAACGCACAACACCGCTCGATCGCACAAGCCCATTTGGGCTACATTTTGTTTTCGGATCAATGGGCAGCCCGTTGAGGGTTCGGCCCACTCTTTCTTTAGGCCGCATAACACATGGATAGGGTGTATACTCCTCATTTGTTTTGCTAAACTTTACACTTACAAACCCTAGTTCCCTCATTCTCCCTCTCTCAAACCCGACGGCGAGCAACCCTTAGGATCGGAGATCTTGCTCTTTCATTCGGCTCACCTTCTCTTGGCTTGATTCTATCTTACGGTTAGTGTTTGATTATTTGTTGTTGATGTTTTGATGTGTGTTTATAATAGTCATGCATGATGATATAGGGTTCTTGATTAACATGATTGATTATGTTGTTGAATGATATATGTTTTCTTGACATGAAATCGGCTTACATGAACCGTATTATAGATCGACATAGAGTGTTAATCATATGATGCTTGAATTAACCGGCTGTGATATAGTTGAATTCGGATAATATGGTTAGATTATAGGGTTTAATCCGATTATATGGTTGTGGTAAATTGTTGTTCAAGCTTGTTCATGATATTAGGGTTCATACGAATTCATGATTAATTGCTTAATTTGATCGATTATTTGGTTAAGATGAAACCGGTTTGATGTTAATTGGTAATCATGATAAATTTGGAAACTGATAAATGTTGTAACCGATTAAGCATGATTTCCGGATGAATTAACCACACGCACAAGACCTCTTGGTCGCACAAGAGGTCCATTCGCACAAGGTTAACCGGGTCGCACAATATGTTGTTGATTTGTTATTTGGGCCGGATATGTTAGACTGTTCACTTATACGTTGGGCCGGGGATTTGTTGGGCTTAGACAATTATATCGCACAAGATGGTTGGGCTCGCACAAGCTCAATGGCCCAACCATCCGAATCGCACAAGTGGAAAATGTTATGCTTTGACTGTTATGTGGTTGCCATGATCAATCCGTGTTAGTGACGTGTTAACTCTGTGTAATCATACGCACTTTACTTGAACCCAACCTGACTTGTATGGTAACCCTGTTAGGACGAGGTTGACCACTTTTAGTTCAAGAACCCCTTTTGTGTATCTGCCGAGCAACCCAAGGTGAGTTCACACAGCCAAGGCATGGGATTCCCGGGTTGGGAATTGGGTTGGAATATTTGAAATGGATAATTACTCGTACTTACGCAATCACTAGACTATAGACCATCGTCCTCAGGATAGTCAGGACACTTACGTAAAACCTACGTAAACTAGTATCTACCATTGTCTCCCGGGTCGGGAGGACACTTACGTAAAACCTACGTAAACTAATACCTACTACTGTCTTCCGGGTCGGAAGGACACTTACGTAAATCCTACGTAAACCCCACACGTACCACTGTCCTCGGGGAAGGGCACTCACGTAAATCCTACGTGACCTTGTACGTATTCCTGTTCTCGGTTTAAGAAGAACACATGGTTGCAAATAGTCTAGTAAATACAACATGGGAAGCCCCCATTAGTAAGGATACACGTGGGAATCCCCCACTAGTAATATATATGACCATGGGAAACCCCCACCATTAGTACATACATGCATGGGAAGCCCCCACTAGATGAACTTACGCATTACTGTTATGAACTTACTTTCTGTGAACTCGCTCAACTAGTTGTTGACTCTCTGCTGCATGCCTTGCAGGTCCTTAGGTATTTATGGAGCTTGCACAAGGAGGAGCAGGTCGTTGTGGGCATGGATCTTGAATGCTTAATAAAACACTTATGACATTTCATACATTATTATTTATGTTGGGTTTACTTACATGCTTCCGCTACTTAAACAAAGTTTGGTTTTGAACATCAATCATGTCGTGATTAGAGTTACATTATCTACTTTTATTATTAAATGCTATGTTTGATATGATTGATGGCTTGATCCTGGTCATGTCACGCCTCCAAGCGGTAGTACTCCGCGGGTGGATTTTGGGGGTGTGACAGATTGGTATCAGAGCCATTGGTTATAGAGAACTTGGTTTTAATATGGGAAAACGTTTTTATTAAAACCAGACTATAACCAGAACAGTGCTCTCAACGATCCACAACGACGCTTCGCTCCACGTGCAAGACTCGACATCCTAGGTAATATGGTTATGTTTATTACCTGTTTGCTAGAATTACATAGAACATTGCTCGTATTACGCTTAGATACACATGACACTATTGCCTGAGAATACCTACGTGCTTACACTTTTCTGTCATCGCACTACTCGCGAACCATTCTCACTTACGCTACTTTTACTATGAAGATCATGTCTGGACGAATTAACATGACTCAAGCCCAGTTGATGGCTCTCATTAACGAACAAGTTGCTGCGACACTTGCAGCCGCACAAGCAGGAGGTATATCCTGTTGTCATAGCACACACTAGGGTCTTTAGATCCTACACTCCTAAACCAACTCTCGTGTTTAAACTTTGTCCTATTCGTACACAATAGGTCAACCCGCACAGCAACCTGTCTGCACTTTCAAGAACTTCATGGACTGTCGTCCAAGCACTTTCAGTGGCACAGAAGGAGCAGTGGGACTACTCCATTGGTTTGATAAGCTCGAGTCAGTTTTCGAGATGTGTGAATGCCCTGAGGCTCGCAGGGTCAAGTACGCCACTAGTACTTTGGAAGGAATCGCGCTAACCTGGTGGAACGCGCAAGTTCAGATTCTCGGGTTGGCAGCTGCTAACGCCACCCCATGGAACGATTTTAAAGAACTCATTAAGAGGGAATACTGCACGCGTGATGACATCCACAAGTTGGAAGTGGAGCTGTATCACCTGAAAATGACGGGGTCAGAGATTGAAGCTTATACGAAACGGTCGAACGAACTGGCCATTCTGTGTCCAACCATGGTAGACCCTCCGATCAAGCGTATCGAGTTATACCTCAAGGGTCTAGCCTCAGAGATTCAGAGCCACGTAACATCGGCTAACCTCGACAACATTCAAGATATCCAGCGTCTTGCTCATCGTCTCACGGATCAGGCGGTGGAACAGAACAAGTTGCCTAAACGTATCAGTACTACCACTTCAGCCGCTACTCCCACTACCCCCAGTGACAACAAAAGAAAGTGGGAGGGGGAGTCTAGCAAGGGTTCAGCAACAGTTCAGTCTCAAGCTCAGCAGCAGAAGACTGACCACTACCAGAGTCCTAGTCAGCAATCCTCTGGTGGTCATAGACAGAGAAGATATCAAGGGTTTCACCCCAAGTGTCACAACTGCAACAGACATCACAGCGGCCAGTGCAACAAGGGTCGTTGTCAAAGATGTCTCAAGATGGGTCACGAGGCCAAAGACTGTAGGAGCCCACGGCCTGCAAATCAGAATCAGCAACCGCAACTACCAGCTCCACAGAACCCACAGCAGCAGCAGCCACAGCGTGGAAACCGGGGATGTTTCCAGTGTGGGGCTGAAGGTCATTTCAAACGCGATTGCCCTCAACTGAACCAGAACCAGAATCGCAACAACAATCACCAGGGCAACGGGAACAACAACGGTGGGAACAACAACAACAACGGCAACGAGGCAAGGGGTCGAGCTTTCGTGCTGGGGCGAGGAGACGCAATGAACGATCCCAATGTGGTTATGGGTAAGTTTCTTCTCGACGATATTTATGTTACTGTCTTATTTGATTCGGGTGCTGATACAAGTTATATGTCCTTGAAAATGAGTAAATTGATAAAACGTGCACCAACACCCCTAAACACCAAGCATGTAGTAGAACTAGCTAATGGTAAGAGTTTAGAAGCCACGCAAGTAGTCAGGAATTGTAGTATTGTCTTAGCCGGTCAAGCTTACACGATCGATCTTATTCCCATAGTCTTGGGTAGTTTCGATATCGTTATTGGGATGGATTGGTTATCCCAACATCAGGCAGAAATCTTATGCAGCGAGAAGATCATTCGCATTCCTCGTTCTGGTCAACAACCTCTCGAAGTTCAGGGCGACAAGAGTGGTGCTGTGGTTGGCATTATCTCTTTCTTGAAGGCTCAGAAATGTTTGCGGAAGGGTCACACCGCTATCTTGGCACTCGTTACAGATGCATCAGCGAAGGAAAAGAAATTGGAAGATATTCCAGTTGTACGCGACTTCCCTCAGGTGTTTCCTGAAGATTTGCCTGGTTTACCTCCTCATCGTCAGGTCGAATTCCATATCGAGCTCGCTCCAGGAGCAGCACCCATAGCTCGCGCACCATACCGCCTAGCTCCATCAGAATTGGAGGAACTGTCAAAGCAGCTACAAGAGCTCTTGGAAAAGGGCTTTATTCGTCCAAGCTCATTGCCTTGGGGAGCTCCAGTACTTTTCGTGAAAAAGAAGGATGGCACCTTCAGGATGTGCATAGACTACCGTGAACTCAACAAGGTGACGGTGAAGAACCGTTATCCTCTTCCACGCATAGACGACTTATTCGACCAGTTGCAAGGGTCGTGTTACTACTCCAAGATAGACTTGAGGTCAGGTTACCATCAGCTGAGAGTCCGGGATGAGGACGTCCCCAAAACCGCATTCAGAACTCGCTACGGCCACTACGAGTTTCTTGTCATGCCGTTCGGGTTAACGAACGCACCTGCCGTATTTATGGATCTTATGAACAGGGTGTGCAAACCCTATCTAGACAAGTTTGTAATTGTCTTTATCGACGACATTCTGATCTACTCCAAGAGTCAGGAGGAACACGAGCAGCACTTACGACTTATTTTGGAACTCCTTCGAAAGGAACAGCTGTACGCTAAGTTTTCGAAATGTGACTTGCGGCTTCGTGAAGTCCACTTTCTAGGCCACGTAGTGAACAAGGATGGGATCCATGTCGATCCATCCAAGGTAGATTCGATCAGAAACTGGCCTGCGCCACGTACACCAACGGAAATACGCCAATTCTTGGGTTTGGCGGGTTATTACAGACGATTCATCAAAGACTTCTCGAAGATAGCACAACCGCTTACACTACTGACACAGAAAGGTGTCACGTACCGTTGGGGAGATTCCCAGGAAACCGCTTTTCAGTACCTAAAGGATAGGCTTTGCAGCGCACCTATTCTCTCACTGCCGGAGGGCACGGATGATTTTGTGGTTTATTGTGACGCATCGATACAGGGGCTTGGTTGTGTATTGATGCAACGGGATAATGTTATTGCTTACGCTTCGCGCCAACTTAAGGTTCATGAACGAAACTACACGACGTACGATTTAGAGCTGGGAGCTGTTGTTTTCGCGCTTAAAATATGGCGACACTACCTGTACGGTACCAAGTGCACAATTTACACCGATCACAGGAGTCTCGAGCATATCCTTAAGCAAAAGGATTTGAACATGCGTCAACGAAGATGAGTTGAACTTCTGAACGACTACGAATGCGCTATCAGGTACCATCCAGGCAAAGCCAATGTTGTGGCTGACGCCCTCAGTCGAAAGGACACTCTACCTAGACGCGTACGAGCCTTGCAGCTCACTATTCAGTCTAGTCTTCCTACACAGATACGAACTGCTCAGATGGAAGCACTAAAACCCGAAAATGTCAAGGTTGAAGCCTTACGCGGCTCAAGGCAACGAATGGAACAAAAGGAAGACGGCGCCTACTATGTAACGGGGCGTATTTGGGTCCCACTATATGGCGGATTACGGGAACTTGTGATGGATGAGGCACACAAGTCTCGCTACTCGGTACATCCAGGGTCGGATAAAATGTACCACGATCTCAAAACAACATACTAGTGGCCTAGCATGAAAGCCCACATCGCTACTTACGTCGGCAAGTGTTTGACATGTGCAAGAGTCAAAGTGGAGTATCAGAAACCAGCGGGCCTACTTCAGCAACCTAAGATACCGCAATGGAAATGGGAAGAAATTTCCATGGATTTTGTTACAGGCCTACCCAGATCCCAGCGTGGGAATGATACTATATGGGTGATCGTGGATCGACTCACCAAGTCTGCACACTTCCTGGCTATAAATGAAACGAATAAGTTCTCCACTCTCGCAGACGTTTATCTTAAGGAAGTTGTTTCGAGGCACGGAGTGCCCACCTCTATCATTTCGGATCGGGATGCACGATTCACGTCAGAGCTATGGCAAGCAATGCACAAATCTTTTGGCTCACGGTTAGACATGAGCACAGCATATCATCCTCAGACGGATGGGCAGTCTGAGCGAACGATTCAGACTCTTGAAGACATGCTTCGGGCATGCGTTATTGATTTCGGCAACGGCTGGGAAAAGCATCTCCCTTTGGTGGAGTTTTCATACAATAACAGTTATCACACCAGCATACAAGCCGCTCCATTCGAGGCATTGTACGGACGTAAATGCCGGTCACCTCTCTGTTGGGCAGAGGTGGGGGATAGTCAGATTACGGGTCCAGAGATTGTAGTGGACGCCACAGAAAAGATTGCACAGATAAGACAACGCATGGCGGCAGCACGCGACCGTCAGAAAGCCTACGCGGATAAGCGTAGGAAGCCATTGGAATTTCAGGTCGGGGACCGGGTTTTACTTAAAGTCTCACCCTGGAAGGGTGTGGTTCGTTTTGGCAAACGGGACAAACTAAATCCGCGGTATGTCGGACCGTTCGAGATCATTGAGAAAATAGGCAAAGTGGCTTAAAAGCTAAACCTACCAGCTGAACTCGGTGCAGTTCATAATGTCTTTCACGTGTCGAATCTGAAGAAGTGCCTGTCAGATGAGGCCCTCATAGTTCCTTTTAAGGAACTCACTATCGACGAGCGGTTGCAGTTCGTCGAGGAGCCAGTTGAAATCACGGACCGGGATGTTAAGGTCCTCAAAAACAAGAGAATCCTTCTTGTTCGAGTTCGTTGGAACTCCCGTTGTGGCCCAGAGTACACCTGGGAATGCGAAGACCATATGACAGAAAAGTACCCCCAGTTATTCGGAACCAATGCAACCACTACTGAGGCTGAAGCTACTACTGCGGAATTTCGGGACGAAATTCCAGATCAACGGGGGAAGGATGTGACACCCCAGGAAAACCAGTGAACAATATAACTTACCTAGCTTCCTCAGTGAGTGCGTACCAAATTTCGGGACGAAATTTCTTTTTAGTTGGAGATAATGTGACAACTCGTATTTCGAACCCACTTTGTGTAACGTATGTGAACGTTTTATGATTATATGAGCTTTGATATATTGAATGCTATTATGTACGTATGTACGTTATGTGCAATGTGTATTACGTGTATGTATACAAACAAGCCCAAACGCACAACACCGCTCGATCGCACAAGCCCATTTGGGCTACATTTTGTTTTCGGATCAATGGGCAGCCCGTTGAGGGTTCGGCCCACTCTTTCTTTAGGCCGCATAACACATGGAGAGGGTGTATACTCCTCATTTGTTTTGCTAAACTTTACACTTACAAACCCTAGTTCCCTCATTCTCCCTCTCTCAAACCCGACGGCGAGCAACCCTTAGGATCGGAGATCTTGCTCTTTCATTCGGCTCACCTTCTCTTGGCTTGATTCTATCTTACGGTTAGTGTTTGATTATTTGTTGTTGATGTTTTGATGTGTGTTTATAATAGTCATGCATGATGATATAGGGTTCTTGATTAACATGATTGATTATGTTGTTGAATGATATATGTTTTCTTGACATGAAATCGGCTTACATGAACCGTATTATAGATCGACATAGAGTGTTAATCATATGATGCTTGAATTAACCGGCTGTGATATAGTTGAATTCGGATAATATGGTTAGATTATAGGGTTTAATCCGATTATATGGTTGTGGTAAATTGTTGTTCAAGCTTGTTCATGATATTAGGGTTCATACGAATTCATGATTAATTGCTTAATTTGATCGATTATTTGGTTAAGATGAAACCGGTTTGATGTTAATTGGTAATCATGATAAATTTGGAAACTGATAAATATTGTAACCGATTAAGCATGATTTCCGGATGAATTAACCACACGCACAAGACCTCTTGGTCGCACAAGAGGTCCATTCGCACAAGGTTAACCGGGTCGCACAAGATGTTGTTGATTTGTTATTTGGGCCGGATATGTTAGACTGTTCACTTATACGTTGGGCCGGGGATTTGTTGGGCTTAGACAATTATATCGCACAAGATGGTTGGGCTCGTGTCACACCCCGATTTCCACGTGTCTCACCGGTGGGCCCGGTGGGGGATTACCGTGACGATGTTGGCAACAATATAGTCAAACCACACAATTATATAATGCACAGCGGAAGCTTAAGATAAATATATAAACTTCAACCTCTGGTTGTAATATCAAATGTATTACAGAAGCTGAATATATCCACAGCGGATCAAAATAAATAAATATTGTTCATTCAGATACGACATCGAGTTTGCGAGACTATTCGTGATGCTTAGGCAGCTAAACCAGCCAATTTCGTCTAGTACCTGCACTTAATCTTTTTGGGGAAAATACGTCAGTTTACACTGGTAAATACATTCAACTGACACATTTGAAAATGTTTATTAAAATTGATTTGAATGCACAAGGCACAAACTCTTTTATAACTTGGGAAAATTATAATAAAATCTCGTGAACGTTTTACATGTTCTTTTATGCGTTCAGTAGCCCGGGTCGTGCCGGGTTAAAGATTTATAGACACACCACATTGCGTAAAACCGTAGTATAAAAACCAACGGCTACGTCTTTTAATTTAATGTCGACACTTTATACCGGGTGTACGCCTACACCGGGATGTCGATGGTCGTGGCCATTTCGTAAAATGATGCCAAGGATATCCGGGACAACGGTCATTAAACCTCCCAAAGGCTTATAAGAAACAAAACTGTTTAAATGAGCCGATCATATTATTTAATTAACCACCTAAGCGATGGAAGAATACAATGCTCAATCAAGCGGTATTAATATACCGTAACCCAAGCCCATATAGGGGAAATAAGTTAAAGTATTTACCTTTGCAAGTATATTTCCTTAATTTGGATTAAATCACCGATAGCTTTTACTGGGGCTCCTAATCTGGAACGAAGGTTTTAATTAACCTCTTAGAATCCTAACGAGTCTTTATAATGGCCGTAGCCTAGACCGGTTGGTTCCGATATATATAGGCATGGTTTAATCGCGCGAAAAGGCGAAAACCGAGAATGGAGTGCGATTCTGACCCAACAAGTTCAGAGACTTGTTTTATATGGGTTTATGGTTCACACTCTGGATTTTGGGGTTCAAATAATATAATTTGACCCGTATCGGCTAATTTATGAAAACTAGTTTCATAAGCCGAACCGTGCGCGCAATAGGCGAAACGGTTAACCATGAGAGTCGTACGCTTATTTCCTAAGTCAATATGCCTTAAATGGGTTGTGGTATCAGTAGGATACCTTCCGTGATGCCCGTAACGAGTTTAAGTTAATATTATGCCCCGTAAGGGCTTTTGGGTCATTTTAAAGACTTTAAAAAAGTGCTTTTCGAGTTCTACAGGAAATCTGAGTTTCCCGAACAGCTTATAAAGCTTAAAATACTTTATTTATTATTTAAAACCAGTAGCAACTGGAATCGGGTCAAAAGACCTTGTAGAACTCATGTTTTGGCCGAAAAGGGCATATTCGGTATTTACCGAACCGTAGCCATAACCGCAGGTTATGAGCGAGGTAAAAATTATTAAAAATCTTTAAAATTCCCAAAATATTATTTTAATACAGTGGGTAAAAGTTTTGGTGACGAAATCTTGGTTTAGATAGGTGTTATGCTAATTGCGCCGTTAATTACTAAAGTTTACTTTAAATGCGCCATTTAGCATAACTCTCATTCTAGACCTCGGATTGACGTGAAACTTTAAGGACATGCTTATAATTTAATAAGCAAGGTTCTGGTCCGTTCACGTGTCCGAAATACTCGTTTTAATTTCAAAAGGCCGTTACGGTCAACTTTTAGGAGAATGACGGAAATACGTAAAAGACTCGGATAACTCATGAACCGATCACCGAGGTTTATACCAACATGTGACCTGGTCCTAATAGAGTCCTAAGGCATATCTATACCTCACTAAAACGGGTCAGAACCGAAGTCAAAGCAAAAGTCAAACTTTTGCGACTTTCGGCTCCGAACCGGTTCATTATAGCAAATGGTCGATTCAAACGAGCGCAAACAAGTCTATATACTTATTATCATGTTTCATAGGTGTCAAAACAGGTTCCATAACATATACATTACAGATTATGCATAAATCGCTAAAATAGCTTTCTGTTGACTTTTTAACCGCACGTTTGACTCGATATTTGACATAGTTAGAGTGGTGATCAGGGGGAACCCTTTTAGAGGTTTATTACCCACATAAATACCAACTCATAACCACTTTTGATTCGTCATAAGACTGAACCATTTGCAAGTTATTGTAATGACAACCGTTAGTTACGACGGTTGTGTTTATAGGCTAAAACTATGGAAATGCAAGACCAAAATGGTTATGAACGACTTACAGAAGTGTGTTCTTGCTTATAGAGCAGAGAAGAGGACTTGAGGGCTCTTGCAATGACCAGAGATGTGTGTTTTTGGTGTTGTGAATGTTATGTGCATAATGTGGCTATTTATAGCCAATGCCAAGCATCAATGATCATTACAAACACCTACAACAGTCCAGAGATGATGGGTAGGTGTCCCAGAGGGCTATGGGTCGAGTAGGGGGCGCCCATGCCTCATTGATTGATTGTTTGGTCGTTCATAAGCTCCAAAAGGCATGTAGTTACTAACATTCTGCATCTGGGCACTTTACGCGACCCGCATGGGAGTTCCCATGCACTTTAACGCGGGTCGCCTGAGTTTAAGAAATCAGACGCGTAATTGAGGTGGCTCGCGGCCCGCCTCAACTTAATCTTAACCTTCACGCGGGTCGCGAGAGGTCTGTTTTTCAGATTTTTAAAAATCTTTTGTAATGATTATCAGAATCCGGTAATTAATAACGAAATCTTTCGTAATGATTTACCTGACCTTTCGGGTTTGAAGGGGTAACTTTGCGGTTTGGCCCTCGGTTATTTACCGATAGGGGCCTCGTGTTATATACCCGCATTATAAAGTCCCTTGTTAGTTTATTATTTATTTGGAAAGCCTTAACTTTCACTGTTGACGCTTTTAACCCTTCTTATACGAATGCGAGTATAACTCTTTCGTTTTAAAACGGAATTTCGCGGAATTTATACTGTATATTCTTGTGAGCGTATAATACTGTTACGAAGCCCTGGGAACGTTAAAGGGTCACTCAGAGGTACAATTAAACATGTTGACACAGTTAACCCCTGTAGCTCGTAATCTCTCACTTTCTTCCGCGGTTCGCTTCCGTATGATCTATGATTTATTCGTTTGAAGGTTCAAGCATTTATTTAGGGTTATTATACAGTATATTTACCCTTGTTGACATTCATAACCCTCGAATTTATATACTTTCAAGGTTTGTCAAAATTAGTCCTTTATTTATTATGGATGCCACGTGTAATCAAATGACACGTGTTAACACATCATTGGACACAAAAATTCGAGGTGTTACATCCTCACCCCCTTAAAATAAATCTCGACCCGAGATTTACTTAAATAAATAGGGGTACTTTTCTTTCATTGTAGCTTCGACTTCCCACGTATATTCAGGACCTCTACGAGCATCCCATTTGACTTTTACGATCGGTACGTGTTTTCTGCGAAGCTTCTTTACCTGTCGATCTTCAATCGACAAAGGTTTTTCTATAAACTTTAAGCTCTCATCTATATGCACATCTGTGTGTGGAATCACCAATGATTCATCGGCGAAGCACTTTTTGAGATTGCAGATGTGGAACACATTATGAATTCCATTGAGCTCTTCAGGCAAGTTCAACTTATAGGCGACTGACCCGACCCGTTCAATGACCTCAAAAGGTCCTATGTACCTCGGACTTAGTTTGCCTTTCTTGCCGAAACGCATCACCCCCTTCCAGGGTGATACCTTAAGCAACACTTTTTCACCTACTTCGAAGTGAAGATCCTTACGTTTTGGATCAGCGTAGCTTTTCTGCCTATCGCGGGCAGCCTTGAGACGTTCCCGGATCTGGACAATCTTGTCCGTCGTCTGGAAAACAATCTCTGGTCCTGATAATTGGACCTCTCCTACTTCCGCCCAACAAACAGGCGACCTGCATTTCCTACCATATAATGCCTCGAAAGGCGCAGCCTTTATGCTGGTGTGGTAGCTATTATTGTAGGAGAATTCGATTAGGGGTAGATTCTTATCCCAGTTACCGCCTAAATCGATTGCACATGCACGAAGCATATCTTCTAGCGTTTGGATAGTACGCTCACTTTGACCGTCCGTCTGTGGATGGTAAGCCATACTAAAGTTTAAACGCGTGCCCAAAGATTGCTGGAAACTCTTCCAGAAGTGAGACGTGTACCTGGTATCCCTATCCGAGATAATAGTCACAGGTATGCCGTGTAAGGCTACAATCTTATCAACATAAAGTTGGGCTAACATATCGGAGCTATATGTCTCCTTGATGGGTAGAAAATGAGCTGATTTCGTCAGCCTATCAACTATGACCCATATTGTATCGTTTCCTTTCCTGGTTTTGGGTAACTTGGTTATGAAGTCCATAGTTACGCATTCCCACTTCCACTCGGGAAGTTCAGGCTGTTGTAGCAAGCCAGACGACTTTTGGTGCTCGGCTTTGACTTGAGCACAAGTCAAGCACTTTGCTACGTGGGCGGCTACAGACTTTTTCAAGCCTATCCACTAATAATTTGCCTTTAAGTCTTGATACATCTTATCAGCACCAGGGTGAACTGAGTATTTGGAACTATGGGCTTCCTGGAGAACAACATCTCGCAGTCCTCCATAAATCGGAACCCATATACGTCCGTTCAGCCTCAAGATTCCATCCTTGCTAAGAGTCAACTGCTCCTCAGTTACTCCTAACTTTTCATTAGGATAATTAGCTTCCAACACAGCCTCTCGCTGTGCAGCCAAAATCCTTTCAATTAAATTGTTCTTGACCTCAATGCTCTTGGCATTGATTCGAATAGGTTTTACCCTTTCTTTTCTGCTCAAGGCATCGGCGACTACATTCGCCTTGCCGGGATGGTACCTGATCTCGCAATCATAGTCATTCAGGGTCTCCATCCAACGACGTTGCCTCATGTTCAACTCTTTCTGGTTGAACAAGTGCTGGAGGCTTTTGTGATCAGAATAAATCACAAATTTAATACCATAAAGGTAATGCCTCCATAACTTTAGTGCAAATACAACGGCACCCAACTCCAAATCATGGGTGGTGTAATTCTTTTCATGCACCTTTAATTGCCTTGAAGCATAGGCAATCACCTTGCCCTTCTGCATAAGAACACACCCCATGCTCGTGTGTGATGCATCGCAGTAAACCACGAATTCATCAGTACCTTCAGGTAATGTCAACACAGGTGCGTTGCTCAGCTTTTGCTTCAGGATTTCGAAGGACTCTTGCTGCTTTGGGCCCCAAATGTACTTTTCTTTCTTCTTGGTCAAGGAAGTCAAGGGCGCAGCAATCCTCGAAAAATTTTCAATAAACCTCCTGTAGTATCCTGCTAACCCCAGGAAACTACGGATTTCGGTAGGTGTCTTTGGCTCTTGCCAGTTCATGACTGCCTCTACCTTAGCGGGATCCACTTGGATACCACGCTCACTCACAACGTGTCCTAAAAACTGAACCTCTCGTAGCCAGAATTCACATTTCGAGAATTTGGCGTAGAGTTTCTCACGCTGTAGTAATTCGAGAATGCAACGGAGGTGCTTCTCGTGGTCTGCTTGGTTCTTGGAATATATAAGGATATCGTCGATGAAGACTATGACAAATTTGTCCAAATACGGCTTGCAGACGCGATTCATGAGATCCATGAACGCAGCCGGTGCATTTGTGAGCCCAAAAGGCATCACTAGGAACTCGTAATGACCATAGCGAGTCCTAAATGCTGTCTTATGTACATCCTCATCTCTGACCCTTAGTTGATGATAGCCCGACCTTAAGTCGATCTTTGAGAAGTAGCTCGCTCCTTGCAGCTGATCGAACAGATCATCGATCCTCGGCAAAGGATATCTGTTCTTTATGGTAACTTTATTTAGCTCTCTGTAGTCGATGCACAACCGCATCGATCCGTCCTTCTTCTTTACAAATAGGACTGGTGCTCCCCAGGGAGATGAACTAGGTCTGATAAAACCTTTCGCCAGCAGTTCATCCAACTGGGTCCTCAGTTCTTTCATTTCCGTTGGAGCTAGCCTGTAAGGTGCTCTTGCTATTGGAGCCGCTCCAGGAATGATGTCTATTCTGAACTCCACTTGTCTATCTGGTGGCAACCCAGGTAGTTCTTCAGGAAAAACCTCGGGATATTCAGAAATGACAGGAAGATCCTCGATCTTCGGCTTAGGTTCTTTAATTATCACCTGAGCCATGTAAATTACGCAGCCTCTGTTCAAATACCTAGAAGCTTTCAGCATAGATACGTCTTCGGGTAACCCGTACTGCGTATCTCCTCGAATGGTAAGGGTTTCACCACTCGGAGTCTTTAATACTATCTGCCTCTTGCCGCAAATGATTTGGGCCTGGTTATGGGATAACCAGTCCATGCCTAGCACAATGTCAAAACCCGCTAATTTGAAGGGAAGTAGGGATAAAGGAAAAGAATGGTTCCTAATGGACATTTCACATCCTTCTAGAACAGTTGAGACGGTTTCTATCGTGCCGTCTGCTAACTCTATTTCGTATTTCGCATCAAGGGTTTTGATAGGCATATTTAGTAGTTGGCAAAATTTCTGGTCCACAAAGGATTTATCGGCGCCAGAATCGAATAATACTCTTGCAAATATATTATTTACGAGGAAAGTACCTGTAAGCACGTTGTCGTTCTGGACCGCTTCCTTTGCATCCATGCGAAAAACTCTCGCATTTGACTTCTTTGTCTCTTCCGCCTTCTTGGCATACTTTGGGCAGTTACTCTTGATATGCCCCTTTTCATTACAACCATAGCAGGTTGCATCCTTGATCTTTTTGCACTCCACAGTCTTATGATCCTTGGACTTGCATAGTCCACAGGAAGGAGTCTTTGATTGTGACTGTGAGTTCGATGCAAATCTGCATTTCCCAGAGTGGGGTTTCTTGCAGATTTTGCAGTTGGGCCTTTCACCAGCTTGCCCATCCTTCTTCGCCTCCGACCCTCTTTTTCCTTCACCGTTTCCACGGTGCTTCTTCCCTGATCTTCGTGAGGTATCATCCTCACGTTTTCTCTTCTCAGCCTCCTTGTTCCTAAGTGTCCTCAGACGGACAGCGTCTAAGGTAAGAGACAAGGAAAGGTCAGTAACTGACCTGAAGGTCGTCGGCCGAGAGGCCTTTACACTCGCCTTTATTGCGGGCTCCAAGCCCCCAATAAAACGGGCGATTCTTCGAGGTTCTGGGGTCACAAGGTACGGGACCAGACGAGACATGGTATTGAAACTCGTCAAATACGCCTGGCAGTCCAGGTTCGTCATCACCAGTGACACAAAGTCAGCCTCGATCTTCTCCACCTCATGCTGAGGGCAGTAGTTTTCCTTAATGAGAGCAATAAATTCCTCCCATGTCATTTTGTACAAAGCAGACTTACCAGATGCCTGCACCAACGCCCTCCACCATGCCAGGGCCTCGCCCTTGAATGATTGGGACACATACTTCACCACATCCCTCGCTGCACACCCGCTGATGTCCACAATAGTGTCCATCTCGTCTAGCCAGGTGATACAATCAACAGCACCTTTTTCCCCTGTAAATTCCCAGGGCTTACACGATACAAAGTATTTGTAGGTGCAACCCTTAGCATTGGATGCATCAGTATATTCTCTATCGCGATGAACACTGTTCTCAGTGGACGAGTGTTTGTCGTCATCTTTCTTGGGTTCAGAGGGTGGTTTAGAGTGTGTCTTTGGTTTAGAGGGTGGTTTTGACACGGTTCTGCCTTGGGACTCAGTATATTGACGATCAAGAGCTGCCTGAACAGCATTGTCAATCAGAGCCTTCAGTTGTGCACCTGTCAAATGCACTGGCGTATTGTCGTAGTCATCATCATTAGTATGGCTGTTCTTGTAACAACCCGCACCTTCGTGCGTTGTTACTACTCGACACACTCGTTACGCCTAGCACCGGAGATTCGGATCATAATGAAATCATACCAATTTTATCGCTAAATCGAAGTATAATCGAATAATTACGCATATTCTATCGCTATTACAAACCTATTTTGCATAACACTCACGATGATGTCGAGTATGGGCCTAAACTACCCTTCTCGATGAGCGTGAGGTGTCAAAATGTGAGTAATCAACGCTAACGAGGGTTATCGGGTGAGTACTATGACTCTAACCGTCATGACGATGATGGCAATATGAGTAAGTGGTGCCCCGATAATCATTGTGGCACATCACATCGAAGAACGCACTCAAAGGTACGCGTAACTCGATCACCGCACTGAGAATTGGATACATAAATACGTATATACGGCCCTTTTGTGATTAATAATAATAAATAATTTAATAATTATATAAATATATGAAAATATGGCTCAAACCGTCGAAATCGCACCAAAAACGGGATCAAAAGGCTTCCGAACGGATCAATTCGATCAGACTAGTCCAATTGGTCAGACCGGCCCAATCAGATAGGCCAGTCCGATCGGATGGGCCAGTCCGATCGGATGGGCCAGCCGATCGGATGGACCAGCCGATCGACTGGGCCAGCCGATCGACTGGGCCAACCGATCGACTGGGCCAGCCGATCGACTGGGCCAACCGATCGACTGGGCCAGCCGATCGACTGGGCCAACCGATCGACTGGGCCAGCCGATCGACTGGGCCAGCCGATCGACTGGGCCAGCCGATCCAACTGCAGTTTTGCCTTCCTTTCTCCTTCCTTGCCTATAAATACCCCTCCATTCACTCCCAAACACTTGTGTTGCTGCTCCTAACCGACCAAGACGTTCCAGCCCTCAAATCTCTCGATTTCTTCCGATTCTTGTAAGTTTTCAACCCGAATCTTGTACTTTTTTGATCCAAATGCAATCCTTCATCTTTCTACCTTTCAAATCTCAATTTTTAACCGTGAAATCAACGGATTTGGGGTATTCTAAGGTGATGTCACCATAAAGTTCTTCAAAGGTGATGTCATCCCATGAAGAACAACTCAGATTCGGATGATTTACATACGATTCTTCATGAATCTCAACCAAATCAATGTTTTTCTAATCAAAGGGCCACGGATTTGGGATGTTTGGATAGATTTCATCACAAAGTTCTTATGAACTTCAAGTGTTGACCTCATATCATCAAGAACAACTCAGATCCAGGGCATTTCCTAAGTAAAATCAAGGTTTTTACATCAGATCTAGTGATAAAATGATCGATTTCGAGTTAAACACGGAAAAACCGACAAAAACGACCAGTTCCGACGAACGGGGTGATTCCCGGCCGATGAAACAGGTTGGAATTGACGGGATTTCAGTTGCTTAACACCTCATCGTAACGTCCTAACCCAAAACGCCGAAAAACGCTCGAAAAATCATCGAAAACAGCCGAACAGGATGGCCAATCGAGTGGCCCAATCGATCGAACAGCTAGTCGATCGAACAGCTGGTCGATCGAACAGCTGGTCGATCGAACAGCTAGTCGATCGAACAGCTAGTCGATCGAACAGCTAGTCGATCGAACAGCTGGTCGATCGAACAGCTGGTCGATCGAACAGCTAGTCGATCGAACAGCTGGTCGATCGAACAGCTAGTCGATCGAACAGCTGGTCGATCGAACAGCTAGTCGATCGAACAGCTGGTCGATCGAACAGCTAGTCGATCGAACAGCTGGTCGATCGAACAGCTAGTCGAACGAACAGCCATTCGATCGATCAGGCTGTCCGATCGATCAGGCCCATTCGATCGATCATGCCATCCGACCAACCAAGCCCATCCGACCGACCAGGCCCACTCGATCGAGTGGCCTGTTCGACTGGGCCAGCCCAATTACAATTTTCAGCCCAATTTCACCATTTTGTCCGATTTCAACCCAATTTTTGCCGATTTCACGCAAATCGATACCGTTTAACGCATAGTAACCTATCACTCACATAAATTATCTGAAACCAGGATATTCTCCGGCACCGGTTCCGCAAACCTAACCGAAAACGCGCTGTGAGTATACTTGACCCCTTTTATCGAATTTTGGGTGTAACATACGTTCCATAAAAACCAAACTTATCAAACGAATGATTTAATTGGACTATTTATCACTTGCGAATAACTGTTTGCATAGATATACGTGATGCTAGTACATGTATGCTAGGACTTATACTCGTGACGTCCCACCAAGACTAGTATAGTACTATTTCGCCCGACGGGGTCTAGTTATGCCATCAAGAGTCGAGCATCGAGGACTTAGCTGGTAGTATCAGTTTTGTGAGTATATATGTTGTGTATTACGTTTATGCATGTGGAAATTCGCAGCACTTTCAATCTATCACACTATCACATATCAAACCTGTATACTCGCCAATACTTTTGTATTGACAAAGTTTTAACGTATGTTGCAGGTTTAGCCGAAGTATACATCAAATCAAGCTAGGAAGTCTAGAAACTCATCTAAAATCTAGGTTGTCGGATTTGAATTGTTCGAGAGGACAAGAAATCTGTGATGACTTACGTGATTGTATTGTTTGTTAGTATGGGATGACAAATGTAATAAATATTATCGCAATATAGTTGTTATGGATTCTCTTGAGCAATCTGATTCGCCTAGTGCCGCGCCCCGATGATTCCGCCATCGGTTGGGGTGTGACAGATTGGTATCAGAGCCATAACTATAGGGAATTAGGCAAAGTTTGAGACTTGACCTAGTCCGGGTCGATGTCTTAGAAAATTGACCTAGTCTATAGTCTAAGTACCCACAGGCCGACTCTTACGAACTCGTTAGGGTTTGTTTGGGCCAACTTACTACTCTCGATCGAATTTGTTGAAAGTTACAACTATTGTGTGAACACCGCATACTACAGCTTCACACAAAGAGCCTTTCCTAAGGCTAGAAGGTTACTTAGCCTTTCCTAAGGCTGACACAATACACATGTTTTCAAAACTACTCGCATAACAAAACCGAGTGATCTAGTCGAGACCAGGTGTGAAAACCAATAACTCTCGATAGGATCACTCACTCAGCGTATTTTTCTAGCACGAGAACTCTTTGTTGAGCTAGGAGTGACATCCACATCTCGACAAAAGGTCTCCATTTCGAAATTCTGGTGGAACTCTCGGATTTATTCGATGAGCACAACCACAAATGGGAACGAAGTTGTTAAGCCAGGGGTGAAACCCATACCTTAATCAACTGTTCCACTCTATAAAATGGTTTACAAAAGCTCTCACCAAGGTCACGACCATAACAACTACTCAGGCTACGCGAAGACTAGAGAGACGAAAGTCAGGAGCTGCATCCCAGTGGAAGCATGAGTCCCCCAGGTCAACGCGTATGCCCGAACTTGTTGGGTATAGTCGGGTTACTTGGGTAGTCAACGCCTAAACACCCAAGGCATTCCATCTAAATTTTACGTGTATGGTTTACGTCTATGAGTTTTCAAATTTAAGCTTTACGATTTACCGATTTCTCGATTTATCGAATTTACGAACCTCGATTTACAAAGCGCACAACCTGCACAGCCATCGCAATCTAAAACAAAGACCGAATGATCTCAACAAAACCAACGTCTAAGTACTCGAATTCGCTTACGCTATTTCTCTCATCGCGTCCTCGCGAATTCTGAATCAATATCTATGTGTAACCTACAACTATATCTATACGTATTAAATACAAAACGAATCAATTATGTGAGAGTTTAAGAACCTAGAATTTTCCTATGTGGCTCCTATGTGTTTAATTAAATTCTATAACAAGTTTTGATCGAATCAAATCGCATCAAAAGTTTAAAAATCATTATGATCGAATCTCATTCCGAATCCTTCTGTCTAGATGCCTTCCAACAACTCGATCTCGAGACGAGTAGCTAGGAGAAGAGCCCAACGACGCGCCGATAAGAGGATTGCCTCAATTGTGACCAAGGAAGTGGTCAAACTCATTCCTCAAATTGTCGCGCAAGTGTACTCTCAAAGCCACTCTCGAGCCCCGGAAGACGTCAAGACGGAATCTGCATTCCTCTACAAACACTTCAAAGCCTGTGATCCAATGCCTTTCACTGGTGAAGGAGATGTTTCTCAATTACTCCAGTGGTTCGATGCCATTGAGGTTACCCTTCGTCAGAGTGGGTGCCCCGAGGACCTTCAAACTACTTGCGCCACCGGAGTATTCCAATCCCGAGCACTCGATTGGTGGACCGCCGAACGCAACAAACGTGGGACCTCCGCAGCTTACGCCCTCTCATGGGGTGAGCTGAAGAAACTCATGAAGGAAGAATATTGTCCCCCTCACGAAATCCAGAAGCTAGAGAACGAATTTTGGGAAATCAAGCAAACCGAAGGTGACAATGCGAGCTATACAGCAAGGTTCAAACAGCTCAGCATAATCTGCCCAAGTCAAGTCGACACTCCGAAGAAAGCTATCGCGAAGTATATTCGTGGCTTACCAAAGTGTGTGGGTGATTTTGTCGAAGTTGCAAAACCTACTACCATCGAAGAAGCCTACCGACTAGCCGCGGAGCTCAACAGCAAACGAGTCGTGGACGGATTCTTCTCCAAGAAGCCTGTCACACGAGCTCATCAAGCAATCATCATCAACTCGTCCGACGATTCCTCTGGAGAATCGGTCGATGGATCATCTGACAGCTCCTCGGAGGATTCTTCTAAGGATTGCTCCGACAATGTCTCCGTCAAATCATCAGGCGAATCCGAAGACGACACTGCATCAACTCAGGAAGCCCAACCTAGCCGCAAACGAAAGACCGTGAGCCCAGACTCTTCAACAACTGGACTGCCACAACCCGAACCTCTCCGATCAGTTCCAGTTCAGTCAAAGCGAGCTTACAATGGATCTCATCCCCTGTGTTTCACATGCACGTATCATCACCCGCTAGAAGCAAAATGTCGCTATTGCGCAAATTGCAACTGGTATGGGCATTATACGTCACAGTGCCGTACAAGACCGTAACCTGGAAAGGAAGTCATCAACAACCGCCGTCTCCGCAAGTATCCACAACAACGTTATTTTGATCCTAATGTTGTAATAATCCGACTTATCGCTATCATTTCTGGAACTTATTTCATATATCATCGTGTGTGGATTCTATTTCTCTTACAATCGAGCACTATCTAGACGCTAGCACTATGTACTATATTATGTATTTTATCCCTATAACACTCTTAGAATGAGGTACGGTATACGTGCAAGGGACAACTAATCACGGGTGCACACGGGATTATCTTGGTCAGTGCACGGAGATCGTAGTGAAGTTCTAATGGTGCCATAACGTTTAAAAGCACGGTCAAGGCCGTGTCAACAAAGTGTGACACCAAAGCACGGGGCATAAGTAGTAGGGGTGACGCGGGGGTACGCTTTACCATACTACCGAAACTTCGTGAAGAAAGTGCCATGTGGAGTTGGACGTTATTAGACCTATTATACTATTATGGTTAATTTGACACTCTACCATCAATCACAAGGCGTAACAAAACTAAACCGCATCACTGCGAGGCTTCACGTAAGTCCGCGTACACAAATTGCCACATCGATGAACTTAGGTAAGTTCACCCCGAAGAGCAATTGGAGCAACGCGAGACTGGTCGTAAAGTCTAGAACGCAACTTAATCGCAGTTTTGCCGGATCAATCTCGCAGTCAAATCATTCGATAAGTGGCTCGAAATCGCAATCGCATCATGTGTTTGTCTAGAAATCTCTAACGCTAGTTGTTGTCAATTGTGTGAACTTCTATCAGCTGGTGTGGATCGTCTATTGTGGATTCGCTAGACGAGTATCGAGAATCACTCGCCGCCTTCCACTCTTAACGCGCCTCGCACCTAATCCATCAACTCGATACTCTTATCGTGGTTCGCTATTACTTATCGATGTATGCATTTTACTTGACATGTTAGCGCGCACGACCTCGCTTCACGAAACGAAACTAACAAGGTTGAAACATGGTGATGTTTTGACCATATTAGTTGACTTTGTGGAAAAAGGCCGTGTGGGCTAGCCTTAGTACTATTCGTGGTGTAATCAGTTCAATCAATCGTCTATCACTCGCAACGCAACAATCGTCGCTTATCAATCTGTTGAAATCTATTGTCTATCGATGTTCGAATGTTACTTGGAAGTCATCGCAGGTGGTGTAATGTTAGGGTGCATGACATTGCTTCACAAGATAAAACTAATATGGAAACATGGTGTTTGTCATATTAGCAAGTCTTGTGGAAACGTGCCATGCGAACTTCGTGTGGAATCAAATCGAAATCTCATTTACCCGAATCAAAATCGTGTCATTCGTTGCCCAACCAAGCATACCATATCAGCGTTGTGCGGCCGGACTACTCGCACCCGCTGCCTACGCTTGGTTTGCATCCAACTTATTTCTATTCAAAACTCGGTCTAGCACCTCATCGCTAGGATCAAGGGAATCGAAATTCTATCTGTGTCTTATCGGCACGCATGACACTGCCTCATGAAACAGAGTTAATATGGGTAAAGCATGGTGGATACGCCGCTGGTACTTCCTATATATAAGTGTTTTAACCATATTAACGAACTTTTGTGGGAAGGTGCCACGTGGGGCCCGATGTAAGTTATTTTTCCATAGTATTAAGGAAAACCTATTTTTATAAAATTTTTACTAAAACCGTTGGACAAATGAAATTCCTTACAACATGGAGAAAACATTGAATCAGTTTGGCTCCGTGCCCAATGAAAATTTCATAAGTCCAATTCTTTTCTTAAAAAAAAAAAAAAAAAAAAAAAAAAAAAAAAAAAAACCTTTGCAATGACCGACAGGAATCTTCCCGAGAACGAGGGTTCGGCAGTCGAGTTCCGCTCGAACCCACGTTGTAGGAAAGCTTTCTTAAAACTTATTTTGCCGCCAAATTCTTTTAAAACGTATAACTCACAACCTATTATCAACTAACAAAAACCCTCCCCATAGCGCTGGGGTGGACATCGATACAGTCAACGCCGCGCCATGAGGAGATTTTCCCAAATAACTTCGAAGATTAATCGAGTATTGGTAAGTTTAAAACGCTATGGAATTACTTTTGTGTGTGTTATCACTTTTAACTAATCGAATCGTATGCTCTCTCTATTTTCACTCGCCAAATCGTAATCGATCGCTCGTTATCTAGACGCTAATAATCTCTACTCTCAATCGCATCAACCCTTACGACCCTACTATTGGATTAATTTCGGGACGAAATTTCCTAAAGGAGGGGATACTGTAACAACCCGCACCTTCGTGCGTTGTTACTACTCGACACACTCGTTACGCCTAGCACCGGAGATTCGGATCATAATGAAATCATACCAATTTTATCGCTAAATCGAAGTATAATCGAATAATTACGCATATTCTATCGCTATTACAAACCTATTTTGCATAACACTCACGATGATGTCGAGTATGGGCCTAAACTACCCTTCTCGATGAGCGTGAGGTGTCAAAATGTGAGTAATCAACGCTAACGAGGGTTATTGGGTGAGTACTATGACTCTAACCGTCATGACGATGATGGCAATATGAGTAAGTGGTGCCCCGATAATCATTGTGGCACATCACATCGAAGAACGCACTCAAAGGTACGCGTAACTCGATCACCGCACTGAGAATTGGATACATAAATACGTATATACGGCCCTTTTGTGATTAATAATAATAAATAATTTAATAATTATATAAATATATGAAAATATGGCTCAAACCGTCGAAATCGCACCAAAAACGGGATCAAAAGGCTTCCGAACGGATCAATTCGATCAGACTAGTCCAATTGGTCAGACCGGCCCAATCAGATAGGCCAGTCCGATCGGATGGGCCAGTCCGATCGGATGGGCCAGCCGATCGGATGGACCAGCCGATCGACTGGGCCAGCCGATCGACTGGGCCAACCGATCGACTGGGCCAGCCGATCGACTGGGCCAACCGATCGACTGGGCCAGCCGATCGACTGGGCCAGCCGATCGACTGGGCCAGCCGATCGACTGGGCCAGCCGATCGACTGGGCCAGCCGATCCAACTGCAGTTTTGCCTTCCTTTCTCCTTCCTTGCCTATAAATACCCCTCCATTCACTCCCAAACACTTGTGTTGCTGCTCCTAACCGACCAAGACGTTCCAGCCCTCAAATCTCTCGATTTCTTCTGATTCTTGTAAGTTTTCAACCCGAATCTTGTACTTTTTTGATCCAAATGCAATCCTTCATCTTTCTACCTTTCAAATCTCAATTTTTAACCGTGAAATCAACGGATTTGGGGTATTCTAAGGTGATGTCACCATAAAGTTCTTCAAAGGTGATGTCATCCCATGAAGAACAACTCAGATTCGGATGATTTACATACGATTCTTCATGAATCTCAACCAAATCAATGTTTTTCTAATCAAAGGGCCACGGATTTGGGATGTTTGGATAGATTTCATCACAAAGTTCTTATGAACTTCAAGTGTTGACCTCATATCATCAAGAACAACTCAGATCCAGGGCATTTCCTAAGTAAAATCAAGGTTTTTACATCAGATCTAGTGATAAAATGATCGATTTCGAGTTAAACACGGAAAAACCGACAAAAACGACCAGTTCCGACGAACGGGGTGATTCCCGGCCGATGAAACAGGTTGGAATTGACGGGATTTCAGTTGCTTAACACCTCATCGTAACGTCCTAACCCAAAACGCCGAAAAACGCTCGAAAAATCATCGAAAACAGCCGAACAGGATGGCCAATCGAGTGGCCCAATCGATCGAACAGCTAGTCGATCGAACAGCTAGTCGATCGAACAGCTGGTCGATCGAACAGCTAGTCGATCGAACAGCTAGTCGATCGAACAGCTAGTCGATCGAACAGCTGGTCGATCGAACAGCTGGTCGATCGAACAGCTAGTCGATCGAACAGCTGGTCGATCGAACAGCTAGTCGATCGAACAGCTGGTCGATCGAACAGCTAGTCGATCGAACAGCTGGTCGATCGAACAGCTAGTCGATCGAACAGCTGGTCGATCGAACAGCTAGTCGAACGAACAGCCATTCGATCGATCAGGCTGTCCGATCGATCAGGCCCATTCGATCGATCATGCCATCCGACCAACCAAGCCCATCCGACCGACCAGGCCCACTCGATCGAGTGGCCTGTTCGACTGGGCCAGCCCAATTACAATTTTCAGCCCAATTTCACCATTTTGTCCGATTTCAACCCAATTTTTGCCGATTTCACGCAAATCGATACCGTTTAACGCATAGTAACCTATCACTCACATAAATTATCTGAAACCAGGATATTCTCCGGCACCGGTTCCGCAAACCTAACCGAAAACGCGCTGTGAGTATACTTGACCCCTTTTATCGAATTTTGGGTGTAACATACGTTCCATAAAAACCAAACTTATCAAACGAATGATTTAATTGGACTATTTATCACTTGCGAATAACTGTTTGCATAGATATACGTGATGCTAGTACATGTATGCTAGGACTTATACTCGTGACGTCCCACCAAGACTAGTATAGTACTATTTCGCCCGACGGGGTCTAGTTATGCCATCAAGAGTCGAGCATCGAGGACTTAGCTGGTAGTATCAGTTTTGTGAGTATATATGTTGTGTATTACGTTTATGCATGTGGAAATTCGCAGCACTTTCAATCTATCACACTATCACATATCAAACCTGTATACTCGCCAATACTTTTGTATTGACAAAGTTTTAACGTATGTTGCAGGTTTAGCCGAAGTATACATCAAATCAAGCTAGGAAGTCTAGAAACTCATCTAAAATCTAGGTTGTCGGATTTGAATTGTTCGAGAGGACAAGAAATCTGTGATGACTTACGTGATTGTATTGTTTGTTAGTATGGGATGACAAATGTAATAAATATTATCGCAATATAGTTGTTATGGATTCTCTTGAGCAATCTGATTCGCCTAGTGCCGCGCCCCGATGATTCCGCCATCGGTTGGGGTGTGACAGATTGGTATCAGAGCCATAACTATAGGGAATTAGGCAAAGTTTGAGACTTGACCTAGTCCGGGTCGATGTCTTAGAAAATTGACCTAGTCTATAGTCTAAGTACCCACAGGCCGACTCTTACGAACTCGTTAGGGTTTGTTTGGGCCAACTTACTACTCTCGATCGAATTTGTTGAAAGTTACAACTATTGTGTGAACACCGCATACTACAGCTTCACACAAAGAGCCTTTCCTAAGGCTAGAAGGTTACTTAGCCTTTCCTAAGGCTGACACAATACACATGTTTTCAAAACTACTCGCATAACAAAACCGAGTGATCTAGTCAAGACCAGGTGTGAAAACCAATAACTCTCGATAGGATCACTCACTCAGCGTATTTTTCTAGCACGAGAACTCTTTGTTGAGCTAGGAGTGACATCCACATCTCGACAAAAGGTCTCCATTTCGAAATTCTGGTGGAACTCTCGGATTTATTCGATGAGCACAACCACAAATGGGAACGAAGTTGTTAAGCCAGGGGTGAAACCCATACCTTAATCAACTGTTCCACTCTATAAAATGGTTTACAAAAGCTCTCACCAAGGTCACGACCATAACAACTACTCAGGCTACGCGAAGACTAGAGAGACGAATGTCAGGAGCTGCATCCCAGTGGAAGCATGAGTCCCCCAGGTCAACGCGTATGCCCGAACTTGTTGGGTATAGTCGGGTTACTTGGGTAGTCAACGCCTAAACACCCAAGGCATTCCATCTAAATTTTACGTGTATGGTTTACGTCTATGAGTTTTCAAATTTAAGCTTTACGATTTACCGATTTCTCGATTTATCGAATTTACGAACCTCGATTTACAAAGCGCACAACCTGCACAGCCATCGCAATCTAAAACAAAGACCGAATGATCTCAACAAAACCAACGTCTAAGTACTCGAATTCGCTTACGCTATTTCTCTCATCGCGTCCTCGCGAATTCTGAATCAATATCTATGTGTAACCTACAACTATATCTATACGTATTAAATACAAAACGAATCAATTATGTGAGAGTTTAAGAACCTAGAATTTTCCTATGTGGCTCCTATGTGTTTAATTAAATTCTATAACAAGTTTTGATCGAATCAAATCGCATCAAAAGTTTAAAAATCATTATGATCGAATCTCATTCCGAATCCTTCTGTCTAGATGCCTTCCAACAACTCGATCTCGAGACGAGTAGCTAGGAGAAGAGCCCAACGACGCGCCGATAAGAGGATTGCCTCAATTGTGACCAAGGAAGTGGTCAAACTCATTCCTCAAATTGTCGCGCAAGTGCACTCTCAAAGCCACTCTCGAGCCCCGGAAGACGTCAAGACGGAATCTGCATTCCTCTACAAACACTTCAAAGCCTGTGATCCAATGCCTTTCACTGGTGAAGGAGATGTTTCTCAATTACTCCAGTGGTTCGATGCCATTGAGGTTACCCTTCGTTAGAGTGGGTGCCCCGAGGACCTTCAAACTACTTGCGCCACCGGAGTATTCCAATCCCGAGCACTCGATTGGTGGACCGCCGAACGCAACAAACGTGGGACCTCCGCAGCTTACGCCCTCTCATGGGGTGAGCTGAAGAAACTCATGAAGGAAGAATATTGTCCCCCTCACGAAATCCAGAAGCTAGAGAACGAATTTTGGGAAATCAAGCAAACCGAAGGTGACAATGCGAGCTATACAGCAAGGTTCAAACAGCTCAGCATAATCTGCCCAAGTCAAGTCGACACTCCGAAGAAAGCTATCGCGAAGTATATTCGTGGCTTACCAAAGTGTGTGGGTGATTTTGTCGAAGTTGCAAAACCTACTACCATCGAAGAAGCCTACCGACTAGCCGCGGAGCTCAACAGCAAACGAGTCGTGGACGGATTCTTCTCCAAGAAGCCTGTCACACGAGCTCATCAAGCAATCATCATCAACTCGTCCGACGATTCCTCTGGAGAATCGGTCGATGGATCATCTGACAGCTCCTCGGAGGATTCTTCTAAGGATTGCTCCGACATTGTTGGAACCGCTCGAAATTTTGGTCTGGAACCGCTCGAAATTTTGGTCTGGAACCGCTCGAAATTTTGGTCTGGAACCGCTCGAAATTACGTTTGGAACCGCTCATCCGGACGGAACTTGAACCGCTCATTCGGTCGAATTGTCCTTGGATCGCCCATTCAGACATAGTTGAACCGTTTTTCTGTACGTTTGAGAACCGCTCATAAGGTCGATTGACTTTGGACCGCTCCAAATTCACTGTGTGAACCGCTCATACGGACGAATCTTGGACCACTTATTTGGTTTAGTGGTTGGAATCGCTCATTCAGACAACGTCTTGGATCGCTCGAACGAAATATTTTTGGACCGACTATACAAACATTCTTGAATCGCTTATTCGGACCAACTTGAACCGTTCGAACAGACTTTGTCTAGACCGCTTATTCAAACAAAGTCTGGACCACTTATTTGGGCTGATTGTGAACCGCTTATTCGGAAAGTTTGTTTGGACCGCTTATTCGACAAACTTGTCTGGGCCGCTTATCTGACAAATTGTTGATTCGTCTTTGTGATCACTAAAGATTTGTCGGAATTTTCGATAAAATGACAAAGAGGTTTGATGTGCAGGAAAACAATGATCTTGAGAGAATGAATAGTTGGTATCGAGGATATCTTAGTAGTTCTTATCAGAAAATATCAAAAGAAATTTGGTATGAACGTTTCAAAAGCTTTTTGAGTAAGAAAGATGAAAAATTGGATGATCTGGAGAAACGTTTTGATCGTTTGATAGACTATTTGAAGGAAAATCAAATAGTGATATCAGAAGCTGAGATGGTATCAAAGTTCGCTAATGGTTTATCAGTTGAATGGGATGATGTTTTGAAAAATTTGAAAGAAAATTCTAATTTTTCAAAATTAAATTTACATAAATTCATCGGCGAACTTAAACATCACGATTATGAGAATTATCAAAAGAAGAGAGAATTATTGGAGAAGATAAAAATAAATTTGGAAGATTTGAGTTTAGAAGTGATAAACGAAATAAACAAAAGAATCAATTTTTGTTTGGGAACAAAAAGAAAGTCGATTTATGATATGAAAAGAGGCTGTTATATCGATGATAATAGAAATCCTCTTGATCTTGTTACAATCTTTGGTGCAGGTACATACAAGATAGAGAAAGAACAAGTGCCGAAGGTTGAAGAATCTGTGAAAACAGTATGCTTCATATGCGACAACTTCAAGACTGATAATGACAAACTTGTCAAAGATGCGGAAAGTTTGGCATTGGAAATCAAGAAGTTGAGAGAAGAGAAGCAGGCTGATGAAAAACAGATTCTTATGATTCAAGAAAGTTGTGAGAAGTTGAAGGCAGAAAATGACAAACTGTTGGGTGGTTTGGACAGTTTGACATTTGAAAACAGGAAGTTGAAAGAAAATATAAAGGTTTTTGAAAACAAACAGAAATCGTCAGAAGATGAGGATTTCTGGATCAAGCTTGAAAACAAAAACCTGAAAGCCAGTGAATCAAAATTTCAAGAACAGATAAAAATTTTGGAAAATGAAAAGACTGTTCTTGAAAATTTGAAAAATGAAAATGAAAATTCAATCAAGTCTCATCTTGAAAGAATATCTAAGCTTGAAGACGAAGCTAAGAGTTCAAGGATCAAGATTGATGAACTTGAAAAGAAATTGATCAGTTTTGCGACTAAATCTGACAAGTTGGATATTCCTTGTCCAAAACCAATCAATTCTGTTCCAATAAGTGACGATGTCACAAACTTTGACTCTGTCAAAGTTGAAGATTGTGATGTAAAATCTGATGATGAACATGTTAAAATTGAAAAACAAAAATTGTTTTTAAATTTAAAAAAAAAATTTCAGAAAACTGTTCTACAATCGACTGAAAAAGGTGAATGTTCTAAACAGAAACCTTTGAAGAAGAAAGTGGAACAGGAACAAAAAGATAATAAAAGTTCATCAGATCGATCATCCAATCAAAAGAAAAAATTACAAAAAGTAAAAAATGAAAATTCAAAAATTGTTGGTAATAAGTGGTGCAGGTTGGACCACAGTGCTTCAAAGCCAAATCCAGCAAGTTTGAGAAAAGAATATCACCAAGCCAAACAATGCTTTGATCTGAGTGTTTGGACTCATAATGGTGATAGGTACGATAACAGAGTGTGTTACAGCTGCGGCTATCATGGACACATTGCTGTTAACTGCCAGTATTGGAGTTATGAGACCAGAAGGTGCTTTAATTGCAACATCAAAGGTCACATTGCCAGAGAATGCCCAAGGAAATCGAATGACAGATTGAGGGTTAATTCTCAGAAATTGGCAAAGATTCCAGTCAAAGTCAAGCCCCAGGAACAGAAGGTTCTAAAACCTAAAGTTCAAGAACAGAAAATTCAAGAAAAGAAAGTCAAGCTTTCACAGGGGCAGAAAGACAGACTGAGGAAGAAGAGGAAGAAAGCGAGAGAATATCTCGAGAAGATTTTGTCCTCGGGTTCACCGGACATAAGGAATAAGAGTTCTGATGAATCAACTTCCTCGATTGCAAAGTCAAGCAAGACAGATTCATCAGATACAAATCTGAGGACGAAAGAGGATAAGAAGAAGAAGGAAAAGGTCGGCGATGAATCTGACAGATCAAAGTCGGACAAGCCACCTGCAGGCAATGATTCTGGTATGGTAAAACCAGAGGAGCCATTGGTTGAGGTAAAAAAGGAGAATTCAGGTTTAGCAATGGATGATGCAAATTTTCCACCATTGTTGAACAAGAATTCGAAATCACCCAAGGATCGTCAGGCTTGGGTGAATCTGTTTAAATGAAAAACCTGACTTGCCGGAGATCCCAAGATGGTATCGTGGATCATGAATCGGCACATTTCTTGAGAAATTTCACTTTGGTGATTTTTCGCCTAAAATGTGGTAAATCAAGGACATTAAGTTGTACTTGATTTTCTACAAATGGTTTATGTTAAAACTGGAAATGTTAAATCTTTAAAAGGTTTGAAGAAAACAAGATGATGAGATAACCCCAAATCTACAAATGGTTGGAACACAAACTAATTTTTCCGGAAAAACCATTTTGATTGAAACAAACTTAAGTGTTTTGAAATCATTATGGGAAAATAGTTTGTTGTGAGGGGGAGTTCTGATTGTTTTTGCACAAGAATGGTGAATTGAGGTAATTCACATTGTGTTGTCAAGTTTCTTGTATAGTTTGTTTTCAATTTTTTTTTCCAGAAAATCAAAATTGAAATATATTTTGATTTTAGGGGGAGTAATAAAATTTTGAAAAATTTAAAAAAATTGAAAAATGAAAATGAGTTTTGTTGCAAAAAGAGGAGATGATAGTACATCGGTGGACTATCACAGCATGCTAGAGATTTGTAAAGACAAAATTGTTTTTAAACAAGTCTTACTAATGATGTGTCAGTAGGCTTCACACAGTTAGTAAATTGTATTCGAGATATAAACATAAAATCAAAACTTACTTATTTTGTGGGGAACACTACTTGGATATATAGGTAACCCCTGAAATCTCGTCTGAAAGGTTTCTTATTCTGGAATACTAGGTTCTTGTACTCATATGATGTCTGGGGTATTATTCCGGGACTTCTGCTGAACGGTGGTTCTGACCTAGTCCCTGGCTAATACTTTCTTCATATGCTTGAAAAATAGCATAAAGCCCTCAGCTGATTAGACAATAAAATTGATGATCAGTTGTTGTAGCTGAAAAGATCCTCTAAAGGGGACCCACTGCTAAGTCGAAGCTGATATCTCTCTGCTGAACGGAAGTTCTGACCTGAGATCCCTCAGTTCTCGCATTTTTCCCTTAATTTATATACAGATATCATTTGTAGTTATACTTACCTGTAGATCAGAATATTGGGATCTGGATACGGGAGTATATTCAAGAGGTGGGACACTCAAATAAGTTTAAGTGCTAATACATTAAATACGTATCTTGAATCAATTGAAAATTTGTGTAGAGGTTTAAGTGGACAACAATACTGACAATCAGAAGTAAATTTGTTTTTAACATTTGCTGATTAATCAAGATCAACGGTGTTGGTGATATGTCTCAAAAACCGATATGATCCTCTTGCACAATCTCTTAAAAATAGTGTTCATTTCTGTATTTCATTAAATTCAAAAATCCAAAAATATTGTATTTTTGTTTGATATTTGAAAACTTCAAAAAGATTTTCAACAACAGAGTGTGAAGAACTGATATTTGACATTTCAAGTGCTAAACATGTTGAACTTGTGGTTTGAGAGAGTATGTTAAATTGTGAAGATTTGAAATGCAAATTTGGTTCATTAACTTGATGAATAAGTTGAATGGTAACCTACAGTTTGATCTTCATAATTTTTCTTATATGATTTGCTGATTCATTAAATTGAATAACAAATTGTATTGGTCTGTGATAGTGTGTTTGAGATTTGCAGGTTTCTGATCCTGTTGCTACGGATAGCCAGGAGATACATCAGAACCAGAGGAGAGCTTAAACAGAGAAAGCCAGGAGTTGATTTCAATGGTGATAACGATTTCCAGACAGAGATCTCAGCATTATGTTAGGGGGAGTCTGATGAAAGTTAGAGCCAGAGAATGATCCAGGCATATGATTCCAGGAAGGAATTCCTGAAGAAGATTTGATTCCAGGCTGAGTTCCTGAAGAAGACCGAACAAGAGTGAAGAGCTGGAAATGATTGAAGACTCTCACTGAAGATTCCGTCAACATTCAAGGGGGAGTCTGTTGGTGCAGTTGTCTGTCGACTACATCTTAGTTCGAGTCTTAGGACAGGGTTGATCGTATTGTATATGTGTTTAGAGTATTAGGACCGCTTATAGGGTAAATGAGTCGGACCGCTTTTGTGACATTTAAGTGGACCGCCCATATGTCAACTGGTAGGTTCGCTCATATGGACATGTCCATATGAGTGGTTCCTGACTCCTATATATAGGTGTCATATGGGTGGTTCCAGTAGATAGTCAGTACGGATGTGTGTGTGAAAAAGCGAAGCTCTGTCCGAATTGTCTCCATGTGCTTGTAAACTGTTATAGAATCAATAAAGGAGACGTTAAAGTGTGAAATCAAGCTTTACGAAGACTAATTCAATGAATTCCGCCTCTGAACTAGTCTAAGTGCTCTTCTGATCGACTCATCGGGTCAGCAAACGATCCTACAGTTATAAGACAATTATTACGGCCCATAGGCACTACACCTCTAATGGATGTTTTTTTTTTAATATGGTTGGCCCGTAGGCACTACATCTCTAATGGATGTTTTTAATATGGTTGGCCCGTAGGCACTACATCACTAATGGATGTTTTAATATGGTTGGCCCGTAGGCACTACATCACTAATGGATGTTTTAATAATATTGGCCCGTAGGCACTACATCACTAATGGATGTTTTAATATGGTTGGCCCGTAGGCACTACATCACTAATGGATGTTTTAATAATATTGTCCCGTAGGCACTGCATCACTAATGGATGTTTTAATATGGTTGGCCCGTAGGCACTACATCACTAATGGATGTTTTAATAATATTGGCCCGTAGGCACTACATCACTAATGGATGTTTTTAATAACATTGATCACCTTTATTGGTGATTTAACCCATGATTTATAAATCATTTAGTTGGGTTTTGAAATCCTTAAAGGATCATTGTATAAGAATGACGTGCGTGATTTTAACGAATCACATCTGCCATGATTGTTAACATGCGTACAGAGGTTAACAGGGAATCAGAATCTTTTCAATTAGGTCGTACCATCTTGACTGGATCTTAAAATACACCAAGCTAGGTTTCACCTTTTAAGATTCTTTATTTAGGCAGATCAATATAAAAGGAATGGTTTTGATTTATTTTATACATATTAAAACAAAACTCATAACATACATTCCATAATCTCAAATACAATTACATATTGCCCTAAACGGGTCTTTCAAATAGTACATACTTCCTTAGAGGTATAAAATAAGTGACAAGTCCACGCAGGGACTAATACAAGATAGGTGTCCATGCAAGGACTAAAGATAAGTCCACGTAGGGACTGACATAAGATAAATGTCCATACAAGGACTAAAGATAAGTCCACGTAGGGACTGAAATACGATAAGTTGTCCACACAGGGACTTATTTCAAAGTAGAAATTACATTCGTACAACTATTAAGGGCTAATGGTCACGTTTCTTCTTTTTGCCCTTTAGTAGGTTTGCCAAGCCTTTGAGAAATCCTCGGTGGCTTTTCTTCTCTTCCTCGAACTCTCTCTCCACACGATCTAGTCGATGGAGTATTTCTTCCTGTTCAGGGGGAGAAAATCGTGGTTGTGGCGCTTGATGCGGAACTGGAGGTCTGGGAGGTATTGGATACCCATGAGCTGAGTAGTCCGGTGGTCCCATATTTCCATGTGCTCCGTCAGGGTAGCGCGCATTATATCTAGCCGACACCACATATGGGTCGCGCTCATAGCCGTAGTTGTATTGTGCTTGTGATGGTTCGAACGGGTTGTAAGCCGTCGGACCCGTGTAAGCAGGTATGGGTTGGTCACACCCAAATGGTGGCGAATTTTGTGCAGCTGGTGCGGAGTTCGCCTCCTGTATAGGACTTGAAGGTCCTTCTTCTTGTAGTGGCGGATAGTGGCTACTACTAGAATGTCGAGGAGTGCTGAAGTGAATACCCCCTCCTCCTCGTGTAGACATACGAGCATTTGTCCTCCTACGCCTTGGCGGATCAGGTATTACTGGTTGTGCCGGTGGCGGAGGTGGTGGCGTAACTGCCTCAAAGCGTGAATCCTCAGAGGGATCCTGTGGATGTCGCGGTTGTTGTGATGTCTGTTGAGGTGGCGTGTAGTACCACTCATGTCGGTCAAACATCGCTTGGAAACTGTCTGGTCCCTGATAGGGTGTGCCATGGAAGGATGACCCATCAGAGACTTCTATCGGATGCGTGGGCGTACCACGCGCAGGTTCAGTTGGATCAGTATCTTCATCCATATGGTCCTCGGAGAAATGATCTTGTGGCCCTAGGGGAACAAAACCCGAAGGTTCCTGTATGTAGTCAGCCGGATTAAACTGGCCTATGTAGTATGGAGTAGGGTCGTCATAATTCCGGGTCGATACCGAACGTTGTAGAGGTATGAAGGAAGGTTGTGGGTTGTTGGGATCATTCTCTGAGTTTGGTCCAAAGGAGTGCCGATAAGATGGCGTCGAGCTGTGTGAGGTGGAATGCCTCGCGGGTTCGTAGAGATCTCTCCTTCGTTGTGGTTCTTCGCTCCGTGTCATCGAAGGATGTCTTGTACCTGATGGTCCAGTTTCGTTGTCGTGATGTGTCACGACTTCTCCTCTGCCTCTTCTTCCCCTTCCTCTTCCTCGGAATATAACAGGTGGCATTTTCCTGCTTTATAAAACTTTAAATTCCAATAATAATAAAAGAAAAGACAAAATTGGAATAACAATTCGAATTTGTCCTAAGTTCTTGTCTAGACTCAAGTATGTGCAATTGTGTCATTGAGATTAAACACAATAGGATAGTGTTTAACTCACTCAATGTTGGCTCTGATACCAACCTGTCACACCCCGATTTCCACGTGTCTCACCGGTGGGCCCGGTGGGGGATTACCGTGACGATGTTGGCAACAATATAGTCAAACCACACAATTATATAATGCACAGCGGAAGCTTAAGATAAATATATAAACTTCAACCTCTGGTTGTAATATCAAATGTATTACAGAAGCTGAATATATCCACAGCGGATCAAAATAAATAAATATTGTTCATTCAGATACGGCATCGAGTTTGCGAGACTATTCGTGATGCTTAGGCAGCTAATACCAGCCAATTTCGTCTAGTACCTGCACTTAATCTTTTTGGGGAAAATACGTCAGTTTACACTGGTAAATACATTCAACTGACACATTTGAAAATGTTTATTAAAATTGATTTGAATGCACAAGGCACAAACTCTTTTATAACTTGGGAAAATTATAATAAAATCTCGTGAACGTTTTACATGTTCTTTTATGCGTTCAGTAGCCCGGGTCGTGCCGGGTTAAAGATTTATAGACACACCACATTGCGTAAAACCGTAGTATAAAAACCAACGGCTACGTCTTTTAATTTAATGTCGACACTTTATACCGGGTGTACGCCTACACCGGGATGTCGATGGTCGTGGCCATTTCGTAAAATGATGCCAAGGATATCCGGGACAACGGTCATTAAACCTCCCAAAGGCTTATAAGAAGCAAAACTGTTTAAATGAGCCGATCATATTATTTAATTAACCACCTAAGCGATGGAAGAATACAATGCTCAATCAAGCGGTATTAATATACCGTAACCCAAGCCCATATAGGGGAAATAAGTTAAAGTATTTACCTTTGCAAGTATATTTCCTTAATTTGGATTAAATCACCGATAGCTTTTACTGGGGCTCCTAATCTGGAACGAAGGTTTTAATTAACCTCTTAGAATCCTAACGAGTCTTTATAATGGCCGTAGCCTAGACCGGTTGGTTCCGATATATATAGGTATGGTTTAATCGCGCGAAAAGGCGAAAACCGAGAATGGAGTGCGATTCTGACCCAACAAGTTCAGAGACTTGTTTTATATGGGTTTATGGTTCACACTCTGGATTTTGGGGTTCAAATAATATAATTTGACCCGTATCGGCTAATTTATGAAAACTAGTTTCATAAGCCGAACCGTGCGCGCAATAGGCGAAACGGTTAACCATGAGAGTCGTACGCTTATTTCCTAAGTCAATATGCCTTAAATGGGTTGTGGTATCAGTAGGATACCTTCCGTGATGCCCGTAACGAGTTTAAGTTAATATTATGCCCCGTAGGGGCTTTTGGGTCATTTTAAAGACTTTAAAAAAGTGCTTTTCGAGTTCTACAGGAAATCTGAGTTTCCCGAACAGCTTATAAAGCTTAAAATACTTTATTTATTATTTAAAACCAGTAGCAACTGGAATCGGGTCAAAAGACCTTGTAGAACTCATGTTTTGGCCGAAAAGGACATATTCGGTATTTACCGAACCGTAGCCATAACCGCAGGTTATGAGCGAGGTAAAAATTATTAAAAATCTTTAAAATTCCCAAAATATTATTTTAATACAGTGGGTAAAAGTTTTGGTGACGAAATCTTGGTTTAGATAGGTGTTATGCTAATTGCGCCGTTAATTACTAAAGTTTACTTTAAATGCGCCATTTAGCATAACTCTCATTCTAGACCTCGGATTGACGTGAAACTTTAAGGACATGCTTATAATTTAATAAGCAAGGTTCTGGTCCGTTCACGTGTCCGAAATACTCGTTTTAATTTCAAAAGGCCGTTACGGTCAACTTTTAGGCGAATGACGGAAATACGTAAAAGACTCGGATAACTCATGAACCGATCACCGAGGTTTATACCAACATGTGACCTGGTCCTAATAGAGTCCTAAGGCATATCTATACCTCACTAAAACGGGTCAGAACCGAAGTCAAAGCAAAAGTCAAACTTTTGCGACTTTCGGCTCCGAACCGGTTCATTATAGCAAATGGTCGATTCAAACGAGCGCAAACAAGTCTATATACTTATTATCATGTTTCATAGGTGTCAAAACAGGTTCCATAACATATACATTACAGATTATGCATAAATCGCTAAAATAGCTTTCTGTTGACTTTTTAACCGCACGTTTGACTCGATATTTGACATAGTTAGAGTGGTGATCAGGGGGAACCCTTTTAGAGGTTTATTACCCACATAAATACCAACTCATAACCACTTTTGATTCGTCATAAGACTGAACCATTTGCAAGTTATTGTAATGACAACCGTTAGTTACGACGGTTGTGTTTATAGGCTAAAACTATGGAAATGCAAGACCAAAATGGTTATGAACGACTTACAGAAGTGTGTTCTTGCTTATAGAGCAGAGAAGAGGACTTGAGGGCTCTTGCAATGACCAGAGATGTGTGTTTTTGGTGTTGTGAATGTTATGTGCATAATGTGGCTATTTATAGCCAATGCCAAGCATCAATGATCATTACAAACACCTACAACAGTCCAGAGATGATGGGTAGGTGTCCCAGAGGGCTATGGGTCGAGTAGGGGGCGCCCATGCCTCATTGATTGATTGTTTGGTCGTTCATAAGCTCCAAAAGGCATGTAGTTACTAACATTCTGCATCTGGGCACTTTACGCGACCCGCATGGGAGTTCCCATGCACTTTAACGCGGGTCGCCTGAGTTTAAGAAATCAGACGCGTAATTGAGGTGGCTCGCGGCCCGCCTCAACTTAATCTTAACCTTCACGCGGGTCGCGAGAGGTCTGTTTTTCAGATTTTTAAAAATCTTTTGTAATGATTATCAGAATCCGGTAATTAATAACGAAATCTTTCGTAATGATTTACCTGACCTTTCGGGTTTGAAGGGGTAACTTTGCGGTTTGGCCCTCGGTTATTTACCGATAGGGGCCTCGTGTTATATACCCGCATTATAAAGTCCCTTGTTAGTTTATTATTTATTTGGAAAGCCTTAACTTTCACTGTTGACGCTTTTAACCCTTCTTATACGAATGCGAGTATAACTCTTTCGTTTTAAAACGGAATTTCGCGGAATTTATACTGTATATTCTTGTGAGCGTATAATACTGTTACGAAGCCCTGGGAACGTTAAAGGGTCACTCAGAGGTACAATTAAACATGTTGACACAGTTAACCCCTGTAGCTCGTAATCTCTCACTTTCTTCTGCGGTTCGCTTCCGTATGATCTATGATTTATTCGTTTGAAGGTTCAAGCATTTATTTAGGGTTATTATACAGTATATTTACCCTTGTTGACATTCATAACCCTCGAATTTATATACTTTCAAGGTTTGTCAAAATTAGTCCTTTATTTATTATGGATGCCACGTGTAATCAAATGACACGTGTTAACACATCATTGGACACAAAAATTCGAGGTGTTACAGCTCGCACAAGCTCAATGGCCCAACCATCCGAATCGCACAAGTGGAAAATGTTATGCTTTGACTGTTATGTGGTTGCCATGATCAATCCGTGTTAGTGACGTGTTAACTCTGTGTAATCATACGCACTTTACTTGAACCCAACCTGACTTGTATGGTAACCCTGTTAGGACGAGGTTGACCACTTTTAGTTCAAGAACCCCTTTTGTGTATCTGCCGAGCAACCCAAGGTGAGTTCACACAGCCAAGGCATGGGATTCCCGGGTTGGGAATTGGGTTGGAATATTTGAAATGGATAATTACTCGTACTTACGCAATCACTAGACTATAGACCATCGTCCTCAGGATAGTCAGGACACTTACGTAAAACCTACGTAAACTAGTATCTACCATTGTCTCCCGGGTCGGGAGGACACTTACGTAAAACCTACGTAAACTAATACCTACTACTGTCTTCCGGGTCGGAAGGACACTTACGTAAATCCTACGTAAACCCCACACGTACCACTGTCCTCGGGGAAGAGCACTCACGTAAATCCTACGTGACCTTGTACGTATTCCTGTTCTCGGTTTAAGAAGAACACATGGTTGCAAATAGTCTAGTAAATACAACATGGGAAGCCCCCATTAGTAAGGATACACGTGGGAATCCCCCACTAGTAATATATATGACCATGGGAAACCCCCACCATTAGTACATACATGCATGGGAAGCCCCCACTGGATGAACTTACGCATTACTGTTATGAACTTACTTTCTGTGAACTCGCTCAACTAGTTGTTGACTCTCTGCTGCATGCCTTGCAGGTCCTTAGGTATTTATGGAGCTTGCACAAGGAGGAGCAGGTCGTTGTGGGCATGGATCTTGAATGCTTAATAAAACACTTATGACATTTCATACATTATTATTTATGTTGAGTTTACTTACATGCTTCCGCTACTTAAACAAAGTTTGGTTTTGAACATCAATCATGTCGTGATTAGAGTTACATTATCTACTTTTATTATTAAATGCTATGTTTGATATGATTGATGGCTTGATCCTGGTCATGTCACGCCTCCAAGCGGTAGTACTCCGCGGGTGGATTTTGGGGGTGTGACAGTCGCCATCGCCGCCTCCACCGTCACTCGCCGGCGCCGCCACCATCCACCGCCGACGCCACCCACAATCACTACCGTCGACCACCACCACTCACCGTTGATTTTATTCCTTCGTTTTTCTTGCCTACCAAATAATACGCAATAATAATGGTAACCAAACAAGACATGGAATGGTAATGATTCATGGCATTCCCTTGTCCATTCCATTACCTCGTCCATTCCATTACCCCGTAACAAACAGACCCTGATTGTTTACTTATGAGATATGAGAGGATCGAATTGAAAAGAAGCATTATGATTAGGATCCACTAGAGTAGTGCCTAGGTTAGCATAAAGACTTTTTTTGGGTGGCATAATACTTTGTTGCGAGTGATTTGAAAGTTATAAGTCCTTCCGTAGTCGAAGGTTGTATCGTGCCTAACCCCTCCACAACGCCCTATGGCGCCTCCTCACACCGCCCCGAGGTGTGCTATAGCACTTGAACCTGTTTGCCTCGCGAAAATTATTATTGGGTGAACACATTTGCCTCTCTCACATATACATATATAACCTTATATCTACATAATCTCTTACTACACACATGTTATATAACCTCCGTATTCACTTTTTTTGCCATTTATCACCACAAAAAGGAGGTTATGTGGTGTTACCATTAATGCAAAAGGAGACAGAGTTCTAGAGTTTATGTTTACAAAGAGATGCATAATTTTCAATGTCTACTTGTTGAATTTAGTTATGGTGGATGCTAGTGGTTGGTTGGAGAAGATGGTAAGTATATGAGTAATTTCACACAAAACTAACAAAAAAGTTAACGAATGTTAGAACCAGGGACGGAGAGTGTTAAGAGGTGAAACGTATAGGATGTAAAGTGTTAAGACTGGATTGAACCCATTAAACCTCATAGACGAAAATTGCAATTTACTCTTTTAAAATGAATATTATATTATATAAACCTACAAAAAGAAGTTACATCTACAGTAACCTAACATGAGTTTTTTTTTTTGTCTTTTAGGTGGTGTTTATTTTTCTAAAAAAGACTTGCGCATGCTCTTATGTCTGCGCTGCACAGACCACGCGCAGACATTGCCATCTACAAACTGTTTGTTTTTCCTAAGACGTTTCATTAAAAACGTCTGTGTGAGTTCTTCTTGTTGCAGACTTGGCCCCAACCACTTATAAGATCTTCTAAGGTCTGTAAATGGTTAAACACCACCACCCATCACCACCGTCCACCACCCACCACTGTCCATCACCACCATGACCATCCACCACCGTTCATTACCACCACCGTCCACCACCTCCACCCACCGTCTACATCCACCACCCATTACCACCATCCACCACCACCACCACCACCCACCACCAGTTTATTTTAGAAGTCTTCATACGTTAAAAAACAAACATCTTTCTTCTTGCGGACTACAGAGGCTTGGTCTACCTCTTCTTCTTCTTCAGATGTCTGTGGTTCGCATAATGCAGTCATTTTAGCTCTTAAAAAACAAACAAGACCTTAGTGTCATTTTTTTACTTTCATACTTCAACTTTTTTTAGTATTGGCACTTACAACCCCTCAACTTTCTAAATACTTTGTAATCAATTTGTACGTGCTTATTTTTTTTGTACGTATCAGTATAAATTCAGATTGATTTACGTTTCAATGTAATTTTTTTTTGGAAATGGGTAGGCTCGAATATAATACGTTTTTGTGCTTTTCATGCACATTTTTAGTTGGTTTACATTTTGACATAAATTTTGTTTTAAAACAATTCGGGTCAAATATAATACGTTTTTATTATACGGTAAAAATTCAAGTTACTTTACGCTTCAATGTTGCCGCAACACGGTGTACTATTCTTTAACTTAAAAAAACTTAATTTTCTTACATACTTATTTTTATGTACGTGTTGGTATAAGTTCAAGTTGGTTAACGTCTCAACATGAATTTCTTTGGCAAATAAGTTGGATCAAATATAATACGTTTTCGTACTTATTTTTTATGTGAATTTTTTACTTTGTCTACGTTTTGACGTAACTTTTGTTCAGAAATAAGTCGGGCAAAATATAATACGTTTTCATTAGACGGTACAAATTCGAGTTAATTTACATTTCGAACCCGCCGCAACGCGCACACAAATTTACTAGTTCAATATATGAATCAAATAAGATAATCTAAGTCACATACGCAAACCACACTAGCTAACATAATCCACAGATGGATAGAGGAAAATTAATAGAAAAATAAAGTTGATGTAGCTTCTCCAACAACTCTTCCGAATATAATATGTCCTTTTCTCAAACAAAGTTTTGGGTTTTGTCAAAAAGAGCCTCGTATAGAATTTCACTCTCATTTACATCACTAATTTGGAAATTTGTACACGGCATTATTTTAGACCGCGTATTTTGTAATTACAAACTTAAAGTGAAGCTAAAATAAAAACAAAAGTAAAAGCAAATAAAGAATAAATATAATTTACTAGTGTTATTAAAAAAAACAAAAAGTCATTTTACGATGATTTCATTAGCACCAAAGCAAGACATCTGGAGCATAACAATACAATGACAACAAAAGATATCTTAAGGATATAGGCTTACAATCCGATCCATGTAATTCAACCAAATCGAAGATACTTCTTCTTAGTACTTTACATCCCCTTGACAACCATACAAAAGAAAAAAAAAGTAAAATAATATTGAATATTGTGTTCACGAGTAAAATAATATTGAACCTGGTACTTCCATACTTGTTACACATAACTCATCGGGTTCACGAGTATATAGTGTACCCATCTATGGTCTTAATGTTTAAAATATTCATTGGGATGTTCATTACCTAAAACTCAATTTTAAACCTGTATAAAAAATCGACTTCATATATAAAATAATCAGCTACATTTTTAATGATTCTATAACTTTAATTATTTTAAGTTTCTAAGGCCACATGTGATGTGAAAAGAGACGAACAAAGCCATGTCAGCCAAGGAGCCTACCTCCACGCACCTCTCAAGAACGTCTCCCCTCCCTTTCTCCCAATTTCAGTCGTCCTTGACTAGGAACTTCCCCTTGCATCTCTTTCACCACATTTGGGTGTCATGTAGACATCCATGCCGCCAACGGATTACATGGACCTCGATTTAGGAAGATCTAACAACTTCATGTAAGATTAAATATATTACGTATTAATATTTAATCTATAGCCATCATAATCATTTGCATTATAGAGATCAAAATATATTAGAACCTATTATTTAATTAGTTGGTAATTGTTGATGGACCATATTACCCTTAGTAACTAATTAGGTTTCCTCCTCGGTGCTTATATAAGGAGAGTTATGTGGAGGTCAAAGGGTTACTCAGTTACACAATTACACACACCCCATTAGCCATAACATCATCAAGTTCGGCCTCCTCTCCAAAACCGATATCCCTTTTCGGTTTTCTTAGCCCCATCATCAGTTAGCATCCTAAGGAGGAACCAGATCACCTTGACAAAGATGTCGAACTCCATGTCGTCTTCTCTCACTGGATTCTCCTCTGCACTGTCTGCGGTGACAGGTATGATTTATGTGTTTTCCTTCATGAACAAACAGAACTGAACCAACATGTGGTATCAGAGCATATGTTGATTAGTCAGTTCTGTTTTGTATCCATAAATCTGGAATAAAACTGGAAAACAGGATTTGAAAAACCATAATAAAATTTCGGTTTTATCATTCGAGACGTTCATCTCGGATCTGTTAAACAAATCACGGATCATATATTGATTCGTTATAAGTGTTCCGAAATCATCAGTTTAAGAAACATGTTTAAATGTGTAAATAAATTCCAGATTTCGGATGAATGTTTAAGTATTTTTATGATTAGGGTTCATCATGTTCATGAGAAAATTCGAAAATTCTATTATGTTTTGGAATGATTTAGGATTAATGGGTGTTTTTTCCATGTTTGATCTAATTTTATCTTTTAATCTTATACGAAACTGTTATTAGATAAACAGTTACCATATTTTTCAAAACATGTTGATAAAATTAGATCATTTTAAAACAGGAAATAATATCTCATAATCCCTTAGATTTCGAATTTTCAGTTATGTTATCACAATAAACAGCTGTGACAGGAAGTTTCGAGATCATCATATTGCGACTCGAGACCATAAGGTCTCGACTCGAAATCATAAGGGAGCAAAAGGTCTACAACTCGAGACCGTAACGTGATGACTCGAGACCATAACGTGATGACTCGAGACCATAACGTGATGACTCGAGACAAAGGTCTCGACTCGAGACCGTAACGTGATGACTCGAGACAAAGGTCTCGACTCGAGACCATAACGTGAAAATTCATATGTTACGCATGCATCGTTTGTTACGCATGTGGTTTCGTTTCGAATAAAGCGTTTCATTGAAGTTCAAATACTGTTTCGCTAAATATTAGTATTGATTTGTGATTCGAATGACCCACATTATTGAAATTGTTGGCTTCCTTGTTATCGAGTCAACACATTTTCTTGAAATTTCTTTTCTTTTCAAGTTACATACATGGTTTTCGTTGTAACCATGCCGAAAGTTTTCTTGTCGATACATGCAACTATTGTCGGCTTGCGCCAAAATCGAGTTCAATTGTTTGAACTTGTTCATTACACATATTCAATTCAAGACACCATATGATGTATTGAAAACATCATATTCGAATTCGTTTTAACAAGCGTTTCATTGCTCTGAGTCGTAGTAGATTTGTTTGATCTACGACTCCATTAAGACGTTTGTTGATTTCGACACCTTGTGTTGTCAATACAGACTTGTAGCTTGGGCTAATCATGATTGAACGTTTTATGCAAAACACAGGTGATACTTGTTCGATCACCGCTATACTTGAATTATTTCATTCACTACGACACCTTGTGGCGTCGGTAGAATTTGCAGCTTGGGCTGATCGTGATCGAGCGTTTCATGCAAACTATTACATTTGAGCTTGTTGAAATCTAAATTCATTTATTGGATGCAATCATTTCTAGAATTCATTTGCATCTTGCGATACGTCCTTGAATTCACATCATTCGAATAAGTCTTGATTCGATTTCATGATCGTCCACTCTGGTACTATTCGTAATTGCTTACATATAACGTAGCTCTAAGGAGTTGACGTGGTCTAAATTTCGAGGACGAAATTTTATTAACAGGGGGAGACTGTGACAACCGGTAATTTACGCCCTTAATTACGTGATTAACTGGCGATTAACACGATAATGAATAGTGTTTACCACACCAATTAACTTAACCAGGCCCTTGGAGTGCCCAGAAACGTTTGTTCAGCTATACTGTACGCGTATGAGGATTCGCGTGGAATCTGCAAAACAACAAATGACAACAGACTGAAACCGTACGAAATACTGACGACACCAACAAATATGGAGGTTACACGAATATTTTATGCTTATGAAGTTCGGGTCACGATATCAGGCTTCGTAAGAATTACGGGCCACTTACGCATTAGATGGACTTGTGGGCCCTGTGCCCAAGCCCAAAAACCACAAGCCTAAACCTACACCTAATATATTAGATCTTATAAGATCTGTACAAAATATTGCCAAATCTCTACAAAAGATTTGCAAAATCTCACCAAATCTCTGAAAATCTTTACAAAATCTCTAAGAGATTTTTGGTCTCTAAAGTATGGAGCATAAGAACTTAAGAATAATAGATTGATGGAAAATAGTGATATTAACCACTAAACAAAAACCATATTCAAGTTTATAAATAGGGATCCATATCCCCTCAATTGTGCAAACCATTCACAGTGTGTCTTCACACACTTAAAACTTCACACAACCAACCCTCACTACCCACCTCCCTCTCGATTCTTTTTCAGTAAACATAAAGAACTCATGACACACACACATAAAATACCCTCTCCCTCTCACTATTACCTAAACAAACACAGAGAAATCAATTTCTCACCCAAACCACACACACACCTCTCGGTCCCTCTCTCCCTCGTCGACGTCTGACCACCGGTAAATCGATGGAGCCGGCGACTCCCCTCTCTCCGGCGACTTTCACCTGCAACACCCACTCCCTTTTCACCGATCGTACCCCCCCTGTGCTGATTATCGGCTGATGGTGGTGGCGGCACGGCATCAACGACAGAGAACCGGCAGAGCCGGTGGTGGTGCGGCGGCTGCGATCAGGGAGGAGAGAGAGAGACTCGGAGGAAAAAGAGAGCGGCGGTGGCGGTGGATCCTCACGGCGGCGACGGTGGCGGCGTGGTTTTGTTCAGCGGCGGAGGTGGACGCGGGACCCACAACAGGTGGCAGTGGATGGTGTCGATAGGCAGCAGATGAAAGAGAGAGAGAGCTGAGAAGAATGAAAGAACCGGCGGTCGGTGCCTTTGACCGCCGGACCTTGTGTTTATCCGGCAAAGTTCACCGGTTTCGGGTTGTTCAAGTAAGTTTCGGTTCAATTTTGACTAAGATTGTGCTCAGTTTCGAGTCTGGTCCGGATTCCTTTTGTCATCTCAGGTCTTGATTCAGATCCGAAGTGGTTCGAGTCTTGTTCGGGTCTCGCGGCACGGTTCAAAACGGGTCAGCAGCTCAGTCAAACGGCTCGGTTCGGTTTGACTCGGTCAAACCGAGTCAACTCAGTGTTCGGGTCAGCCGGTTCGCAACAGTAAATGATTTTGGTTTCGGTTCAGATTCGCATATGGGGCTCGCAGATCAAGTCTTGCGATTCGGCCCGGGTCGACTCGGTCAAACCCGAGTCAACTCGGTTAACGCAGTCAAAGCAAGTCAACTCAGTTGACTTGGTCAACCCAGTCAACCCTTTCAGCAATCGACACGAGAGTTTTGGGTAATAGTTAAAGCCGTGGTTTCGTTATGTTATTTTTATAATTTTTATCTAACGTGACAAACGAGCTCGAACCGACTAACGAATCTGCATTTAGTGAGTTGATTATTCATATTTGGCATTTTGATAAATTTCGTATATATTATGTGTTGGATTGTTGAATTTTGATATAATAATGACAACTGGGGGTTGTCGGGGGCGTCCAAAAACAGAGGAAACTCTGCCCGTTTTTCGAGAAAATCCGGAATATACAACGCGTTTTTTTTTATAAACTATTGAATTTTTGGAAAAACGAATACGAACATATAATATCTTTTGACGATACGTTACAAAAGCGATGATTCTTATATAAGCTTAAATATAGTTATATGTTATTTCGAATATCAAATGACATGATTTCATTTTGTAAAAATAAATATAAAGTTTTTATATTTATTCCAAATATCAAACAAGATGGATTCGCTTTTATAAAAATAAATATAGTATATATTTATTTTAAACATGCAACGACTCGATGAAGTTTTCATAAAATAAATATAACTTTTATATTTATTACGAACGCCGAAACGGCATATACATATATTTTGGCAAAATATACAAGATGCAATATATTTATAATACAAGCTTATTATACAATACTTTCATACGAATATTCCTACATACTCAAACGACTTCTCGCGGCAATTTAACTTAGTCATTTTCATTAAGTTAACTATTTACCGTCAAATCGTTCGATCAACGATTCGGTAGAGCTCGGTAACACGTAGATTAGTTACCACATTATTCGAAACTTATTAGATATTCCGTGTTAGGAATACTTTAGAATGCACGCTAGCAAGTCGAGCCTTGGAAACGACATCAAGAAGTCGTAAATTAGCTAGCTTTGCACAGGAATATTCAGGTGAGTTCATAACCCCACTTTTTCACTGTTTTACATTTTTCTAAATGTTTTCGGGGTGGAAAGACATGCACATTTTGCAAAGCATACAAGAAATACACATTCATAAACCATTTTACAAGAAAGTTTTAACAGGCACAAATGGTTTACGAAAAGCTTATGTTTTATACCGATTTTTCAAACAATTGTGTTTTTCAAAATATGCATACACACAAATTCTAGTTTTCTAAACTACGGGAAAATACAAATCCAAGAGCTTACAATACATGTGTTATGGTATGATGGAGTACAAAAACATTCAAGTGAAACATTCTAGATCATGTCCCGAATAGGGTACCATAAGCACCATTAATCAACGTATACATTCAGACCGCGGAACAAAAGGTTAGATCTAATGGCTTTCAGGCAACCCCACTCTTGGCCTACTTCTACCAATGAGTGCTTCTGTGTCTCAGTCAAGGTGACAAAAATGCCTAGGTTTTGTGGCTTCCTATGTCGTGACACATGTTAGTGGCCTTGCAAACCACTAGCGATCTCAAACATTCATAGTACTCAGTTACAGATACATTCTAAAGGATACATTCAAACATTCATAGTACTCAGTTACAGATATGTTTTACAAGTTACGTTCAAACATTCATACATTCTACAAGTTACATACCATGTTTTCATTCAAGTATTTAAACATTCAAGTATTTTAAACATTCAAGTATTTAAACATTCAACAATACAACAAAAACCGGTCATTCAAAAAGATTTATTTTAAATCTTTTACAAACAAACTATGAACTCGCTCAACTTTATGTTGATTTTCCGCATGTTTCTTTCTCAGGTTGTATTTTAAGACAAGGCACGGTTGGAATAGGAGAACCATGAAGAGTCGAGTACTTAGTGGCGTTCATTTTCTAAAAGACTTAGATTGTTTGCTTCCGCTGTGCAATGAAGATACCAGTCCAGTCACGCCAATGCTCTGATAAATTTCGGGGTGTGACAATTTTGATTATGCTCTGAGAGAGAAAAAGCCAGCGGACCTTACCACTCAAAGTACTGCTGCTGAGCAGTTAACTCATGAAAAGTGGACTAGGTGTAACCGCATGTCTCTCATGTTTATGAAGCAATCCATAAGCAATGCAATCAGGGGAGCTATTCCTGATTCTGAAGATGCTAAAACCTACTTGGAACATGTGGAGGCTCAGTTCAAAGGGACGTCTAAGGCGCACGCTAGTACTCTTATTCTCAAGCTGGTGACAACTAAGTATGATGGGAGGAGCGGCATTCGCGAACACATCATGATGATGAATGACATGGCCAATAAGCTGAAAGGGCTGGAAATGGAAATCAGTGATGGTTTCCTTGTTCATTTCATCATTACTTCGCTTACTTCATCTTTTGAAGCATTTAAGATCAACTACAACACTCAGAAGGAAAAATGGACGATGAGTGAACTGGTCGCCATGTGCGTACTGGAGGAAGAGCGCATGAGGATGGATCGCACTACTGATGTTGCCAACTTCACCACCTCCAACTCTAAGAAAAGGAAGAACAATTATCATAGGAAGGATGCTTCAAAAGTCCAAAGGCCTAATCCCAGCTCTAATACAAGTGCACCTTCCAGCTCTAAGAACTCCTTAGGCAGTATCCGCTGCAAGTTCTGTAAAAAGACAGGACACATGCAGAAGGAATGCCCTGACTTTAAGGAGTGGCTGGCTAAGAAAGGTAACGATTATTTTATGATACTTGAGTCCTATAATTTAAGTGTTCCTGCTAATTCTTGGTGGTTTGATTCTGGTTCTATGGTTCATGTTACCAATTCTACTCAGGGATTCCTTTCAATCCGGAAGCTGGAAAGAAACCAAAGAACGCTTAAGGTTGGGGATGATCGAGAATTAGAAGTGAAGGCCATTGGAACATTACAATTAGTTATGAAAACTGGTTTATGTATTAAACTTTATGATACCTTATATGTTCCTTAGGTAACTCGGAACCTTGTATCAGGACCAAAGTTAGACATGGACGGTTTTATTGTTTCCCATGGTCATCGCAAACTCTCTATCCATTATGATTCTGTTCTTTATGGTACTGGTGTTCTGGATGGAGGTCTCTATAGATTAGAACTAGATGATGGCTTTTCCAAATCTTTGTTGTCATATAACATTAATGAATCACTCACAAAGATGGAAGAGAAACGAGACTTAGAGACTTCATCCATGTTGTGGCATCAGCGTTTAGGCCACATTTCAAAAGAGCGATTAAATCGTCTCGTAAAGGATGAAGTCTTACCTCCTCTCGATTTCTCTGACTTTGGAACATGTGTCAAATGTCTTAAAGGTAAAATGACATTAGCGAATAAGAAAGGTGCCACTAGGAGCTCTAATTTATTAGAACTCATTCACACTGACATTAGTGGTCCCTACCAAATCGCTGGCATAACAGGACATACTTCATTTATCACTTTTATTGATGATTATTCTCGTTACATGTACTTGTATCTTATTAAGGAGAAATCTGAATCTCTAACAACTTTTAAAGATTATAAGGCTGAAGTTGAAAAGCAATTAGATCGTCAGATTAAAGTTGTGAGATCAGATAGAGGCGGTGAGTATTATGGAAGACATACTGATGTGGGTCAAGCTCCTGGTCCATTTTATGAGTTTTGTAAGGGCCAGGGGATTGTGAACCAATACACCATGCCTGGTACACCTCAGCAGAACGGTGTCGCTGAAAGAAGAAACCGTACCCTTATGAACATGGTGCGCAGTATGTTAGCCAACACTAACTTACCATTATTCCTCTGGACTGAAGCGTTAAAAGCAGTTGTTCATATACTCAATAGAGTTCCTTCTAACTCTGTCCCTAAAACTCCTTATGAACTTTGGACAGGAAGGAAACCGAGTCTTAAATATATGAAAGTATGGGGCTGCATTGCTAAAGCAAAACTTTACAATCCTTTCCTAAGGAAACTTGACCCTAAAGCAGTTACCTGTTTCTTTATCGGGTATCCTGAGAACTCTAAGGGTTATCGTTTCTATTGTCCTTCCCATGTCACCCGTATTGTTGAAACCAAGCGTGCCGCGTTCCTGGAGGATTTCAAGGTCAGTGGGAGCAGCACCAACCCTTACGAAGAATTGCAAGAAGTACAAGACGCGGGGGGGAGAGACTCGTCGCTTACCATTACTCCGATTACTCCTCTTGTACCCAATGCAACTATTGTTCCTGAAGTTACTGCACCAACTCCAAATTCACCTCTACAATCAGAACCCATTATACCTCATGACGAAGGCACATCAAACACTCAAAACCAAGACAACGCTGAACCCGATAATCCACTCAGGAGGTCATCCAGGCAAAGAAGGCCTCCTAATTGGGATGATTATGTTACCTACCTGACTGAAATGGATCCCGGAAAGCTCAATGATCCTATCTCTTACAATGAAGCCATTAGCAGTGATCAGTCTTCTGAATGGAATAAAGCAATGATTAATGAGCTTGAATCCATGAAGAAAAATGACGTTTGGGATTTGGTAGAATTACCCAACGGAGTCAAACCCGTAGGATGCAAATGGGTGTTCAAAACAAAACTGAATCCGATTGGAACGTTGAACGCTACAAAACGAGATTGGTTGCAAAGGGCTACACTCAGAAAGAGGGAATTGATTATCAAGAGACGTTTTCACCTGTCTCTCGTAAAGATTCATTAAGGATCGTAATGGCCCTAGTAGCTCATTTCGATTTAGAGCTGCATCAGATGGACGTTAAAACTGCTTTTCTTAACGGAGATTTGGACGAAGATGTTTACATGAAGCAACCTGAAGGCTTTAAACCTGAGGGTCAGGAGCATTTAGTCTGTAAGTTGAAGAAATCCATTTACGGGTTAAAACAAGCATCACGTCAGTGGTACCTCAAGTTTGATGAAGTCATGAAGAAGCAAGGTTCTATGAAGAATCAAGTGGATCAATGCACCTACCTCAAGATAAGTGGGAGCGATTTTACTATACTTGTCCTTTACGTAGATGATATTCTATTGGCAAGTAATAGTTTAGACATGTTGCATGAGTCGAAGCGGTTACTCTCGCATAACTTCGAAATGAAGGATATCGGAGATGCTTCTTACGTCATTGGCATCGAAATTCACCGAGATAGACACAAGGGGATCTTAGGATTGTCCCAGAAAGCTTACATAGATCGTGTCCTTACACGTTACAACATGCAACAGTGCAAACCCTCCGTCGCTCCAGTAGTTAAAGGAGATGTTTTCGGTTCATTCCAGTGTCCGACAACAGAGGTTGAGAAGGAGCAAATGAGCCAGATACCTTACGCGTCAGTAGTCGGGAGCTTGATGTATGCTCAAGTCTGTACTCGTCCAGATATCGCTTATATTGCTGGAATGCTAGGCCGTTATCAGACTAATCCTGGCTTAGATCACTGGAAAGCAGCTAAGAAGGTACTTCGATATCTGCAAGGGACGAAAGACTATAAGCTGACTTATAGAAGAAGTGATCATTTAGAAGTGGTGGGCTATTCTGATTCTAACTTTGCCAAATGCAAAGATGACAAGAAATCCACTTCGGGCTATATCTTTATGTTAGCAGGCGGCCCTATCTCTTGGAAGAGTCATAAACAACAGTTGACCACAACTTCCACAATGATGGCAGAGTACATTGCTGTTTATAACGCAACCTGTCATGGAATGTTGATTAGAAACCTGGTCACTGGACTCAAAATCGTTAACTCCATTTCTAGACCATTGAAGCTTTACTGTGATAATTCAGCTGCCGTTAGTTTCTCGAACAGTAACAGTTCGACTGGAGCTGGTTTATATCTCGATACGAAATATCTATTTGTACGTGAACGAGTTGAGGAAAATAATCTTTGTATCGAGTATATTAGTACTAAGGATATGCTTGCGGATCCGATGACTAAAGGTCTCCCTCCTAAGGTTTACGAAGAACATGTTCGGAATATGGGATTATGTAAAGACCTTATTTGAGCATATTGTACTAGCTTATGTTTTATGATTAATGAAATTTCCTCAAGTTTGATTTTGTATGTCTATTAGAATATGTTCAACCGGTATAATGGCATATAGACAAATAAAAGTTACAAATCAAACAAAGGGCTTACGCGTATTTTGATCATGATGATTAGGTTTTAAATTAAGGCTATAGTATGATTAATGGGGGTCCTGAGTCGCATAATGATTCAACTGCTGTATTTTTCTGCCATAGTACTTGTTTAAGGCTAAAATGAGTGTTAACTCCTGATCAGGCTTATCTAATACTCATAGTAAATGATTACTCGGCTAAGTGGGAGAATGTAAGATTAAATATATTACGTATTAATATTTAATCTATAGCCATCATAATCATTTGCATTATAGAGATCAAAATATATTAGAACATATTATTTAATTAGTTGGTAATTGTTGATGGACCATATTACCCTTAGTAACTAATTAGGTTTCCTCCTGGGTGCTTATATAAGGAGAGTTATGTGGAGCTCAAAGGGTTACTCAGTTACACAATTACACACACCCCATTAGCCATAACATCATCAAGTTCGGCCTCCTCTCCAAAACCGATATCCCTTTTCGGTTTTCTTAGCCCCATCATCAGTTAGCATCCTAAGGAGGAACCAGATCACCTTGCTAAAACACAACTGTATGAATCTGAATGCTAAAACACAACTGTATGCATCTGCTTGCTGTTAAAACACAACTCTTTGAATCTGAATGCTAAAACACAACTGTATGAATCTACTTGATGTTAAAACACAGCTGTATGAATCTGAATGCTAAAACACAACTGTATGAATTTGCTTGCTGTTAAAGCACAACTGTATGAATCTGAATAATAAAACACAGTTGTATGAATCTGTTTGCTGTTAAAACACATCACCAAGAACAAACTGTTAAAACACAGTACCAAAAACATGTTGATAGATTCCAGCAAGAAAACGAAGGAATGATTGATATTACGTGAGATCAGAAATCGAAAACAAAAAATTCCGAAATTTATGTATAGTTAGTTATTGAAGATAATTTCCTAAAATAAAAATACATTGTGAAAATACATAAATGCCCTTTTAGATAAAATCCTTCAATGCCACATGTCGCGTTCTTATTGCTTCCTAGACTTTCTAGGTAAAACACACTTTCCACCCAACTCCTACTCTATATACATATATATATATATATATATATATATATATATATATGTATATATATATATATATATATATATATATATATATATATATCAATAATATATTTAGTCTAACATATTAATATTATTATGAATTTCGAAACTTGTTTAGCTAGGATTTAAGATTCTATTGAAGTTTTAGTTTAACAATAGGTTATTGAATTAATAATAAGAATTTGTATTAGATCATATATTATTATTATTTGTATTAGATTAGATTAAATATTATTATTATTAGTATTATTAATAATTTTAATCAATTAATTGAGAGAATGACAAGTGTCTCAAAACAGGTTTCTTTTATTATATAGTATAGATTCATTATAAACAATTTAATAAAAGACAATTTTACCCTAATTTTTCTATGACTTTGAAATCTCATATATGATCTTTAACTTTAAATATTATTTTTACTGTTTTCTAGCTTAATTTATTTAGGTTAAATATTATATATATGAAGAATACTATTGTTTATGAAAAAAAAAAAAACAAAAGTGGAAAAAAATAAATTTAAGCTTAAAATATGTTATATAAAAATATGAAGTTAAAAGACGAGCATGTATGAAAACGTAGAAGTTAAAAAAAATAAGTGTGAAATGATTATTTATTAGATTGTTTTTAATAAATTGGGTAAATTTGATATTTTAAATATTTTGTAAGGGCATGTATGATATTTTTAGTTTTAGTAAGGGCATATATGATATTTTTCATTTTTGTTGGGTATATATGAAATTTTTCAAGTTTGTAAAGGTATATATGAAATTAATCCTTAAAACTATATGTCACAATTCTCATTATCCGAAAATGATCTTAAACTCACTGCAAAAACCAACTTGAAATGTCAATCATTCAACTACACTTCTATATTTTTTTTTAGTAAATTCAAGTTTGACACAACTTCAAAAAAACCATTTGATAGTGTTTTAAGATCATAGACTTGAGTGCCATTTACGTCCCTATGGTTTGTCAACTTTTGCCATTTCAGGCCAATTGTTAAAATTGCGCCAATTGCCTCCCTCACATATTTGAAACGTGCCATTTTAGTCCAAAAAACTAACCACAATTAAATCCTATATTTTAATGAAGGGCAAATGTGTCATTTCACGTTTTAAATTATGTTTCAACTCCTTTTTATTGTTTTTATACAAATATAAGAACCTGATTTTAAAACACAACCACTCTTTTCTCGCTCTCTCTCTAACACCATAAGACCGCCCGTAATGGGGCGTGTTTTATAAAAATATTTGCACAAAAACGCCCAATCACGCCCCGACTCCACTACACCCCGGCGTTTTCGGGCGTGATTTTTGAGAAAATTGTATGTGGCGTGATTTGAAAAACGCCGGAACTCTATTTCTTTGCCCAATTGAACCTTGCCATGTGTGTATACTTAGTTTTAATTAAAAAAAAAAAGAAAATAGTTTTAATTAGTTTTAGTTAGAAGGTGATTTAAAAAACAAAAGTTGCAGATGGTTGTTTGAGTGAAAGGAAGAAGATGATGATTTTTCATTTCAGCCCCTTCATTTTGATTATATTTAAAAAAAGGATTTAAACTTCCAAAGTACTTAAAAAAGATTTATTTTCATTTCAGCCCCTTCATTTTGGCAATGTAATTTTTTTCTAGTATTGTATTTTTTTTTTAATTTAAAAAAGTATTTTAAGTTTTTAATTAAAAAAATAATTGTGTAATGATTGGAAGGAGCGTTATTGGGCATTATTTCCACTACGGCACTTTTGCAATAACGCCCAATAATGCCCCCATGATGACTGGACTGCCACATGGCAGAAAACGCCCCATGGTGGGGGCATTATTGAGCTAACCACTACGCATGGTCAAACCACCTCACCTCCACCAACCGTCGGCACACCTCCACCACTGCCACCCCATGAAAGAAAAGGCCAGAAAGATAACAAATTGGAACCGCCAAGGCCGGCAGCGGCTAGGCCTTTCAAGCCGAACTGACGACGACGGCTAGGTCTTCAAGCCAGAACTGAAAGTTAAAACAGGTCGTTTCTCTCTCTTTTCTCAGATTTCTTTTTCCCTCTCTAAATTCCCATGT